>NC_086175.1:86180123-86496662 GCF_023053635.1 Elgaria multicarinata webbii
GAAAGAAACTTATCTGCCTTGCTTGGAGGGAGGCCCTTCCCTGGCCTCCAAGGAAAAAGAAAACCTGGCTGGCTCAGGTAGGGGTTTGATTGACTTTGTTGTTCTGTGATTGTGAAGAGGGAGGTGTGTGTGTGTGTGTGTTTGAAGTGCTGGTGCATGCTTCTTAATTCAAAGTAAAGAATATATGGCAAACTTTCCTTTGGGGTGGCAGTTCCTCATCCAAGCCTCTTATAAAGTTTAAACTTTATGGAAAGAAATATTCAGACTAGGAATGAGAGGAGGTTAACCCTGGCCTATCTGCCATGAGTTTAAACTTCTTCAGGTAGTGTGTGTTTCTTTAAAAGGTGCTGAACTACATTTTAAGCTTTCTTTTATAGATATATGTGTGTGTGTGTGTGTGTGTATGTGTATTTTGAATTTGAACACAGATATAGGTCTCTTAAAAAAATCTCTGGTGTGAAGGAAGATGAATGGTTTTCGTGTGAAGGAAGGTGAATGGTTTTGGTTGTACATAGAAAATATTTTCCTTTCTCTGTGTATCTGCTTCTTATAAGTTAAATCTGCTGCTTTATGTTTGTATGAAAGGAAAACATTTTGTAAAATGTACATCCATTAATCTTATACCCAAAGCATTACTTCACACCAGAGAAATGGGTAAGGGACCTAGTTTTTGCTACAACCTGACACCCTCCAGTTGCTGTAGACTTAGATTCAAAGAATCATAGAATTCAATGCCCCTCAGCAGTTGCAGTAGTCTAGGGCATGTAGTTCTCTTCATCCTCCTCTTCATTTTATCCTCACAACGACCCTGTGAGGTAGTGTAGGCTGACGGAAAGCCGGGAAGGGGGGGCATAAGGAATTAATTTATATACCGCCCCATAGCCTGAGTGTGTTTATTTATTATATTGATATTCTGCCCCATAGCCAAAGCTCTGCAATAAATACCTAAATGTGTTGTTAACAATGATCTCCAGTTATTGACATAGCAAGAAAATACAAGCAAGGAAGCAACATTTGGTGATGCCTTTCATCTGAAAGTTATGTGATATATGGGTTATCAAGCAGTTATATGAAAAATGCTAGATACTCTGATCCTTGGTTTAAGTGGATTCTTTAATGTCAATATAGTAAAAATTATAAATTTTAGTGTAATTTTTAAATAATTACACTATAGTGTCATAATTTAAATTTTTTTAATAGTGTAAATTACATACATACTTCTTTATTGCGATCCATAGATCCATGAAAAAACAAGAATCAAACATGAAACATCAGACAGTTAGAGCTATTGTCAACTTTCTTCTAATACACAGAGAGCTCTAATCCTGGCCGCCACTGTAAGAAATTTAGCAACAGCCAAAGTTCCTCTTGAGGACTTATCTTCCAACAGAAACTTAACATAAAATTTGTCTGAACTTCTGGACAGTTTGCTCAACGATGGGGTGATCATAAGATGACGGGCCTCATTATAAAAGCTACAGGACAGAAGGATATGCTCCATCGTCTCCACTTCCATATTCCTACAGGGGAACAGTCGTTCCTGATAAGGGACACCAGCATATCTGCCCTGAAGTAATTCAATAGAATAAACATTGCATCTGGCCTTGGAGAAAGCAATACGATATTTAGCGACCGACAGGTTCTTTAGATAGTCAGCCAGCTGAAGAGGCCCAACGTAATGAACGTGCAATGCACTGGGAGAGCAAGAAACATGAGAGCGAGTGCGTAAGTCGCAGAAGGTTATATCCCACAGTCTTTGTTTAACAGCAAAATTCAATAGCAAAATTCAAGCCCAGATTAAGGAGGAGGGAAGAGGAGAGACCTATTGAAGCTGCCTTCCTGGCAAGAAGCTTGGACCAGCTGTTCACATAGTTGTCCTGAGCCAGACACGGAAGCAGACCTGAACCCCTCCCAAAAAGACTAACTTCCATCCAAAATTTTAAGGCAGACCACCAAGCCCTAAGCGAAAGAGAGCTTTCCCTGGTTTCCAACAAAAGCACAGAATTAGGGACACACTTTGGGAGTTGAAGAAGGGTCCTCAAAAACCTTGTCTGTAGCCTATCTATCTCAGATGTTAATCCCCCTATCCAGATATTGGAGGCATATAAAAGCTGGGCTGCAGACTTGGCATTAAACACTTTAATGGCAGACGGTATAAACATTCCCCCTTTAGTAAAGAAAAAGCGTGTTATTGCGGCTGAACTGACTGAAGCTTTATTAAGGGTGGCTGATCTATGGGCACTCCAGGACAGGGTATGATGGAATAACAGCCCCAGGTAAGAGAATTTTTTCACCTGTTCCAGGATATGCCCATCAAGGGACCACCGACGTTGAGAAAATCTATTTTCAAAGACCATGACTTTAGATTTCTCAAAATTAATTTTCAGATCATTGGTCAAACAAAAGTTGGAAAATTTCATTAAAAGATGTTTCAAACCAGGTCTAGAGCGGGAGAGAATAACAGCATTGATTGTGTAAAGTAAAATAGGAATTTTCCTTGCGCCAAGTTTGGGCAAGTGTCCTTCGTGGTCAGACAGGGCCTCCTCAATATCATTTACGTATAAGTTAAATAGCGTAGGTGTGAGGATACAGCCCTGTCTTACTCCTCTAGACATAGGAATTTCATCTGAAAGCTGTCCCTGTATGCCACATCTAACTCGCATCCTGCTGTCGCTGTATAGAACCATTATAAGATTAAGAAGTCTTTTGTCCACCAGGATTTTATCTAATTTCTCCCATAGTTTAGTTCTAGGGATGGAGTCGAAAGTGGACTTCAGATCCATGAAGGCGACAAACAGTTTGCTATGTAGAAATTTAAGATGTTTCTCCGCTAAGTAAAAAAGAATCAGACCATGATCAGAGGTGGAGTGATTCTTTCTAAAGGCAGCTTGGGCCTCCGTGACAACATTATTGGCCTCAAGGATGTCAGTTAGTCTATTAGATAGAAATCGAGCATAGAGCTTGCCTATTATTGAGAGCAGGCTAATAGGTCTAAAATTCCCAGGGTCCTTTGGATGTCCCTTTTTGTATATCGGAACCACAATTGCATGTCTCCAACTGTCAGGGATTTTGCCAGATTGATTTATAACGGTAAAAAGGGCGGCTAACAAAGGGGCCCACCAATCCTGATTGATTTTAATAAATTCAGCAGGGATAAAATCTATGCCGGGTGCCTTACCCCCTTTAAGTTGTTGGATTAATTCGATCACTTCCTCCTTAGAGACTGAATTCCGGGAGGGGGGGAGAAAGTGACATCCTGCATATCAGCCTGAGCTGATTGTATAGTGTCTGGGTCAGTAAAAATGGCTCTGAAATGATCCTCCCAGACCTGAGCTGGAATTGTGCAACTAGGTGCTTGGCAGTTGGATCGTAAGGCGCCAGACACAATCTGCCAAAACATTTTTGAATCATTATTCAAGGAAGCATTTAACAGCAGGGACCAGGAGTTTCGTTCAGCTTGGCGTCTTTTTTGGGCTATAAGGGACTTATATTGCTTTTTTAGCTGAAAATAGGTCGAAGGGAGATAATTGTAGCCCGATTTTCTGTAGGTTATATAAGACTCCCTTATCTCCTTTTTCTTCAGGTAACATTCTCTGTCAAACCAAATAGGGCCCTTATAGATCGTAGGGGCAGTATTATCTGGCCCTGACCTGCCTGCATGAGTTAAAGCATCTTGGAAAGAGTCGATTAGATCATCATATGCTTTCATAGAGGATGCAGCCGATTCCTTCCACAAAATTGCTGATCTTAATCGAATTATCGAATCGGAGTTTAATCTTTCCTCTAGAAGACTGCTTAATTTATCAGACCATTTTACCCTTATTCTGTGTGGGCACTCGAACAGGACATCAGTTAAGTGGGTATGGGGTAGTCGTAAAGTATGGGGTAGTCGTTGGGGCACATAAAGTAAGGGTTAGAGGCTGGTGATAGCTACAGGTTCTTGTACCTATATAAAAATGATATACTAACTGGAAGGCATTTCTAGATGCCAGCCCATAGTCTATTGTGCTCGAATCAAATAAATTTGAGAAGGTAAATTCACCTGAGCCTTCCCAAAGGTCCACCCCATTTAAAATAATTAAATCCAGACTGAGCTGAAGTTGAGCCAGGCAAAAGCCGGCGTAATTCAGAAACTGATCTTTTGAGTTTCTGTGTGGAAAATTTTGATTTCCCCTAAATTCACTCAAGATAGGGTATCTTGCTTCTAGATCGTTGTTATTAGAGCCAATCCTGGCATTAAAGTCACCCAGAATATATAAATATGCATCAGGGAACCTAATACTTTGAGTGGATAAATAGCTCTCTACTTTATGCCAGAGTTTCTTGATCTGCTCATGGGATTTAGCAGGAGGGATATAAACAGTCACAAAAATAAAATGACTAGCATTAATTTCCAAACGAATTCCAAACGCCAGTTGTTCACAATTTGAAGAGGACACCAAGATGGCAAGGCCACCCCTTGGACGACCTTTCTTATTTGCCCGGTGAGCATTCAAAGAGTAGGAGGCAAATCCATTAACAACAACAGTATCCATGACCCAAGTTTCCTGAAGCAGGATCACATCAAAGGAAGAGATATATTGACAAAAGCAGATATCCCAACGTTTGTTCGCCCAGCCCGCAATATTCCAGGATATGATCCTGAGATAGGAATCACCCTGGGGCCACGGGCATCAATCCAGTGGCGTAATCCCAACCAGTAATCCATCCATGTCCCTCTGAATGCAGCCATTCCCCTTTGCTGTCATGTGGTTCGATGGAAGCTGTGGGTCGGAATCGATGATACTGGGTGATATTAACTCTGATGTCGGCCCTACTTGATTAGCATTAGGCAGCCCTCCAGACGGCTGTGGCAGTTGGCAGGATGGGATGGACAATGTCTTTCTCCCCACCGATGTATGCAACACTCCTGGATAGAGGCACGACGTTGGACGAGTGTTGTCAACTTTCACAGGAGTGTCTGATAACCAAAAGTTATCAGATCTTGCAAGGTAGTGATGGTATGTTGCCCTTCGACCAAGGGCTGAGCGCAAAAGAAATCGACCTCCACCCCTGAATGAAGTGAATCAGGAGACAATACCTGTTCCAACATGAAGAAGTCGGAGGGCCTGCTCGGAGATTGCTGGATGCTTTGAGCCTGGTCTTCACACAATGGGCAGGAAGAAGGTATAAAGCTCTTGTGTGGTAGATCTGCCATGGATTTGCTGCTACTCAGTTTAGGGGCATTAAACTGCGGCTGGAGGATAGAATTAGAACGGCTTTTGATGGATATTAATGGTTTAACCTGGAGATCTTTAAAAAGCCATGAAGGGTAGATCCCCACAGTATGCAGGAAAAGTTTTTCCTTCATTAGTAAATTTGGGATGGTAGGTTTAGTAAACTTCAATAGGTACTTCTTATAAACAGGGGTAGAGAAAAGTAGTTCCACAGCCAGCAAATATGATGGCTGAATAATTAGCAGCCGTTTGAGGTTTAAGTTAGCACTTTGAACCGATCCCCAGAATGGGTGTTGGCCTCCATGGGGATGTACATCAATAACCATCGAGCAAGGCTGAAGAACCAGACCACCATTATTTCGCTCTATTATTCCAATATCTGGACCACTATTGAGGGTTGTAGATAAACGGCCTCCATTATTGCAGTGAGGTTCTATTACCGGGTCTAAACGGGGAGGGCGTGGTGGAGGTTGAGCCTGGATGCCTTGGCTGAGAAGCTTTTCTGGGAGCCATGTCAACAGTTTATTTAAAGAGCTAAGCACAATTTCTAAGTTAGAACTAATTAATTGGAGTGTCCTCGCTGTTAGGAAACATTGCTCAGCCAGTAATTCAAGGGAAAAAGCTTCACTTTGGGAGTTTTCCATGGATTTGCCAGTTAGATGGTTTGTTTGAGAAACGCCAGCGTCTCCTAAGATAGACTCACCAGTAACTTCGCCTCCCTCGGCCAGAGGAGCATATCTGTTAGACAAAGTGATTTCATCTGTCGGAAAAGCAGCAGAGACGGCATGAGGAGGCTGCTGAACAATAAAACTGTCGAGCCTGCACTGTTTGGCACGGGGTGCATTACTCGCATTTTGTGGAGGCGACAAAACTCTTTTCCTTCTCATAGTCAGCCAAATGACCTAGAGGTAAGCAAACTAAAAAAGTCCACACTACTAAAAAGTTTAAAACCCCTTTCAGGGAGTGGCAGCTAATACTCGAGAGCTGCTGGGTATTAATTAAATTCTTGATAGAAAGCACACTGCAGTTTGCAGTTCAAAGAAGGAGGCAGCACATCGAAGAGCTACAAAACTGCAAACTGGAAATGCAGAGGGCAGTAAGAGCAATAAAAACAAGTGAAAGAGTAAAACAATAAAACAATAAAACTACTTAAAATAGGTCAATAAAACAGTAAAACTTCTAAAATAAATTATATGAGTCACGGAGACTCACACAGTATTGCAGCCTCCAACGCCATTTTTTCCCGGCGTTTTCTGTATATGGAGTATCGCTAAGATCTTAAAAATATTAAAATATTGGCTAAGATATTAAAAATATTAAAATATTAAACTAGAGCAGCATAAAACATGAACCGATTCCCTTCCCCCCAAGCAGGGACTTGTTTGTATATTATGGATGTTTACTCCTCTCCTCCTCATAGCCAAGTGTAAATTGGGAAATTATTTAAAAAACATTTTTTTCTCCCCTGTGTGGGTTCTTTGATGTCTACTCAAGGTCCCACTACAGCTGAAGCTTTCCCCACATCCCATACATTTATATGGCTTCTTTCCTGTGTGGTCATCCGTTACACAAAACCATGAAATTCAATAAACAAAAAACCTACAGTTTACAAAACAACGTTAAAGGCTCTACAGTTTTCAACCAAACTCCAAAAAGCAGGGAAATTGGGAGTTAAGGCTCACAGGCCTATAACGCCACATCCTCCCTAAGGAGGCAGAAAGTGCCAGTGAAATTCTCATTCTTCCAAAGCAGATATAAACCATGAGGACAAGATGGAGAATAGGATATGCAGAGGTGACTGTGGGGTTGTGGGAAACTATTCCAGGTGGTCACAGGGTGGGATCTTTTGGATTCAAACCTTTTCGATAAAAAAAAGAAAGGGTGTGTGTTCTCTGTGCTGGATCAACTGATGTGGTTGGCAGGATCAAGTTATTTTGAACACAGGCAACATTTTAGTGTTGGCTCTCTGAGCAGAAGGACCATTGTTCCAAAACTGAAAAAAGATGCCCACTACACAAAGCAAAAGAGGGAAGTGAAAGCATTATGAATGCAGTCAACTTTCAGCTTGCAAGATGCAATTTACACATTTGTGTGCTATGAAAATTCTCCGTCCTGCAAAGAAACTTGCATCAACATACCTGCCGTCCATAAATTTGGACATAAATCTCCTATGGCCACTGCATTCAGACAGTGATAGAGAGATAGAACTCATCAAAGGAATTTCTTGAAGGCTGCTGCCAGATTACTGCATAGAAAATTCCCCGTATACAGGTTGATATACAGTTGCAAAGTGTAGCGTGCAAACACTGGAGTCTATGGAAACTCTGTATTTATGATCTTCAGGGGGGAAATGTAGGAACCTAGATCTACAAATTCCATCTAGATTCCTGTAAAGAGAATGCTAAACATGACAAGGCAACTTTGAATCTTCATTCCACCTTATTATAGCCGTTATGATATGGAGAGTATTGGATCTGCACTCTTAAACATATGCTGTCACAATACCCCAGACAATTCAGGCAAGTCACTAACCAAGCACTTTGTGTTCTTCCAACCAGTGAAGCGTGTGCCATTCTATTCTGTTGTGTCAGTCAGGGAACTAATGATATAGATTCTGTTATCCAGCTATTCTTTGAAATTTGTAGACATCCTTGCTTTACACAGAATAAAGTTCTAAGATGTGTTAAGCCAATATGCTTTTTACCCTTTCTTCTTTTCAGAACATCTGCTTACAGGACTATCAGAATTTCTGCCACTGTTATGCATTTTAGGTCTTGTACATTCCAATGCAGAGCTATAATACATGAGGAGGAGGAAACCTGTGAAACTTCATGAAATGGTGTTGTTTTCCCGAGTCAAAATGCAGTGCAAATACATCATTGTGAGATATGGGGTCATTTATACTAAGCAACACAGATCTTTCACAGGGGTATTCATGTCTTCATGGGTGGAATATGTAAGGGAAAATGAAAGAATATTCAAGAGAACCTGATGGATGCTGAGCAGCTCTGCAGTTCTTTTTGGGATGTTGTTTGGGCATACACTGTTTGGAAGGGCTCTGGAACACATATTCCATATGCACTTGATCTTTCACAGGGGTATTCAGTGAGATGGTCAGCTACTGAGATGCTGAAGCACATTCTGCAGATCTGGCATCAGCATTCAGCAAATGCACTACAGAAAGTGGAGGAAGGAACTAGAGGATTGGCAATTCTTAACTTGATATTGACCAATAGGGATGACTTAGTGGATAAAGTGGCAGTTACGGGAACTCTGGGGGCAAGTGACCACGTCATACTTGAATTCTTGATTATGAAGGAGACAAAAGTTGAGTGTAGCCATACACATACTCTGGATTTTAGGAAAGCTGATTTTAATAAACTCAGAACTATAATAAGTAAGGTCCCGTGGCAAGGGAGCCTAAAGAGAAAAGGAGTGCAGGATGGGTGGGAGAATCTAAAAAATGAAATTTTAAAGGCACAGTTACAAACAATTCCAACAAGGAGAAAAGATAGAACACAACAGAGGAAACCAATGTGGCTCCACAAAAAGCTTATTGATGAACTGAAAACAAAAAGGGATACATATAGGAAGTGGAAGGAAGGCCAGGCTACAAAAGAAGAGTACAGACACATGGCACAGAAGTGCCGAAATGGCATCAGGAAGGCTAAAGCCATGAATGAGCTGAGATTAGCGAGGGATGCTAAAAGCAATAAAAAGGCTTTCTTCAGATACGTGAGTAGTAAAAGACAGAGGAAAGAAATGGTGGTTCAACTGCTTAATGGAGATGGCAAATTGATAAAAGATGACAAAGAAAAGGCTGAAGTGCTCAATTCCTACTTTGCCTCAGTCTTCTCCCAAAAGCGGGTCTATGACCCCCTGGAAAAAGTGAAGCAGAAGTTGAGGGGCAGGATTGTAGTTTGAGATTGATAAATAAATGGTCAAAGAACACCTAATTTCCTTGAATGAGTTCAAATCTCTAGGGCCCGATGAACTGCATCTTAGAGTAATGAAGGAGCTAGCAGAAGAACTCTCAGAACCTTTGACTATTATCTTTGCAAAATCATGGAAGACGGGTGAGGTGCTGGACAACTGGAGGAGGGCTAACGTTGTCCCTATCTTCAAAAAGGGCAAAAAGGAGGAACCTGGGAACTACAGACCAGTCAGTCTGACATCCATCCCAGGGAAAATTCTGGAGCAGATTATAAAGAAGTCAATCTGTAAACACCTTGAAATCAATGCGGTGATTACTAGAAGCCAACATAGATTTGTCAGGAACAAATCCTGTCAGACTAATTTGATCTCATTTTTTGATCGGGTAACCTCCCTTGTGGACTGTGGGAATGCTGTGGACGTCATATATCTTGACTTCAGCAAAGCTTTTGACAAAGTACCCCATGATATTCTGATTAACAAACTAGCTAAAAGTGGGCTAGATGGAACAACTATTAGGTGGATTCACAGTTGGCTACAGAATCGGACTCAAAGAGTACTTATCAATGGAACCTTCTCAAATTGGGGAGAGGCAACGAGTGGGGTACCGCAGGGCTCAGTCCTGGGCCCAGTGCTCTTCAACATTTTTATTACTCCTCGGGTAGTAAATAACAGTAGAGGTAACAAAATCCAAATGGCTCCTTAGGTTGGAGAGAAGGCTCCCGTTTGGAGGCAGCTATTTGTTTCGACTTCACCGTCGGTTTACAATAAGAATCCAATGACAAAATAGCTCAATTAATGGTCGATAAAATCAAAAATTCAGCCAGTCACCAAAAGACCTTGGGAGTTTGTTGGGGGCGATAAAATAATAACAAAAGTCCGACTGGCAGATAAGACTGTGGTTGAAGAGCTCTTTCACTTCAAGGACAAAGTCATTGGTTAAAAATGATTAAAATATTTGAAAAAACACATAGAACGCTCTGACATCTTGGAGTTCTTGGAGACGCTGCTGCTGCAGCTCCGATGCCGGAAGCCCCATTTTTATTAATGATTTGGATGAAGAGGTGAAGGGAACGCTTATCAAGTTTGCAGATGACACAAAATTGGGTGGGATAGCTAATACCCTGGAAGACAGAAACAAACTTCAAAGTGATCTTGATAGGCTGGAATGCTGGGCTGAAAACAACAGAATGAAATTTAATAGGGATAAATGCCAAGTTCTACATTTAGGAAATAGAAACCAAATGCACAGTTACAAGATGGGGGATACTTGGCTCAGCAATACTACAAACGAGAAGGATCTTGGAATTGTTGTAGACCACAAGCTGAATATGAGCCAACAGTGTGATATGGCTGCAAGAAAGGCAAATGCTATTCTGGGCTGCATTAATAGAAGTATAGCTTCCAAATCATGTGAGGTACTGGTTCCTCTCTATTCGGCCCTGGTTAGGCCTCATCTAGAGTATTGCGTCCAGTTCTGGGCTCCACAATTCAAGAAGGATGCAGACAAGCTGGAGCGTGTTCAGAGGAGGGCAACCAGGATGATCAGGGGTCTGGAAACAAAGCCCTATGAAGAGAGACTGAAAGAACTGGGCATGCTTAGCCTGGAGAAGAGAAGATTGAGGGGAGACATGATAGGACTCTTCAAATACTTAAAAGGTTGACACACAGAGGAGGGACAAGATCTCTTCTCGATCCTCCCAGAGTGCAGGACACGGAATAACAGGCTCAAGTTAAAGGAAGCCAGATTCCAGCTGGACATCAAGAAAAACTTCCTGGCTGTTAGAGCAGTACGACAATGGAATCAGTTACCTAGGGAGGTTGTGGGCTCTCCCACACTAGAGGCCTTCAAGAGGCAGCTGGACAACCATCTGTCAGGGATGCTTTAGGGTGGATTCCTGCATTGAGCAGGGG
Organism: Elgaria multicarinata webbii; assembly: GCF_023053635.1. Classification (NCBI taxonomy): domain Eukaryota; kingdom Metazoa; phylum Chordata; class Lepidosauria; order Squamata; family Anguidae; genus Elgaria; species Elgaria multicarinata. The sequence continues at coordinate 86,191,187 of NC_086175.1, forward strand.
GTTGGACTCGATGGCCTTGTAGGCCCCTTCCAACTCTGCTATTCTATGATTCTATAGTAAATGTACCCAGCAAATGCTAAGACCTACTGCAGCTGATGTCTCTCTATAAAGAGAAGCACTGGCCCAGGTGGCTACAGCCACCACTGTCTTCTCCATCCCCAATGTCTCTAGGCCCTACCAACATCATAAGGAAGATGGTGATGGCAGTGGCTATGGCTACAGCTCTCTTGCCCAGAGTTTCTCTTTGCAACACTTGGGCGGGGAATATCAGGTGATTGGAGCTGTGCTGCTTTCAGTGCTGCCGCCCATAGCCTCTGATGTGTGCCATCACTACCCCCACCCCATAAGCCCCCTTAAGCTTGAGGACGACCACCAGGTAAGTACTGGGGGCACCAGAGGGCACCTTATCCTGGGCCCCATCAAATCTAAACAACAACAACAACAATAATATATTTATTTCATATTCATCTCTCCCTGTGGATCGAGGCGGGGAACAACATTAAATACAAATACCAAAGCATACATAAAACTGATTAAAACATATAAAACTAATACAATATTAAAATAACAATTAAATAACTTAAAATTCGACTGGGTAGGCCTGCCAGAAGAGAGCAGTCTTTATAGCCTTCTTGAATTCGAAAAGACTAGTACGTTGACGAATCTCTCCCGGCAGGCCATTCCACAGTCTGGGAGAGGCAGACCTAACAAACCTGATTTCCTGTCCCAATGTGAAGTTTCTGTGACATTTTGGGACAGTAGTATTTGTCTGCATTCATTTTCTGCGCTTCCATTTGAGTACTCAATAGTCCCTAATCTATACAACCCCAGTAAGTGTCCTAAAACAAGGCATCTGCAAAGAAACCAGAGTTTCTTATATATTGGTATATAACATAATACCACAGTCCCTAGAAATGGGGTTGATTTAATTCAGAAGAAACTTGGCAGCCCCCAAACTTCTTTGCAAGGTATGTTAGGTGGAGATATAGTGGCATGCCCAAGGCCGCTCAGTTAGGATTTGAATTTGAGTTACCCACGTCCAGCCTCTAGCACTTTTTTATTCTTAAATTTAAGTGATTAAAATTGTACAAAAATGTCCTGACAAGACTGAGCTGAAACAGCTTAAGCTGTAAGATATACTCAAATAAGTAAATACCTCACACACAGGACAAGTGGGACCATATCCTAACTGCAGTTTAGCTAGTTCAGACAACACCAAGGGCCTTGCGGTTAGCATAACCATGCTTCTCTGTGGTTAGCACTAACTACAAGCCGTATGCTTGCACACAACAACATTAACCCTGTCCGGTTCCTAGTTTCCGTAACCACACGCTAACCACAAAGCAGTCAGATGAGCGTCTGAGTCCTCCAAATGCTCCGCTCCATATTCCATCAGTCTTTGTGCTAAGAGAGCCGGCAATTGCGCAATTTAGGCCGCTCTATACTGCTAGCTCTATGATTTCGGCCCCTTAACCACAGGTGCGTGTCAGACAACACCTTAAGCCAAAGTTAGTGCTGCTAACCCTGCTGAAGAACAGGGTTAGTGAAGCCAACCACAATGTGGTTAGTGGAGGCACCTGGTTAAGGAAAAAGCATGTCAAACGACACCGTTAGACCTGCTGCTTAACCAAAAACCCTTAACCAGCATGGTTTACAGTATCATCTGAATGGGACCAATGAATACACCACGGTGCAATTGTTGGGGTGGGAGAGGGAATTAACAATATGTCATTTTTTTGAAGTCTACCACTTATCATTTTGGAGGGGGAAGATATAAAGTAAATTAATTTGCTACCCTACCAATCACTTTTTAAACATTCTTAGCATGAAACCACTTGGAAATCTGTGTTGGCAAATGTGACTTTTGAAGAAGTGACTAAAATACAACTGGACAGCAGAGACGATCATCATGCTAAATACTGTTTGAGTGGAACAGCTTTAATATAAATATGCAAATGTCAGAGACTGGTTATTTACAAGGACAGTATATAAGAAGCTATTATCTCTATCGTCTGCAATTTATAGTATTCCATTAGCCTGACATTTGTGCGAGACACAAGATTTTATGAATACACAATGCAGAGAATGTGAGCTAAGCATTCAGGAAATACAGGCCAACTTTGAAGCCAGATATTGGAGCTAAAATGCCAGGCTCTCACATGTTCCAGAGGCTTGGTAGACTATATCCTATTGTCAGATGGCAACCATAATTCATGCCTTTCAATCTCTGTATGTTGTGACCCTAGCAAAAGAATGAGGTGGCTTTCCGTGGGATGATACACAAGCCCTTTCACTCATTAGGGCTCTTCTCTAGTTCTACAGTGAACAAATGGATGATGCATCATGGCAAACTTCAAGGCATAGATCTGGCATCTTTAGGTTTGCTTAGCAACAACCTGGCAGTGTTTTTCCCCGCAACCATTGTGAATTTGGGCAGCTTTGTGGGGGGTGCACCAGTGGAAGCTGTATGTTGGCCACCCTTGCCCTCTGCATTGAAAGGCATACCAAGCATATACATGGCTATAGGATCCACATGGTCATCACTCTTGCTTTTTTCAGGATTCCTGATCACATGGTGCCCTGCATAGGCTTACACACATCATACAGATGTGTGCTTTAATGTTAAGAGAGAGGGGACAGAGCATGCAACTGTCGCTAATGAGTGAAAGAGACTACAGTCTGCTTCTAGTCAGACCAAAATCCCATAGTCACAGTGGTCCCAGCCACAGCAAGTGACTGGGTTTGGGCAAGCTGATGGAAGTGAACCACTCAGGACTGAGTTTGCCTAATTCTATAAACTCTATGGAGAAAAAAATAACGTTAATGTGTCTATTCTTGGGATATTCTCAGACGCATCAGTGCGCATGGAGAAGGAGCTATGCAGTAGTATCACCAAGTCATTGTGGCAAAACAACAACAACTCTATTTCACGTAACTAGTATGATCAGGATGGTACATATTCTGCTTCAAAAATAAATGAAATGTATCCTAGTTATCCATAAAGAAAAAGTAAATTATGAGATATGTACACTTTTCACAAATTAAGCATAGTTACATTTTTTCCCTTATTTTGCTTAATTTAGCCTGCGACTGTTACTGTTATGCACAATTTGTTCTTGTTTGGAAAATTGTGGGGCGTGGCAAAGCATTCTGCAAAGTATCCTTCCCAGACAACCTGAATCTTATTCAGCCACTCTTTTCAATTTTGAGATTTCAAAGCAGACATTTCACACACAAACTGTCAAAGAGATTTTCACAAAAGGCCTTTTAAAAAAAGAAATAGATGAAAGCTGAAATTCTCAGGATGCTGAATTCTGAACAGTGAAATATACCCAACTCTGTCTCCCTGTAACCAGCTGTAGAATGGACATGCTACTGAAAATATTTGTAGCACCAGAAGCTAGAGGAAATATAGCTGGTACAGAATATAAAGGCTTACTTTCTTGCTTCCTCAAGAAACAAGACTACTATTAATAGAGGACAACACCTATAAATATAAAGAATTCCAAATTTATAACGCTTAAATGAGTGCTGGTGTCCGGTCCTCTTTTTGTCCCTTTGGATAATAAGCTGGTAGTGTTTCTAGTCTGTTTATGTGGATGGCAGCTTTCCTAGCTGCATGGCTTCATGATCTTAGTACTGAGTAAGAACATAAAAAAAGAGCTTTGCTGGATCAGACCAAAGGTCGATCTAGTCCAGCATCCAGCTTCCACAGTGCCCAACCAGATGCCTATGAGAAGGCTGCAAGCAAGGCTTGAAGGCAATTGGCCTGGGTCTTAACAAACTGGTATTTATTACAATACTGCCTCCAATTCTGGAGTTTTGATATAGCCGCCACTACTAATACACTTATTTTCCATGATTTTTTCTAATCCCCCTTTAAAACCACCCAAACTTGTAGCCATCACGATTACTTGTATCTATGAACAGATAAGTTGGGATCTCACTGCCTTTGAAAGCCACTGGATATTCTGGTACCACATTTGTTTGTTTGCCTCTTCCCTAGCAGGAATTGCAGAAAATGCTCTTTCCATAATTCTAGTATAGCTTATAGAAGACTTACTGAACCCTCTCCTGGGGAAAGATGGTCTGACAACTGCTGTTCCTATATTGGTAATTTCTTGGACTCCTGTACTCTACATGGGGAAGTCCTTAAAGATCATTCAGAATCTGTAACTGGTCCAAACTGGACTATTTGCTGACTGGGAATAGTTACTAGGGTGATATTACTCGAGTATTCAGATAACTCCACTGATTGTCAGATAAGCTTTTGGGTGCAATTAAACGTACCAATTCTTAGTCTGGGACCATGTTACATCAATGACTGCCTTCTCTCATATGAGCCCCTACCGCATATGCTTAATAATCTTCAGAAACCCTAGCCTAAGTGCCAAAACCCTGCTAAGCTAGGCTGGTGGTTATAAACAGCACACCCTTTTCAGTGGTGGCACCAGTTCTTTTGAAATCCCAATAGATGTTTCCCATGTCCTTTACTGCTGGCATTCAAGTGCATAGTCAAAATATATATGTCTTTTAAGACAGACAGGTTTTCAAGGCTGTTGACATTTTAACATTTAGTTGCTGCAGCTTGAATACTTTATTGTGGCTTTAATGTTGTTACTGACAAATGCTAATGATGTTAGCTAGCAAATGTCCACAAGCAATTACTTATGGATTTAAAACGGAAGGAAAACCACTTGGTAAGAGCAGGATGTGGAAGGAAATTATAAGAACAAATTTAAGCTGGGGGAGGGGGGGCAAAATGCTCATATATGATAGTATTCAGGCACTTTTGATTTCTATAAAAAGATGCCTACATTTCCATATGTCCGCTGATATTTCAGATTTAGCTACCCATTTGCATTTGGACTTGTATCAAATATTTAATACAAATGTCAATGGTTGGAAAACAAATTAAGCATACTTATCTCTTTCTATGTTCAAAAAGTTTATCTACCCACTTATTTAAAGAAAAAGAAAAAAAGGAAAAAGAAAGAGATTTAATCAAGTAGCTAAGCCTTATCTCTAAAACAGGCCATGCCTTGATTTTCCAAAAGAGGGAGATATAACTCCATTCGAAAAATTGTACTGATGCTTTCCATTTCAATAAAGCACCTAAAATATATTCTAGTGAATTATTAAAGACCAGTAACTTCTCTCATTTTACTTTTGTATTAAATGTCACCTTATGTGTCATTACTGGTCTATTCATTAAAAACATAAATCCAGCCCTATATTTGCATCTAGGCTGCGTTAACCAAAATGAAAACTCTAATCACCATTACAAAAAGCAACACACATATGAATACATAGGACTAAAGTAACAGAGCTTTCTATCAATCATTGCATTAATAATTATTGGTGATACTAGAAATTTCACTGGTACTGGTAGTTCCACCATCACCCCAAGCTCACTTCATCACTGAGTTTTCCCAGGATGCTTCAGAATTTTTTTGGAAAGCAGACTGGTCTTTCCCAGTGCCCTCCACAAAATCCACTAGGAAAAGCTTGCATTCTGCCCTTCATACTAGTTCTCCCAATCAGACATGGAGGAAAGGGAATGAACAAACTCCATGCATATAAAAAAAAATGATACACCTGAACATTCTCAAAAGCATCCAGGCCTTAAGAATAAGGCCTATAATGCCTCTTCTGTCCGCAACTATCACTTCCAATACTGGTTCAACCCCACCCTACCCCACCCCATACACCAAGGATAAGTTTGCTTGGAAAGAAGAGGAATTCTCCCCACTGCCACCATCACACACACACACTCATCAGACTACCTTACTATAGACTGAGATGGATTATTAGGCACAGGTCTGCTGCTGCTGCTTACACTGAACATTGGGGAGTCTAGGGCAACTATAAGTAGGGGCTAGTAGTTAATGCACCATTTCCCAAGCTGGAGCCATCCAGGTATTTTAGACTTCAATTCCCATCAGCCCCTGCCAGCATAGCCAATGGTCAGGAATGTTGGATGTTTAGTCCAAGATTTCTGGAGGGTACTAGGTTGCAAAGGCTGGATTAAATAATAAATTTCTGTATGTGTATGGCCTGATTGGCTAATAAGCAATAAAGTGTTGTTGCATAAATAATAAATTTGAAGGCATTCAAAAAGCAGAGAAAAGGAAACCACAATTTTGCTTGCAACATGGTTGTCCCGGGATTGACTTTTTTTCCTGGCCTCAGTGCAATGAAGGGAGGCAGAACTGAGAATCATCTCATTGGGTTCATCGGATAGAAGGGGGCTGTTCTGGTTATTTGTTGAGATTTCCTTTTTCTGGCCTACTGGTATGTCCTTTGAAAAGGGGATTCTGGCTGATGGTGAGCTCCACGTACACTCCAGGGTCAGAGTGTCAGGGTCGGAGACCATTTTGGGAACTGGCTGCAAAATGGAAACAAACTGGAGTGACGGGAGTCCTTACAATCTTGGAATTCTTCCCTGTAAGTAATGAGCATCCACATCTATGCAGATTGTTTGGGACAGTTCTACTGCAAATTTCTAGTGTGATTATAACACCACTATGTAAGTCCTTGAAAGTTACAAGACTGCCGAACAAGTTTGTTCGGCAGGACTTGGACTTTGATATTTTGTTCGTTAGATAATGATTTTAGATAATGATTTTACTGACAGCCTGCCATGTTTTCTGCTACAGCTATTCTGGGCTCTGTCACTCACAGCAATGGAGAAGCCAGCTAGGATGTGAGGAATCCAATAAAACCTTGGCTTAGAGAAATAACAAGAGTCATCCATGCATCATCAGCTCCCAGCACAATGGCAGCGTATACAAGGACCATCATGTAATTCAGCAATTTTGTACTAGGGACGGGTTGAGTAAGTTGTGTCCTCTGAGTGTACAGCAACGGCAACCTTTTTGAATGGGGAATGCTTTACGGCTAAATGCCTGGCTGCTAGGACAACCATAGTAGCCACTGATGTTCCACTTAAGGTCAGGCTTCCACTATTTCTGAATATTTACATGTTGGAATAGAAGCTTATGTTGTTTTGAGGTTGAGGGGTTGGTAGCATGGCCCAAATCAGACCACTCAAAGAATCTTATAGTAGCAGCATATTAATCTTTTAGAGCAAGGAATTTATTGTAATGACTGGAATGTTTAAACCTGATTCAGAAGGCAAGAGATCAAGAGGTGCACCTGCACTGGACATATCTGGGGTCTGCAAGATTCACAGCACCAGGCTGATGGGGCTGATACATTCAGGGGTGGGAACTCTAATTAGATAAGGGCAGGATTAATTGCAGAATGAGGTTCAAAGCCAATGTTGGATTACAGAAATAGAGGACTAGCAAGAGACACATCTAACGGATACTGGGCACACTTGCTAGGAAAGGAGTTGGGTAGATTAAGAAGACATTTGCTGAAAATGTGGTCTTATTTATTCCAAGCTATGACTCAGGAGTCTTCATTCCTGGGTTCAGGGACAAATATAAAATATCTATATAATATATCTATATAAATAAAAATGAAGAAGACCGTTCGTTACTGTCATTATATCTCTGAAAGTTCTTCACCGATTGCTTTGAAATTTTGACACAGTGTTGCGTTCGAATACGCGAGCGTTGTTATGTAACTATGTTCTCTATTTGCATGTACTCTCGCAATTGGCTGAGTGAATATAGATGTCACACCTGTGACAGTTACACGTTCTGAAGAAAGGTAACTGCCAGGAGTTTCCAGTAACCTCCTCACCGTAAAAACATGCTTTTATATCTACGAAAGTTCTTCACTGATTGCTTTGAAATTTTGACACAGTGTTGCGTTCGAATACGCGAGCGTTGTTATGTAACTATGATCTCTATGGGGTCAAAGGTTTGTCTTAAAATGGAAGAAATAGGCCTCCTCAAAACCAGTCCTGCTGATCATTGTGACATCACCAACCAGTAGGCCAATCCGCTGCCTCTGCCTCCTCTCCTATTTGCATGTACTCTCGCAATTGGCTGAGTGAATATAGATATCACACCTGTGACAGTTACACGTTCTGAAGAAAGGTAACTGCCAGGAGTTTCCAGTAACCTCCTCACTGTAAAAACATGCTTTTATATCTCCGAAAGTTCTTCACCGATTGCTTTGAAATTTTGACACAGCGTTGCGTTCGAATACGCGAGCGTTGTTATGTAACTATGTTCTCTATGGGGTCAAAGGTTTGTCTTAAAATCGAAGAAATAGGCCTCCTCAAAACCAGTCCTGCTGATCATTGTGACATCACCAACCAGTAGGCCAATCCACTGCCTCTGCCTTCTCTCCTATTTGCATGTTCTCTCCTATTTGCTCTTATAGGTCATTGTGACATCGCCAACCAGTAGGCCAATCCACTGCCTCTGCCTTCTCTCCTATTTGCATGTTCTCTCCTATTTGCTCTTATAGGTCATTGTGACATCGCCAACCAGTAGGCCAATCCACTGCCTCTGCCTCCTCTCCTATTTGCATGTTCTCTCACAATTGGCTGAGTGAATATAGATGTCACACCTGTGACAGTTACACGTTCTGAAGAAAGGTAACTGCCAGGAGTTTCCACTAACCTCCTCACCGTAAAAACATCCTTTTTAAAAAACAAAACAGCAGGCCAATCCACTGCCTCTGCCTCCTCTCCTATTTGCATGTTCTCTCACAATTGGCTGAGTGAATATAGATGTCACACCTGTGACAGTTACACGTTCTGAAGAAAGTTAACTGCCAAGAGTTTCCACTAACCTCCTCACCGTAAAAACATCCTTTTTAAAAAACCAAACAGCAGGCCAATCCACTGCCTCTGCCTCCTCTCCTATTTGCATGTTCTCTCACAATTGGCTGAGTGAATATAGATGTCACACCTGTGACAGTTACAAGTTCTGAAGAAAGGTAACTGCCAGGAGTTTCCACTAACCTCCTCACCGTAAAAATATCCTTTTTAAAAAACCAAACAGTAGGCCAATCCACTGCCTCTGCCTCCTCTCCTATTTGCATGTTCTCTCACAAAACTTTGCAATGGCACGCAGCTTGCAGTAAAAAAATTACTGAGCAACGTCATAGAAGGAACAATCTTGACAGGACCTTTCAAAGGTGAAGATGTCCTCATTCCTTGCATTCCTATGATTCCAACAGATATGCCATTTCAATTGAAGAGATTGCAATTCCCAATTCGATTGGCATTTGCAATCACCATCAACAAAGCTCAGGGCCAATCTTTAGAATTGTGCAGTTTAGATCTAGACACAGATTGCTTCTCACATGGAGAATTATATGTTGCGTGTTCTAGAGTCGGCAAACCAGACAATCTCTATATCTACACAGATAATGGAACAACTAAAAATATTGTATATCCACAAGCATTGTGAAATTAAACATATTAGAAACATCCGCTTTGTCTTTTCTTTCTTTTCAATTTAACCAGACTGAGCCACAGCAACGCATGGCAGGGTACAGCTAGTATAAAATATAAGAACAAGATTGCTAACTAATTGATAAATAAATACAAAATAATCCAGAAATAAGACTTTATAACTAACATTACAGTTTCCTTGTTTCCAGAAGATTATTATCCAAATTTTATTATCATAATTATCATATAAAATGTTGAAGTCCAATCACTTCATGAATACACCACTACCTTTATAGCATGATCCAAAACCTAATTAGATTTGCTCCCGATTAAATCCACTTCAAATGGGACTAAATTGGCTAGATTCCAAGTGCCTTGACTTAAACTGATTTACGACTCAGGCTGTCAGTGTGAAATGAGTATTTCAATGCTGTACCATTCATTTTCATAATAACCCCTAAGAGGTCAGACATTATTATCAGCCTCACAGTAAATACCTTTGATATTATTCTTGTGATAGCTGTCCAAGCAAGCAAAAGGCATTATCTAGATCCATTTAGTAAATTATTTCATGGTTGCCACAATGATGGCTATGTATAACTGACAGACTTCATTTCTGGAACTTTTGGCAAAAATCTCACCTGTGAACCCAGTATTGAGAGGTTGAAGTTATTGAAAGGTGTAAACAAGCATGATTCTTGAAATAGAAAACTAATGTGAGCTGGCAAGACTTAAAATATATAGGCCTAAGGCTTATTACAAACTATACTTGCCTACTGAACACAGCAAGATGTACTTCTGAATAAACATGCATACGACTATGCTGCATTACATCAAGTGTCATCTGAAGAATAGTCTAGAGTACCCTTCCCCAACCTGATGCCTTCCAGGTGTTTTGGACTACAACTCCCAGGATTCCTGATCATTCATCATATTGCAGGGCTGATAGAAGTTGTAGTCTGGGATGGCACAAGATTGAGAAGCAACTGGTCTAGAGGTTTCTTAATACCACTAACCTATCATAGACAGTACAAAGTCTGTGCAATAGTAGTCCATGTATTGTTAAAAATAAGGGGAAAATGTGTGACAATGCTGAAGAAACTTTAATAAGGGAAGTTTCACACAACCGTATTGTGAAGGAGAGCCCTGAATGTTGGAAAGTTTCATGGCATGACATCTCTCCACATGACTCAGCAATAACAATCAATGAAAGTAAAGCTGGCATGATAAGATTTTCTACCATGGTGACAGCAACTATTTAGGAATGATATAGGAATGCACACTGTCTTTTTAATATATGATTACCACACACTAGCAGAATGAGCATCATTATCATAGGTGGGGTGCATACAGAGAAAGATCTGGTGCATTTTAAGGACTGGGGACTGGGTAAAAAGCCCTTCATCTCAGTGAATTGGACCACAGGGCAAACATTTTACTTTTTCCCTACAGAAGTGAATAACTCATATGGGTGGAAGTCAAGGGGGGTATTTAATGATAGCATTAGGGTGGATAAATCCTGCTTCCTGCCCTTGATGATTCCTAGTGACCCAAGACTATTTCTGTCTCCATAGTTTTTTTTCTTACAGCCTAGGAACCAGAATATAAAAGACATAGAGTGATAGAGGAAAGAGTGGTATCCAAGAAAAAAGAAAAAAAGGAAGAGGTATAGATTTTCATGTTGATATTTGAAGTTGACCATAGCAGAGAAAATCCTAGGCTGCATATTCTTTGGGTTCCCCCAACCCTCATGACAGACAAGTTAGGAAAGCTTCTGCAGCGTCAGTTAAACAAAATTGAAATTAATGATAAAATTCACTTTCCTTTCTATTTGATTTTCTTCAGAACTCAATTATAAAACAGGCTATCAAAAGGAAGCTCCCATTAGTAGTTTATTCATGATAACTTCAGAAGACAATTCAGAAGCCATGGTTGATATTTAACAGGCAACCTTAGTCACTACAGGTTTTGGGTGAAATTACTTCTAATCAAGGCTTTAACTATCATAATTTTAAAAAGCACTGATCGTTTGATGTATGCATAAAATGTTAGGAACAAGTTTCATTATGCCTCGTGTATGAAGGGAGGGAGGGCTCTCCAAGTTAGTTTAAAGGGGGGATTATGCAGACAAAGGTGGTACTGGATAACATTTAAATAATCCCAGAAAAAGTAATAAAATATCTACTGACCCCCACTCAAAGCACATGCATAATAAAAGTCCAATTACTAACAGATCAATACTTCAGCTGAGTGTCATGCATACCAGTCTATTAATATAGGGTACAACTTGAGTGTTAAAAACAGTTCTAATTTGGGTACACCGAGTAATCCTACTGTAACATAAGGTACTGGAGCCTTTGCAACTTGGTGCCCTCTACATGTTTTGGACTTCAACTTCCATCAGCCCCAGCAAGCATGGCCTATGGTCAATCTGGTTAATTATACCAGGTTAAGGCAGAGGTAGAAACAAGTAAAAACTACTAGTGCTTCTCATTATTTCATTTCATTTTTTCTATCTCATACAAGTGTAAGCACGTGTGCACTCTCTCTCTCACACACACACGTAGATCAACACACAGCAGTACTTCAATTAGCATGCTTTCCCCATTTTTCTGCAGTCATTTTAAACAAACCAGAAGACCAACCTAAGCTTTGTTGTTAGCTTGTTTAACAATTGACTGGAGTTTGTTTTAACCCACAATACTTGGTATCACACATAAGAAAACCAGAATCAGGGAACGTGAACTACCATCAAGAATAGTTCACACGCATAACTGGAAGGTAGAAAACCCTAAATCCAATATTTAATAACTACCTAAAGTGTGTAGTAAGAATATCTGCAAAATGAACATTTTGGGAATAGATTAACATCCAACACATGTCTACTGAAAAGCAAGTCCCATTGAGTTCAATAGGGATGATTCCCAGGTAACTGTATAGGATTGCAGCCTAAATAAGAAAAAAAGTTGCATTTTATAGAACATTAAAAGACTGTCCTTAGATTTTTAAATTGCAAATGTGATGACACAGATCCTAATGACTTAAGTTTTAAGATAATCATAGTGAAGTATATGAACTCTAGTCATAACAAGTAAGTCCTATAAGAAAATGTTACTAATCTCCACCCTTAGGGTTATTCCCACCCCACCCCGAGGATTGTGTATTCCTACAAAACGTAGGGTTCCTCCAAGGCTGCTAACACCTCTCCTCTTGTACATGGATGATACCATGTTGGCTACATAGGGGTTGTCACTTGGAGAATTGAGTTTGCTCTTAATATATATGATTAAGATATGGTTTTGTTCAAACCAAAGTGAGATCTATTTTCAATTATCCACTAATCCAGATACACATCTTGTGACAGAAACATGTCACCTTCAGCAGCTGACAAACTAATTCTGAAAAACGGCTAACAGTCTACAGGGAATAAACCTCAGCTGATTTATAAAGGTTAATCCCACTGGACAGAAATATCAGATGCATCTTCAACAAGGGCTTTAACAACCTATTTTCTCTAGCCATTAAGCTTAAAAATGGGACGACTATACAGAGAACTTGAAACAGGAAGAGGCACTACTTTTAATAAACTAACTTTATGTTTGTGACCTCTGTTCCTCATTTATTTTCATGTGGAAAATGCTGTGACCAGTGCCCTATTCTAAATTAAAGGTCCTCACTACTATTCTAGCTTCCTATTCTAGCACAGGCTATTTGCTTTTTTCAGTTCTAAAACATAAATTAACATATTTCAAGTATTCCTTATATCAATGTTTGGTAATGCACCCTTTGATAATTAACCCTATGACTGAATACATTTCAATATTATTAAATATTAGACTGTGCACAATTTGAAAGATAGTTGGTTTACAGCTCATTTAAGAAAACTTGCATTTTCCCAGCTCACTTTAAATAGAAGGACACCAGAATATTGCTACCATTTACCCTCAGGCCTATAATGAAATCCAAGAATTAGTTGGGCTACTGTCATGACACTGGACTGCAACAATCATCATTATTCTAAATAGTTCACATTAGTATTAGCATACATTTCTTGAGCAGTAAAAACATATTAACTTGTCCCAAATTAGGCCACATTGTTTCTTACGGGCTCATGATTACATCTCCTCCATCCACAAAGATTAACTAGAGTAATATGCATTTGGAACAATTTTATCTTTTTTATAAATAATAATAATAATAATCTGTAAGATTAAAAAAAAAGTAGTATGGTTTGGATCCTAAGGTTCTCTTGCAGCAGTGAAAGGCACTTTCTGCTTGAGCTGAAGCAGGGCACAATTTTCACCAGTTTCCCCTTTCTGCTGCCATATCCTGTGCTATATATCATCCAGTGCTGGAGAGTTACCAAACTCATTGAAAAAAGTAACCTTTGGGAAGGACATAGGAGGCTGTTCAGGGAAAGGACAGACGGAAAAACCCAAATTCATGCTTGGAATGGATGTTTGTATCAAAGGCTGCACCTTCTGGCTATTTGTAGGTTAATGTTGTAGGAGAGCCATTTGCCGCTAATAGTGTCTGGGAATTTGCTGGAATTTTTCTTAGATGGGTCAGAGCTTCTGGATGTAGATATACACATGAATAAACAAAACCACAGCTCCTGCTGTTTGTGCTCGGATGATGTCTTTCCTGGGATGCAAGAGAACATCCTTTAATACATGTCCCAGCAACTTTAAGCCACTGTGAAATGTTGTTTCTACATTACTTCCATAGTTCTTAGCAATTAAAAACCTCCCCAGAAATGAATACAACTAATGTCCAGATTAATATGTTTCAGGTTGGGATGGCAATGACTTTGAATTAACCCATTGCATCATTGAACAAAAAAACTTGTGGACCACAAAACACACCTTAATTGGATAGGTTCTATGATGGTTCATGGTGAGCCTCTCTAAAAGAAAATGGTATTCAAACCAGGAGGCGGCATTCTTCGTGGAGATGAAAAAATGAAAAAAAAAAGTTCCCATTGGAGCTAAATGGAAAGAAGTCTCCATTGGAGCCAAATGGAAGAAAAAATGAAGGGAAAAAAGCCTCCCACTGGATCCAAATGGAAGTGTTTTTTTCAATCCTAATTGCTGGGGGAGGAGCCATTCTTCAAGGAGAATCACAACTAGTGAAAAAAGCCTCCCGTTGTCAGTTCCTTGTCAAGTTGCTTGTTTCACCAGCAAATGCACATCCCTGTTTCCCTTCACTTGTACTTATTTGCAAACTACTCAGCTGGGAAGGTGAAAACTAGTAGGCACAGCTACTGTACAACCTATTATTCAGGAGGCTGTGCAGCATTCAGAAACAGAACTGGAAGTTTCGGCCATAGTATATCCTCCACAAATTCTGCTTATACTTCGTTTACTATTCTCCAATCTTCACTAATTCTGGATGCATAAACCTCTTCCCTATGCTGTAATATATATCTAGTTGCCTGTCTTTTATGCCTGCTGTGGAAGGTAAGGCAGAATAATGGGCTCCAAAAGGTACCCTTTCTTATGTAGAAAATGTCTTCTGCTGAAATAATGGCAAAACTATTCCACAAGTAAAACTATATATGTTCTTCCATTCATGTATCCTCTTGAAAAAAACAGAAGTGTGAACATTGCAATAGAACATACTATACCAGTGCATGACTTCTTTTCTAACCCTTTAAAGAACAGATCTGGTAGCTGCTTTCCCTTCTACTCATTGTCCTTTAGATCCAATCCTCCAACTTATCTGGCATGAAAAGGCAGGAGGAGGAATTTTCCTTCTATACACTTCCTTCCACTCACAGTTCTCACGATCCAATCAGATCCCTATGTATTATTGAATTTTCATATATTTCCCTTAGGCACATACCTTGGACAAAGTCCACTTCTCCTCCTTAGTCTCCATCTCCCTAATTCATGAGTCGCACAAGTCTAGCACTGGGTTTCTCTTAACATTTATTAAACCCTTATTTATATTCATTCATTTTAGGTTTGCTGTAAAGTCACCTTCCTTATTCATCGTAATCCCTTTTGTTCCCTGCATTGTCATGATACCTTTGTTTTATATTATTTTGACAGAAAGCCATGTAGGTGAAGAGAAGGATCTGCAAGTCTCCTTTGAACTTTAAAATATAAATTGGCACATCACAGAACACCAGGAAAACTTCAATATCAGCTTTGAGAAAGATTGAATAGAGCAAAAGTACAATTTTGAAGCTAGCACCTTCAGTTTTGATCCATGAGACACAGGTTTAAATCCATCTGGTCCAGGTGGGATGAATAACTCCCATTTCCCAAAATCCGCTTTCTTATATGGATGGGAAAATGGATTCCAGTTATCTGCAATAAAAGAAAAGTATTAAATATAAAGCATGCATTAAAATGCACAGCTCATATATTTGAATATCAAGCTTCATTCTGTACAACAAATCTTATTGATTTGGGATTTTAAACGAATCTGGGAGATTATTTTAATATCAGCAGTGAAATTCCAAGGATGAAAAAGAGTTCAAATTCTCCCTTGAACTTAAAATTATGAATGAAATGTACAAATATGTTCTCCTTAGTCCTCCTTAATTGTTACCTGGAAGATAAAAGAATTTTTTGATACTAAAATTCCTTCCTCCTTTCACATCCTTCCGTTTGCTCACTTCTTCGCTAACAAGATTTCATGCGCCCTCATCCTCATCTTTTCTTTTAACCTTTTTCTTCTTCCTTTCTTTTTCTTCTAGTGGTTGCACCAGTGTTTCAATCTACTTATCTGGTCGCTCTTTTTAAAATAACAACATTTTTGTTATTTATTCTACTAAACATAGCCAGAGTGGTAAAAAGCATAAACACAAAACCATACCCTTCTTGTTCTATTGGCAAACTTATGCAACCCATGCCTTTAGGGTTGCACTCCCATACTGAACTCAACAGGAGTTGAGCCCCACTGAGCCCCACTGCAACAGGAGTTGCAGCCCCACTGAACTCAACAGGACTCACTTATAAGTAGACATGCATGATAGGTTTGTGATAAGGGTGAGTTAGACAAATTGCATTCTGCCAGGGTGGGGGGCATTAGATTCTACAACTTATACTCATAAAATAGCTGTGAGGATTGATCTGGAACTTGGCATGGACCATCCTCAAACTGACTTCTCATGCTCTACAGATTTTGTTGTAGAAAGGGAAATAGTTTATAGTTTAAAGTTTGACAGGTAATGCCAGTTTGACAGGCAATGTCAGTTCCCCCCCCCCGTAGAATTTGCTGGGGTTAAATTAATTGGTTGATTTCACCATTTGTATTGAGTCTTTTGAGAAACTATTTGCATCAGGGGAGGGGGAAGGCTCCTAAATAACCAGCCATGGTTTTATTGGCACAATGTGATTTTAAAGGTTTTAGTTTTGTATTTGATGAGGAGCCGGATTCCCTTTTGTATTGTTCACCACTCTGATATTTTATTGGATTTAGAGTGGTATATAAATCTTATAAATAAATAAGGTATTTTTCACGTGCCTAGTTTCTGTTAGCTAGGGTTGTGGGGAGACAGTAGTAATTATTGTTGGTTAACAGGGAGATCAGAGAGAATATGTAGGCCCAATCTATCTACTATTCCCCAAACAGAAGATTTTAGAAGAAATCTGAAACCACCCCTGCCCTCCAAAGAAAGGGAAATTCTGTGAAATTAAAGGCCAAATGTAAAGTAAGGGCAGGTTCTTTTTCTCCTGGCCTACTTAGTAAAGGCCTGGCAGTGGGTACAGGAGTCCACTCTGTGTGCCTCTCCAGGGCAGAGAAGGAAGTTGGAGTGTCCATCAGCCAATGGATCTTCCCGCCACGATAGGTACAATTTTTGAAGAAGGCCTTGTGCCCCAAAGGGGCAGTGAGATGGGGGGGGGGGGTAACTCAAGGGAAAATATAGAAAGAAGAGAAATTAGAGGGAAAGAAAAGAGGAGAACTCTGTTCAACGTCTCAGGAGGGGACATTAGAATTGTTAGAGATTTTTGCTGTAAGGCAAGAAAACGTTCCAAAAGCTGCTAGTCATTTCAGCAGATGAAAAGTAACTGAGAGACGCGGGGAGCCCTGAAGGGTCAATGAGATAAAGAGGAAGAAAAAATCAGAGAAAATAGGGAAGGGAGAGAAAGTAGAGGAAAAGTAGAACTCTGTGTGTGGGACAAGGTGGGTGAGACTGCTGCCTAAAACTTTGTTTAGCTCTAGGACATTCTGAATGACTGCTCTGTGCAGGTGCATAACACCTCCAGATGTGTGAATTAGAGAGACCATGAAGAAGAAACTCTATTCCCATTCTTCATAAAAGTCCAGAAGTGCACTGCTTTTCAGATAGAACCTATGTTATAGTAGAGTTTGAACATCATAGTATGTCCAGAGCCAATGTCTGTACTTAACTTGAGGAACACTGAATTGTGAACTCTGCTACAAGGAGATCAAACCAGGTACTTGTAACGTGGAATGATAGCTACAGTTGCATGATAGTGTCTGCTGCAGACTCTATAGTCAATAGTTGGTTAATAGTCAACACCACAGTCGATTATCGAGGGGGTACTCCCCACACAACATGGTTATGATCAAACTGTGGTGTGGATTAAGGCTAGTGTCGAGTTGAAAATTAGTCAACTGTGTGTTTGATTGACACATCCTCCAGCCTGAAACGAGTCATTGAGTCTATTCTAGTAAACAAACAAATCTGGGACTTAGGTCCACCGCTCTGTCACTGAAGGCCTCCAGATCCAAGGAAGTGGCGAAGCTGGAATAAACTACAGACCATATACATATCCCTAAATAACATGTCTTTTAAGGGTGTGGCCATTAAAGGCTGCAATTTCCCAGCATTTTGGATCTCGAGTAAATATAGAACACAGCATGTTAAATTGATTTTCCCCCCATTATTGATAGTACTGTAATGTAACTCTATTGTTCCTGCAATAGGCCAATTAGTACTTCATTTTGGCATTCACTATCTCCTGGTTGTTCCTGAGGATAGCATGTGCTTCTGCTCTTGCCCCCTTATATCATGAAGAATGTTTTCTTGATCCCTTCTAGTTGCCCTTCCTGTCTAAACCTAGAATGTGTTACTTTTTCTGTGTCTTGATTTCCTACTTGTCACTTCCCTATCAAGATCTGATTAGATATACGCTCCCAAAACTGGAGGATAAAGCTATCAATGGCTAGAAGTCCTGATGGCTATATGTTACCTCAGATATCAGAAAGCATTTCTACACAAGTGATTTATTGCATGCCTATGATTGGCCACTCATGGAAGTTTGTGAACCGCCCAGACAGCTCTGGCTATTGGGCGTATAGAAATGTAATAAATAAATAATTGTGGGTCCTTTAGACGATGTCATAAACCTCCTGGAAGTCCCCCATGCTTCCCCCCCCCCCAAATAATCCTGTTTTTTAAAAGGATAATCAGCTATTTACAAAAAAAAATCAAAATCAGCCCCATGTAAAGTTGATCTTGCACTATAATTATGCCACTAGATGGTACTGTTTTATTGAAGTGAATGGAACACACAGAGAAAGGAAGTATTCAATTCAAACCATGTCTGCCTCCTCCCCACCCGCACCTCCGTCCTCCCTGTGTAATGACACCGATAGCAATCCCAGAAAGCAAGCCCCAGCAAGGCACTGGGATTTTTTTTAAAAATGGAGAAGTTCAGAGACAGTATACTTATGTGCAATAATTACTGGGTAGGGTGACCATATTAAAAGGAGGACAGGGCTCCTGTATCTTTAACAGTTGTATTGAAAAGAAATTTTCAGCAGGTGTCATTTGTATATATGGGGAACCTGGGGAAATTTCCGCTTAATCACAACAGTTAAAGCTGCAGGTGCCCTGCCCTCTTTTAAATCTGGTCACTCTAGTATAGCTCCTGCACCTTTAACTGTGGTGATGAAGAGGGAATTTCACCAGGTTCTCCATATATACAAATGACACCTGTTGAAATTCCCTTTTCTATGAAACTGTTAAAGATACAAGAGCCCTGTCCTCCTTTTCATATGGTCACCCTATTACTGGGGAATATTGCCTTACTTGTTTCTCACAGTCATCCGGTTGGCCTTTGTGTGAACAGAAGGCTTGACTAGATGGACCTTGGTCTGATCCAGCATGGCTCTACTTACATTCTTATCTGCCTTCATATCTATCTCTGACAACCAATTTTCTGCTGACAGCTTTTCTCTGTACTAATCTTAAGAGGTTTCTTCTGGTATTGATACAGCTGATCATGCTATTCTTCTTTATTGCACCTTACGTTTCTAGGACACTGTCCTACCCAATTGCAAACTTCTCTCTGTGTTATTTCTTAATATTTATTTAAGTAGTTTCTCTGCTCCTTTTTCTTTATCTGTGAACATGTTAGGACTCTTCCCATATAACTCCACTATTGATTAATTAGAACCCAGCTGCCATGACAACACAGACAATTCACAGCATTACTTTTCCGTTCCTGACCTTTCTCCCTATTCTTCTGCCAACATTTCTGCCAGCTGCGAGGGGTTAGCAGAGGACATGGGAGGAAGATTTATACCCAACTCCCTTGATGAAAATATATTTTCATCAATATAAAATATATTGGGGACTAGGTAGGTTAGGTTTTACATTGCTTGGGAGGAATTACAGCATTTGGAAAGGACACAATGTGATTTTAAAAAGAGAAAAGAATACAACATAGCATTACATAGAGTTGTGAATGCCTGGGGCTCAGGGAGGAAACTTTGGGAAAACTCTGAGAACCACCCCTCCCCCGACTATTATCCCCTAATAAATGAAAACCGATCTGTAAATGTCATAAATATGTCAAATAGGACAAGTTACAAATATGTATGGTAAGTTATACATAATGCATTCATAACTGCTGTTAAAGCACAAAACTAAGTTTATGTTTGATAAGAAACTATTGCACATATTTCCCCAAATTTCAATTATTTCCTTGGAGGGGTGATGTTTTTTCCATGACTTCAATATTTCCGTAAATTTTACCTCTCTAGTTTTATATTAACCCTATGCAGACGTTTACCTTCAACATGAGTCCAGCTAACATGCACAGTCACAATACCCCAAAGCACCATCGGATATGTCATGAATCTTTTCATATTCAGTGTGAAGTTTGGAAAAGGGGCTTGTATGCACATTTGGCTTAAAGATTTCCTGTGATCAGGAATCCCCATCAGCTGAATGCCTTTACAAGCCCCTTTTCAGAACTTTACACTGAATGCATGGAGATGCATGATGTAAGCAGGGTCAAGGAGTTGCTTGAGTGTGGGGCTTGCATGTTCACACAAGTCCTCTCTCCACTTTAGCCCTATTCATGTTGCTAGTGAACGCTTGCACAACCCTCTAGATTTTGGTGTGTGTGATTTAAACCTCGCTAGTTTCATCAAGCCAGCTTCAGTAAAGATGGTTTGAAGCTGATTTGTTTGAAACTGATTGTAGTTAGTTAAACAAAATATAACTGGTTTAAAACTGTAAAAGCTTCCCCTCTTTTCCTGACAGTGCAGGAGGAAGAGAGGGGTAGAGGGCTGTATGATTGTTCCTGCTCGCGCACATGGTTTAATTTGGCATGATTTTGCAGCAAGAAACTGCTTGGGGGGCGGGGATGCGACATGGCAGCATGCCACTTGAGTGGCCATAATGTTTGCTTGCTGCTCACTAGGTGGTTTGGCCAATCCTGTAAACTTTCTCCATGCTAATGCTATATGTTCCTAACTGTGGCAGAAGGTACTTCATGCTTATGGACCAAAATATATCGAACGTGACACACAAGCATTATGGCCTCTCCTGTACAATGCAGCCATGCAGAAGCATTATTCAAAAGCTTCCACATTAAAACCTCTATCAACTTTTATCAAAGCTTTTAATGCGAAGTGGAAAATTCAAGATGCTGGTATTTTGCTTGCAGTCCCTTAGTTACTAAGCAATAATGTATGTAAATATAATATTCAGTGTCATTTACCAGAAGCTTTTCAGGAAACAATAATGTCAATACCGCCTCTCCTATCACTGTTTCAGCTTACTAATTGCCTCATAGACATGATTTACTAAGCTTTTAAAACAAGTAATTGACAAATTGTAGCATTTTGAACATTCACTTAACAGTTTGAGTATCATTTGGGGTTAGCAAAGTGATGCCCAAAAGATAAAAATGCCCAAACTAAAAATCAAGGGAAGGCTGTGGGTGCGCTTTCCTCCCATCCTGTTGTGCCATGTGCAAATGGAAGCTAAAAACTCTCTATCCAGAAAAGAGCAAAACAAAAACAAAATAGAAGATTACATTTCCATCTTACTGTGTCTACAACAGAATGGGAACTTCCGATTTCCTCCTCTTCTGAGAGAAAGAGAGATGGGGGGGGAGAGAGAGAGGCTTTAGCACCAGTCCTGCTGTGTCTTATGCTAAACCTTGATTTCCTTCTGCTGTGTCCTAGCAGGATGAAAGTTAACCATAAAATTTCTTTTCTTCCCTCCCTGTAAGGTTTGGGGAGGGAAGAAGCATGGCAATCCCAAAACAGATCTGTATGCGTGGGACTGCCTCCTAGAACACCTGTGTGATGCCACCTCAAATCCCTCTTCAAAATCCACCTTTTCCGTGAATGATTTGGCCCAATCCCTTATTGCTACTACTGGTACTACTTACTAAGCCTATACACAAACATAGGAACATGTAAGTGAAATAGCCGCATGTTCTTTCACCATTAATCCCTGCTTCCACTTCACTATCCATTCGTCTGCCATTTCTCCAGTTTCAAATTTTAGATTGTAAGCTCCTTGGGACAGGGTCCTATTCTTTTGTAATCTATAAAGCGTCATGCACTGATGGTGCAACAACAACAACTGCAGATATGTTACATTAAGACCACCAGCTTCACTGACCTGATCTAGCAAACAAAAGGCCAGTTATTTGCCTAGGAAATCAAGAAATACACGGCAGAGGTTATGTCTGAACCCCAAATGCCAAACCACATATTTGACCCAACATAACACAACAAAATGCCAAAACAAGGAAAACTGGTGATACTCAGAGAGAGAAAAACCTACAAAAAATGGGCAGAGATTTCCCACAACACAAACACACATGATATGAGATAGCATGACCCCACAGAACTCTCCCATAAAATCATATGCCCAAGTGGCAAGTCTCAAAGACAAAAATACACCCAGGCAACAATCCATCCCCACAAAACCTCTACAAAATTACCCATGCATCACACATCCACCCCCTTATGAAAAAAATACAAGCAAAACATACACACACACCAAAAAAGTTAGACACTCTGCCTGGATTCTCCCCATCACTTTCCCAGCCCCTCACCCTAGGATGGTCCCTACTGCTCTTTCCAGCTCTCCTCCAGCTTACCAAGAAGCAGTGGTGTCCTTTTTCTTTTTCTTCCTTTTTTATTTTTATTTAAATGAACATTTTGACTGGGCATGCTGGAAAGCAAAGCACTGGTTCCAGCCCCCCTGCTCTTTTTGTTTCCTTTTCTAACAATGCCTCTGCGCTCACGTGGGGCCCAGAGGCACTCTGGGGAAAAGAAAGATGGTGGATCATTGAAAGCTGGCTCCAACTTGGATGGCTTCAAAAGAGAATGAGATGAATTCAGAGGATTAGGCTATCAGGGGCTACTAGTCATGACGGCTATATATTACTTACAGCAGCAGAGGCAGTATGCCTCTCAATGCCAGTTGCTGTGGAACATCAGCTGTGGGATGTCAATGCACCCATCTCCTGAGTGGGTGGGCTTTTGTTTGGCTGCTGGACTACTGGACTAAATCGGCCTTCGGTATGATCTTCTTACATTCCTATGTGCACAAAAGCAAGTCCCACTTGGTTGTACTAACCTTGCCCCAGATAGCTATGATTATATCCTTTCTGTCTCAGTCTTGAAGAAAGTGATTTCACAAAGCCCTATTTTTCATAAACGATTGCAACAATTACGCCACCCTGATTTCCCTGCCCATATCGAAGTGTCATGGCATGGCCATTCATGGAAAGATAGGTCTCAGAAATCTCATTTAGACCCTAAATGGAACTCAACTTTAATATGAATTGTAAAGCAGCTCCCAAGTTAATAATAAATTATGTATTTAATTTGATTTTTTTCTAAAGCCTCTAATATCGACCATGGACTATACAAAATATAAAAATAGAAGATTATCTAAATTTGAGGTATTGCATCGTAATTGAAATGTAAAGGAAGGTGAAAATAATCTAATATTAAAACACATCAATAGCAATCTGATTTGACATCTTAAGGGTTTTGCAGCCAAAATCCTCATGGGAATATTACTAATACCCATCTGCATTCAATGACAACGTGCCATTCCTTAGGCCTTTTGATTCCATTAACTGCCCCTATGGGAATGAATCTTCTATTTTTACTGATGATGAATAAGATGTATTGGGCCACAGCCACACTTTTTTCATTTAAAGACTAAAAGAAGATTCACTCCAGACACCTTACTGATTAGTTTTATTAGAATCTGAAAATATCTATTCTCACTTTCTAAAGAAATACATTCCATGTTTTTACAAAGAAGATTTGAGGTTTTGGCATGACAAGCAGTATCTGACAAAATGTCCTTTTCTATACAGCTATTCTAAGATACAGGAGCTGCATGCTTTGCCTCTGGTCACCCTAGGAGGAGAAGGAAGACTGACATATATAATAAAATTGTAAATGAATGCAGTACTACATGCTGGGATTAGGGTCCAAGCCACCTCAGATCAGATCTTATCCTCAAATCAGCATGGCCAACGGAGTTCTGCTTCTCTTGAAAATGACAAGTGGTAAATATTCTCCATTTCTAGTTGCCTTCCCATTCCACATCCTGCAATGTATATTACCAACAACAGCAGGTCCACACCTCGCAGTTTAAATGAAGCTAGCGCTTCACTCAACATCTGTTCAGTGAACACCAGCACGACTGCACGCAACCAAGAAGGTTTGTCACTTTAAATCATAAACAGACACAGCAGTGAGTTCCGTCTGAAAGACATTTTCTGGCACTAGGACATTTTTTAAAAAAAACATGATGCACTTTTTTGCAATTCAAATCAATTAAGATGCTAAATACAATCACCTAAATTAGAATATGTCAGCCAGCTATTGAATGAAAATAAGCGCATCAGGCTCTTATACTAATTGATAAGTGTGCCATCTGTAAAAGAAGTGCACCCAATTTATGCTATCAACATTTTAAATTCACTTTTGTCTGGCTGTGCTTTACATGTCGACTCCTCATGATCGGAAAGTGTTGTATACAGATTTGCTTCCTTCAGCAAGTCTGGCTCCTTCTCAGTGTGTCTACCTTTCTCTCTTTGAACCTTCTATATTTTTAGTAGGTTGTTTATACTAAACATCCTTTACCTTATTTCAATCTGTCTTTTAGCCTCTTCACTTTACAAACATCAGTAAGAGCTTTTTTCATGAATTACCTACTCTAAACAAAGAATCAAGGCTTTATTCTGTGTACACTGAGAGTTATAAATATGGATGTTGCTTTTGTTTTCCTTCTATGCATTTATCTTTTTAGCCCCTTTTTGAAGTTTTCAATTGGATTTGTTTTATATTTGCTTGTCCTTTTGCTGGTGGTTTTCTTTTTTATTTAGTCTGTAAGGAATCCTCACATACATACATTGGTTTTGGTCCATCTCTTTTGGCATGCTGCAAATCATCCACTCTTTTAGCTTCCAATGTAGTTTAATTTTAATGATGACACTTCTCAACATTACTTTTTACACTTATCATTTCCTCATGCTAATCATTACTGCATTTCCAAGTGTCCTTCAGCTATTTCTTTCTTGATATCTCAATGCTACCTGAAATTCAATATGGATTGGACAGCTGATTATTTAAGAGCAAAAAATCTTTTCTATTTCTCTTGTTTTGTGTTGAAAATTATGTTGCGCTCTCTGGAATGCATATAGTGTCTTAGTACCATCCCCGACTTTCTCTTCCCACCAGATTGATTCTGTTGTCAAATCTTTTCATTTTATCTTTAGCGGTGTTACTCAAGTTCATACTTTTCTTTTTTCATTTCTACTACAAAAATGTGTGTTGACCTTTAATATTTCTCATCTTGATTATTGTAATGCTTTGTGTATCGGTCTGTCTAAAACTCTGTTGCCCACATTATATCTCTTGCTTACTTTTGTAATCACGGTATTCCTTTCTACTGCTGTCTTCAATGGTTCTGAAGTTATCATATTCAATTTAAACTTTTGGTCTATGGTTTTAGCAGTGTTTTTTGTTCCTGTTATTAATATTTTTATTGAATTTCTTTATTTTCAACAAGCATTACAAACAGACTATATCCTACAATAAAAATGCACACAGAGTAAAATAACAATATAAAAGATAGACACCCCACAAAATACTAATACAAATAATACTAAAAATAACTGCAAGATACAACAATTATATTACACATCTTAAACTAATAATAACAACAGTATTGGCTCTGCTTAATCATACAGGCTGAAGCATGCTGATGACATGTCAGAGCAAAGCTGACAACTTTTTATTTTCAAAAGCAGAAAGGGCTGTTAAGATCTTCAGTCCACTGGAAGGATGAGACTCATCTTTCCAGGACTGAAGTATTAATTTTTTGGAAATCATAAGGCCTTGTAAAATCCATAATCTATGGCCATCAGACTGTTTCCAGATGATGAGGATGTAATACAAGACTGCATGGACGTCAGTGAGGTATCGAAAACAATATTGATATGCACAATGACCACTGCCCAGAAGGAGCCCCCGTGACACATCCCCACATAATGGGTAGTATCCAATGGAACCCAAGGAGTCCAAGCCCACTGGCAGGCCCCATTGGCAAGGGTGCGTGCGCAGCCCCTACCACTAGCAGCCATGAGGTACTGCTTCCAGGAGTAAGCGCCACAATGAGTAGAAACAGTCATTTCTATAAGGGGCAGTTCTGGAAGGGGCCAGCGGACTTGAGCTTCCCCATGTGACTCATCACCAATAGTGCCGTGCCAACATCTATTTGACAATGATACATTTTTCCTGAGGAAGCACTGTGCTGACCAGTATAATTAAAACACCAATTTCTGCTGGATTAAAAACAGTTTAAGATCAGATGAAATTATGTGGATAGAAGCCACAACATTTTTCACTATCGCGGTTATCATCATCAATAATAATAATAATAATAATAATAATAATATATTAATGATATTATTATTACATTTATATACCGCCCCATAGCCGAAGCTCTCTGGGCAGTTTACAACATGGTTGGATATGGCAGTCCATTTCCACTCCTCTCAAACTTGGATATCCAACTCCTGGCTATCCAATAGATTTTTATACATGGTAATTGTTGGCTTTGGTATCTGCTTAAATTCAGAACTGCTAATACTTTTAGTGATTCTGAAATCTTTATTGCAGACAGACCATACAGAGTAACTGTTCAGGGCAATGAACAAAAGAAACGTGCCATCTTTTCCTGACAGGTGATCTAGGGTGAAAATGTCTTTCATATCTCATTTCCTCCAGAGAAAAAGGGTGCCCAGCAATTTTCAGTTCAAGGTTACACCATATTGTCAACATGGTATGTGAGAAGGGGTCAAAGTGAAATTGGCAGGCCATCACTTGCCCTACTTTTCGGGCTGCTAAAATTGCAGGTGGAATGGTTCCTTTTTATTTGGATGTGTGCAATCACCAACCGGGTTACAGATGAGCATACTCAAACACTACCCAAGGTGGGGGCAATGAAGAGGGGGAAGATTGACATTTATGAGTGTATAAGAGGAGGTATGCTCTGTGGTACAAATTTAGGTCTAAAAAATTGAAGCCTCCATCATCCATGGGTATTTTAAATTTCTTGAGAGTGTCTCGGAGGGGACATTCCCTAAATGAATTTTCTAAATAGTGTATTATTATTATTATTATTATTATTATTATTATTTTTAAAAAAATAAGATTTGGGCATAAATAAAGGGATATTTCAGAAGAAATATATTATCTGATGTCAAACATTCACTTTAAGATATTGAACTTTCCCCAAACACCAAGGATGAGCAAAGCCCACCAGTCCAGAACTAGTATTATTTCAGTTAACAGGGAAGATAAATTCTTCTTAATCAACTGTGAAATATCTTTGGGAACTTCATTCCCATAGAGTTCTTAATAAGTATGAGCTTTCTTCAAGCACCAATAAGTCAAGTTTTCCCCTTTTACTTGATGCTGGAGCAGCCCTGGGAAACGAGGAAGAAAGTTGCCATTTCAATAGAATTATGCAGGAGGCTGTGGCCTGCTGGCAGAATTCTCTGTAGCTTACATTTCACCCACGACTATATTCATTTTTTTTATTTGTAACATTTATATACCGTTGAATATAATAGAATTTCTCAGCAGTTCACAACATAGCAATGAATTATTTCTAACTGCAATAAAGAAGCAGTAAAATGGAGTCTCTTAATTAATTTACTTATGGCCCAGGGAAAGCCTTAGTGAACAAGTGAGTCTTCAGGAGGTGTTTAAAGATGCCACATTTTCTGCCTCCCAAGTTACAGGAGGGAAGGTTTTCCAAATTGTAAGTGCTCCTACAGAGAAGGCCTGCTGCCTACTTCATGGCAACATTCCGCCTTATTTGGAATGACCAGCAAGATCTCCTCTGCTGATCTTATGTATAAGGGGTATGTATAAAGGAAGGCAGTCTGCTAGGTATCCTGGTCCCAAGTTATTAATTTATTTATTACATTTATATACCACCCCATACCTGAAGCTCTCTCGCTGGTTTACAAAGGTTAAAAACAGTGAACATAAAAAACAGAGCTTTATATGATAACAACATAAGCTTGTACATGATTTGGTCACTAACAGGCAGCCAGGACAGTTCTTTTAACACAGGTGTTATGTGAGCATAGCTGGGTGTCCCAGTGAGCATTCCTAGACCCCTATCGAGACATAGAAATGTGTGTAGATTAAACACACAAGAAACAGGAGCCTACTGATCCATTTTCCGACAATCACACTGAGCATCTCCAGAAAGTCACCTCCACATGTAGTGACAGAGGGTGGGATTAATCTAATGCACTCTATCTCCTCGTGTTATTTTTTCCATTTTTTAGAGAATTAACCTATGTGCAGGAACAGGCTTTTACAGTGGGGTGAATTGCTTCATTAATAGTACTTTCACAGTACAATCCCATACATGTCTATTCAGAAGTAAGCCCAACTAAGTTCAATTAGACTTACTCCCAGGTAACTGTGTGTAGGATTGCAGCAATAGTAGACTTCATAGGTTTGAGCTTTCCTCCTTGATTTGTAATCATATTCCACTCTGGACATTTTGTTCACTCTTCTTGTTAATCGTAAAATTTCCAGTTCCCATCAAATTTCTCTATTCTCTCCCGCTACTAGGTATGCAATGTTCTTCAAGCATATATTCACCATTGCTTCTTCTCTGTCTGCTTTTTAAAGTTATCAAAATTTATTTTACCCATATGCTTTTCTCTCTTCAGTTGCCTGATTTTTAAGCCTCACTAACACAATTATTTAAACCTCACTAATAAAAAATACACTACATAACCTGAAGTATGTGTTTTGCCACCTTAAGTCTGCAGATATGGTTATCTGGTCCATATGTCGTTCACATTCTAGTAACCTTTTTTCCTTGACTTTTCTAATATTACAAGCCACTTTGGTCAAGAGGAACATAAATATTTAACAACAACGAAAAAACAAAACAATAGGCATGTCCCAATCCAACTCAAGTTAGCCATGACTATGAAACAACTAACTTGTCCCACTGCTGTCAATGAGCCTCAGTCATGACTAAGTTTAATTGGTTTCAGGCCATAGTGTGTTTTGAGTACTACACAGCTAAGAATAGCAGTTACTACAATCATTTAGAGACTTACTAAATCATTGTACAAGGTACACATTAGAACATACTGTTGTACCCATTTTTTAACCATGATACAAAACTCAGCCAGCCCTTTGTTTGTTTAAATTTTCATTCTCTCACCCAAAGCCATTTTGCTCTGGGGAACCTAGAAGAACTCTTCTCTGTCTAGATTTAACAGGAACATTTCCCAAAAAAGGTATAGAGCTTCTTGCACTTGCTTCCATTTGGTATTTACTAGGGCTGTGCACAGACTTCCCTACCTGCTTCAGGGGCTGATTCAGAGCTTCCGAATTGGCCTGGATCTGACCTGCTCCGAATCTGGAGCCAAAGCAAGATTCAGATGTCTGAATTATTCAGACATTTGGCTCAGAATTAGGATCCAGAGTCAAAGCGGTGCACATCCTTAGTGCTTACTAATGACATTGCAAAAAGGACCTACTAGTCAGCTCTGCTCTGCTTTCATGTCTCCAATTTTTGAAGAAACGGGGGGGGGGGGGGAAACAGGTTTGGCCAAAGAGCATGCATAGTCACTAACAGCCCTATCCTATGCCTACTCAGAAATAAGTCCCACTGATTAGATTCAATGGGGCTTACTCTTTCTTGCAGCAACCTGCTGAGAAGTGAGACAAGGCTCACCAAGAACTATCATGGAGATTCCAATAAAAAAATCAGAGGTGCGGAAGGGGAGAGAGAGTTTCCATTAAAGACTTGGCAAAGACATTGTGCACTGCCAAGTCAATTATAAGACCTTTGAATTTTTTTAAACTAGCCTTACCACAGTAAT
Source organism: Elgaria multicarinata webbii (assembly GCF_023053635.1). Taxonomy (NCBI): domain Eukaryota; kingdom Metazoa; phylum Chordata; class Lepidosauria; order Squamata; family Anguidae; genus Elgaria; species Elgaria multicarinata. Next base: position 86,221,139 of record NC_086175.1, read on the forward strand.
CTTGTGGGAGAAAGACAATGGGTGGTGGTGGTGATATAATTCAGAAGAAAAGGGAACCCTGTAATTTTATCCCCTCATCTTTTATAAATAGCCACACCCACGCATACAGATAAAAATGTAGAGTACTCTCAATTAAAAAATGAACATCAAAGTAAACGTGCGTCGATTTATTATATGTATTACTGTTATATCCTGACTTTTCTCGGAGAATCTCAAGGTTGCATACATGGTTCTCCACATCTTCCTAGTCCTGATTTTATCCTCACAATGCCCTTGGTTTTATCCTACCTGTGAGGTGGGTTAGGCTGAAAGATCATGACTGGACAGGTTCACACAGTGAAATTCACCACATTCCAACACTCTAACTACCAAACTACATTCGATTTAATCTTTCTACAATCAAGATCTAGGCTACATACAAACATATGAGCATACTTTGTATATCATCAAAAGATATTTTTTTACTCAAGCTTGCCCTGTCAACAGAGGCCTGCATTTTCCAACATACTTTTAAGATATTAGCAATATCCTAGCAACTCAGGCTTTTGCATTTAGCTCTAAAGCTGGCAATCCTTTATTTAAAAGAACTCAAGTGCATAAAATAGAGCCATGGAAACAAAATTAAGTTTTAGAAGCATCACAAGAGTAAGATATAATGCACATGCTTGAAAATACGTACTGAAGTCACCGGTAAGAAACATGGCTTCTGCCCCCGGAGCCCATTCTTTACAGTAGAGCCCTCCATCTACAAATCTGTGGACTCCAAATGTTTGGTAACTTCTTGTGAATTTGTCAAGGCCACCTTCATTTTCTTCAATGTTCTTCAGGATGCGATGAAAGACACCATACCTTTCAATAGAAGAATGTTAGGAAAGCGTTACTAAGAAAACATATACAAGATCTCCAGTGATAGCCACATTTTTAATTCTTCTTCAATCAACTCTATTAGATTCCAGTCATCCTAGTTAAACCTTAAGTATTATCATTGCAAATAATAAGGTTCACCATCAATAGGGTGCTATCTATTCTGTATCTGGAAGCCTAAAATCCATGGAGTGAATTGTTCTTCAGTGTATCTGCTATGTGGCATTCTACTGAATCCAACTGTTTAAAGACTAATTTTTCAAAATACAAGAATTATTATGCTAAAGCCAACAGCAGCAAAAATATCCTACACTTTCCTCAAGGAACAGTTTTTCTTCATAAAACAAAAGCTAGAGCATGGCACCTCTATTGTAAGATACTCAGTTTTATCTAGTTTAAAAGGGTCATTTGTTCAAAGGAAACATCAATCATAGTGACAACTAAGATATTACACCTTGGGGAAAAATGCCACTGCTGAGAAACAGTCTCAGGTTTATTTAAAGCTGTGGTACAGAAAGAGTCACTTTAGAGACATCATATTAAGAGCCTCCTTAGGTCTCATTTATTGGTTATTCCAGTTGATTATATTAACTTTTTACTCGCAAGGTTAAGCCTTCCCAACAGCTTTTGTTCAAGAGACAGATATTTACCTCACAGCCAATAAAAATTTCAGAAGTACAGCTTGAGAAAAGTGGGTATGTTCATATAATCCTCTTGTTCCACACAGAGAAGCCCCAACATTACATCTGGGAAATTTGCTCATGGGCATCATGCATCAAAACTGTGTAATGATTTCTGTAACCTCCATAGTCAGTTTGCTTATTATTCAGTGCACAGCAGACTCTCTCTCTCTTACAAGAGCCTCTAAATATAAAGTTGCCTTCTCAACAAACATGTGTGACAGGTGATGGAATTTTAAAGCTTGTTGCAATTTAATTTGAATGCATAAAATATAAGTCAAACAGAAAAGGTGGGAATAGACGATTTATACATTTTTTTTAGGGAAAAAGGTCAAAACACAGCAAGAGAACAAGTCATTGCAATACACAGCCACCTGGTCTCTCTCAAAAGGGAAAGTGTTCAGGCTTTTGTAGGAAAAAACAATTCCTGCTCTCCCACCATTATTTGACTCCCCAAATATAGCAGCAATCCTGGCTAGACAATGTTAGGAGTTCTAGGCCTGTTTTCCGTCTAAATATGCATAGGATTGCACCCTTTGTTAATTACTCATCTGCACTGCATTTCACTCCCAACTCCAAAACAAAAACAAAACAGGTTCATAGGGCTTGCATTATAATTAAAGTGTCAGTAAAAATCACATAGTGGTTCCCTCATTTAGCTAATGAGTAAGACTCCGCTATGAACAAAAACAGCTACTATCAAGCACGACCCCAAGAAGAGCAAGTATGGTCCAAGCAGATCTACAGACAAGCCACCTAATATCAGAGATATTAAGATCAACCTCCTTATGAATTTGAGTGTGGTTTCAGGGTATGAATACATATGTATATGAATACAAATATAAATACAGAACTGAAGTTATCAGGACTTCATTGCAGGAAGCTTGAATGTTATGTTAACCATTGAAGACACTGTCTACATTCACAGCTAAACTCTTCCTATAATCTTGCCTCATGCAAGTCACTACAATGTATTTTTACCCTGAGATGTGGAAGAGGAAACAACTATGAGCTGGGGCCAAGGCTATATGCCTTACACATGAGGACTTCTTTGGTAGATCGTTTTGTATATTTATCTATTGCCCAGCAGCTACAGGACTCAGAAAAAAACTAGGTGCCTGCCACAAGGCGTGCTTATCCATCACCCCTGAAGTTTTTGGGGGGGGGGCATCTGTACACAGTAGCAACTGCAATGCTACCCCGGGATGGGGAGTTGGGACAAAAAGCAGTGCAATAATAATTTAGTGGCACATTAAGTAATGCACAATTCAGAATGTCTCTACTTCTACCTGGGATATCCATCTTCTTACAAAACAGGTGAATATTAAAACTATCAGCAGCTCTTTGACCACCACTTTCCTTTCATTATATTCAAAAACAGCAGGAGCTGCCTGTGGGTTTAAGGATCACATTGCAAGGGATGCTGAGACTCTAATCAGATTCAACACTAGAGCGGAACAGTACCTACAAAAAACACTGGTCCCAATATAGCTAAAGGTGTGAAATGAACAGTGATGGTCCTTTTGATGAAGGCTATCTAGATTCAACCCTGCTCAGCCAAACAGCTCACTGAGTGGCCTTGGGCCAGTCACTCTCTCACCGCCTGACTTCACAGCTTTGTTGTGAAGATAAGGAAGGCACAATCCCATATCCATCTCCTGGAGCTGTTAGAAAGAAGGGCAGGAGACACACAATTAGAATGCCGTAAAAATGCTGAAGCAGCAACTCAAGTCAACTGGAAATGCCTATCTTGAAGTTGAAAAGGTTGGGTGGGAGGGAGGAAGGAGGCACACACTGCCCAGTGAAATGATTGCAGGAGGCTAGCTCTGTTTCTGTGCTAAAAGAGCAAACTGACTTGAAAGCGACTTCTCACTTGATACAAGAAAGATTCCTTTTAGCTAGCATTACATATTGTAATCCCTTGTGGCCTACTGGACTTTTAACATTAGACTCAGCTTTCCCCTTCACAATTTATGCACAGGACCAAATTAGAACTACAGAGGGCCATCAGTCAATAAGGGGGGCATGTGATGTGTGTTCAGTTCAATTACTATAATACCGTTTGTCCTAAATAATTGCTGGATCGTAAAGGGAGTAAATATCAACACAAATCTATTTACTTTCAGATTCTGGTTAACTTTTGTTGTCTCAACTGTTCACTTAAATTTTCATTTTTGATTACTTATAAAGCACATAGCGCCTTGCGAGCTGCTCACATAAATTCATTTTAATAATAAGTAAACAGCAGAGGATTGAATGAAATAAACTGAACTGAATTTTAGTTGCAAGTGTTAAATAAATTCTCCCAGTGTAGGCTTGAAGCCTGTAGCCAAGGAATTAGTTGATTGAATTAATCAATGACCTGATTCGCACATCATGGTAAGGCATCATGGGTTAAATCACCTGTGGGGCTCCAAGATGCATGCCGGCCACCATTTTGAATATACAAGCTGCAGTCAGGGCATGCCGCAGCTTGTGTCCTGCAAATCTGGGTGTTGTGGGTTATTTGAGGGTTAAACAACCCTCAGATAACCCTAGAACTGCTTGGTTGTTTAACCCTCAAATAACCCACAATACTCAGGTTCACATGACACAACAAGCAATGATATGTCCCCACTGTGGTTCGCATATCCAGAATGGTGTTTGGTGCCCATCTCTGAACCCCACTGAATGAATTAAACCCATGGTGGCTTATCGTCACTTGCGAACTGCCATTATTTGATATCTTGTTTCCCACCTGAGGCTGATCAGCTTCTTGACTTCTGTTACTTTGCATTGTGACCTGGTAATCCTAAGAAACCAGGGGGGGAAACCCATCTCAGCAGCTCTTGAAGGAGGCACAGTTCTGTCAGAGTTCAGATCATAGACTTATAGTTCCCTGTCTCCCACAGTTTAAGCCTTCCAGTCCTTCCTTCCCAGCCCACTTCCCTCTTACAAATAAGCTTTACCTCATTCCTACTTTTCTCCTTGACCCACTTCTTCAACTACACATGGTTTCCTTAGAACTCTGTTTTTCATCCTACTATCTACTTTGTCCTTCTTCCTTGATCCTACTTGTCTCTTGGTCATAGTACATAGAACCTGTTGCTCCCTTCTATTTTCATGGAGCCTTTTGTGCCTCTGGTTTTGCCTCGTCTGAAAGCTTTATTTCCTGGACAGTTTGGAATGCTTATGAGTTGCTATGTTCAGGCAAACTCAGCCAACTAGTGTCAGAGACTTCACTGCCACTGGAAGAGTGTGATTCTAGATCATTTAACTCTTGCACAACCCCCGCCGCCCATGACAATATGACAAGCCGTTGCCAGGCACTGAATATTCATATTGGCCGCTGACACAGGCAATCCGTTAAACCACAGTGGACTGTTTGATTGTGCAGACCAGCCAAGGGAGTGTTCCCACTAGTGGTAAGAAATGCTGAGTTCAAGCCAGTGCCTAGAATCAAAGAATCCTGTACATGAGCAAAAGGCACTTCCATGTGTGCACGTGCAATTGGTTCCATCTCACCTACATCACTATTCCAGAAGATCCCTCGACCCTCAAGAGCTAGTTTTCTGAAACAGAAGGCACTCCAGTAGCAAGGGGCCACAAAAGTGCTACTGTACATGCAGTGTTCCATGCATGTTTGAATCCCAGCTGTTACTGGCAAGTCACCATATAAAACATGTTCCAATCCGCAGCCAAAAACAGTGAGACACAAGAATATTTGAAAAGATTAAACAGCAATAATGAAGTATTTCCTTGACATTTCCAGTCAGCAGCTGTTAATTCTGGTAGAGATGTAAATACTAATAAGTAATTAAAATTTAGTAAGTGAGCAGCATATTAATTTTTCTTCAAATCAAGAAACCTATTTGGTAGCCTTAAAAAGCCAGTAAATGTTTTCTTAAAATTTTTGCTGTTGTTTATTCGTCCAGTCGTTTCCGACTCTTCGTGACTTCATGGACCAGCCCACGCCAGAGCTTTCTGTCGGCCGTTGCCACCCCTAGCTCCCCCAAGGTCAAGTCTGTCACCTCCAGAATATCATCCATACATCTTGCCCTTGGTCGGCCCCTCTTCCTTTTGCCTTCCACTTTCCCTAGCATCAGCCTCTACTCCAGGGTATCCTGTCTTCTCATTATGTGGCCAAAGTACTTCAGTTTTGCCTTTAATGCCATTCCCTCAAGTGAGCAGTCTGGCTTTATTTCCTGGAGTATGGACTGGTTTGATCTTCTTGCAGTCCAAGGCACTCTCAGAATTTTCCTCCAACACCACAGTTCAAAAGCATCTATCTTCCTTCGTTCAGCTTTCCTTAAGGTCCAGCTCTCGCAGCCATAGGTTACTGCGGGGAATACCATTGCTTTAACTATGCGGACCTTTGTTGTCAGTGTGGTGTCTCTGCTCTTAACTATTTTTATTGAGATTTGTCATTGCTCTCCTCCCAAGTAGTAAACGTCTTCAGATTTCCTGTCTGCAGTCAGCGTCTGCAGTAATCTTTGCGCCCAGAAATACAAAGTCTGTCACTGCCTCCACGTTTTCTCCCTCTATTTGCCAGTTATCAATCAAGCTGGTTGCCATAATCTTGGTTTTTTTGAGGTTTAACTGCAACCCAGCTTTTGCACTTTCTTCTTTCACCTTTGTCAAAAGGCTCCTCAGCTCCTCCTCGCTTTCAGCCATCAAAGTGGTGTCATCTGCATATCTGAGATTGTTAATGTTTCTTCCTGTGATTTTAACTCTAGCCTTGGATTCGTCAAGCCCAGCACATCGCATGATGTGTTCTGCATACAAGTTGAATAGGTAAGGTGAGAGTATACAACACTGCCGTACTCCTTTCCCAATCTTAAACCAGTCCGTTGTTCTGTGGTCTGTTCTTACCATTGCTACTTTTTCATTATACAGATTCCTCAGGAGGAAGACAAGATGACTTGGTATCCCCATACCACCAAGAACTTGCCACAGTTTGTTATGATCCACACAGTCAAAGGCTTTAGGATAGTCAATAAAACAGAAATAGATGTTTTTCTGGAACTCCCTGGCTTTCTCCATTATCTAGTGGATATTGGCAATTTGGTCTCTAGTTCCTCTGCCTTTTCTAAACCCAGCTTGTACATCTGGCAATTCTCGCTCCATGAATTGCTGGAGTCTACCTTGCAGGATCTTGAGCATTACCTTGCTGGCATGTGAAATAAGTGCCACTGTCCGATAGTTTGAACATTCTTTAGTGTTTCCCTTTTTTTGGTATGGGGATATAAATTGATTTTTTCCAGTCTGATGGCCATTCTTGTGTTTTCCAAATTTGCTGGCATATGGCATGCATCACCTTGACAGCATCATCTTGCAAGATTTTAAGCAGTTCAGCTGGGATACTGTCATCTCCTGCTGCCTTGTTATTAGCAATGCTTCTTAAGGCCCATTCAACCTCACTCTTTAGGATGTCTGGCTCTAACTCACTGACCACACCGTCTGAGCTATCCCCGATATTATTATCCTTCCTATACAGATCTTCCGTATATTCTTGCCACCTTTTCTTGATCTCTTCTGTTTCTGTTAGGTCCTTGCCATCTTTGTTTTTGATCATACCCATTTTTGCCTGGAATTTACCTCCGATGTTTCTAATTTTCTGGAAGAGGTCTCTTGTCCTTCCTATTCTATTGTCTTCTTCCACTTCCGCACATTGCTTGTTTAAAAATAATTCCTTATCTCTTCTGGCTAACCTGTGGAATTTTGCATTTAATTGGGCATATCTCCCCCTATCACTGTTGCCTTTTGCTTTCCTTCTTTCTTGGGCTACTTCCAGTGTCTCAGCAGACAGCCATCTTGCCTTCTTGGTTTTCTTTTTCTTTGGGACGTTTTTTGTTGCCACCTCTTGGACAATGTTGCGAACTTCTGTCCATAGTTCTTCCGGGACCCTATCTACTAAATCTAGTCCCTTAAATCTGTTCTTCACTTCCACTGCATATTCATTAGGAATATTAGCGAGCTCATATCTAACTGATCTGTGGGTCTTCCCTATTCTCTTTAGTTTGATTCTAAATTGTGCAATAAGAAGTTCATGATCTGAACTACAGTCAGCTCCAGGTCTTGTTTTTACTGTCTGTATATATGTACGCCACCTTTGCCTGCAAAGGATGTAGTCAATCTGATTTCGGTGTCGGCCATCTGGTGAAGTCCATGTATAAAGCCATCTTTTCGGTTGTTGGAAGAGAGTGTTTGTTATGCACAGTGAGTTGTCCTGGCAGAATTCTATCAGCCTATGTCCCGCTTCGTTTTGTTCTCCTAGACCATGCTTACCTGTAATTCCAGATGTCATTTGACTGCCCACCTTAGCGTTCCAGTCTCCTGTAATGAAAATAACATCTCTTTTTGGTGTATTATCCAGTAGGTGCTGCAGATCCTCATAGAACTGATCTACTTCTGCTTCTTCAGCATCTGTGGTTGGGGCATATATTTGGATCACTGTGATGTTAAATGGCTTACCCTGAATTCGAATTGAGATCATTCTATCATTTTTTGGATTGTATCCAAGCACTGCTTTAGCAACTTTATTATTAATTATGAAGGCTACTCCATTTCTTCTGTGATCCTCTTGTCCACAGCAGTAGATCATGGAGCCAAAGGTATTTCCATATGTATTTCTAAAGATCACATGATAAAGTTTGCTTAATTTCACTTAAGATGAAGTGAAATAGCCATTGGGACTTTATAGTCATTATCAGCAAATCCGTACTGTGATTACAGATAGCATAATTTGGTTTCTATGTAAGTGTCAGCACCTACCATGCATGTGGGACTAGGCTTGCTATTCATTTTCTCTGAGAGGGCACCTTTGCCTTGAATTAATACATGACAGGTAAGAAATTTAGTAGATGACACTTTCCCAAAATGGCACCAGCATATTGGGCAAAGCTGTAGATACCTGCCTTCACAGCAATATGACAGAAGTAAAAATTTGCAAGTAAAAATTTCCAAACAACTGTAACACACATTACTTGTGAAGCCTATGCACAGCCACATTTCAAAACTGCATAAGTAAGACAGACGAAACAGTTACATGAAGCACATCGTTACGTTTACTGCAGAGATGACCATTCTTTTGATGCCAGCAGTAGGAGGGCCTACCAGTTCTGAAGCTGCCTCTCTCAGTGTCCCATCGAAGCAGAGACTGAAACTGATACTGATAGCTATAGCTCAGAAAATGAATCTAATTAAATGTCATGCATATTCGTGGAGTCTTGGTGTCCCCCCCCCCATTTTTTTCTCAGTTCTTTTTATGGGAATGGGTACTTTATGTCTGCTAACACTGCGGTGGATTAGCAGAGACATAAATAATTTTCTTTGTTACTAATGTTGATGGTTTCTTCTATTTGTTTTTTAAATTGTTTTTTGCCTGCTCCTCATAAACTGGCAAAACCAAAGAGGTCCCTTGTAGTTCAGGTGTGACTTACAGTTCAGGAGCTTGTAGCTCCATTTCTTACCAAAAAAGTAAAAAAAGTAAATTCAATTTGTAATAATTGTTTGAACACACTGTACTTTTAATATAACAAATGTGATAATTTTATGCCAAACTAACTTGTACATAATTACATTTTGTTCTTAAAGTAAGGAAGTGACTTTCAATCTGTAAAAAGTGCTAATATTGCATTTTTTCACACACCTCCCAAATCTATTTTTTCCAGATACCCCTGGAAAAGCCCATTCCCCCCACCATGAGTTCAACATTTCTGGAGATTTTACATCTCTACCCCTGGCCACCATTTATTTTGATATTTACTGTAAGCAGCTCAGAGAACTCTGTTATGTAAGAATTGTTCAACAGTGGAATAGATCACTTTGGATGGTGGAGTCTCATTATTATTATTATTATTTATTTATTTATTTATATAGCACCATCAATGTACATGGTGCTGTACAGAGTAAAACAGTAAATAGCAAGACCCTGCCGCATAGGCTTACATTCTAATAAAATCATAATAAAACAATAAGGAGGGGAAGAGAATGTAAACAGGCACAGGGTAGGGTAAACAGGCACTGGGTAGGGTAAAACTAACAGTATAAAGTCAGAACAAAATCAGGTTTTAAAGCTTTAGGAAAAAGAAAAGGTTTTAGCTGAGCTTTAAAAGCTGAGGTTGAACTTGTAGTTCTCATATGTTCTGGAAGAGCGTTCCAGGCATAAGGAGCAGCAGAAGAAAATGGACGAAGCCGAGCAAGGGAAGTAGAGACCCTTGGGCAGGCGAGAAACATGGCATCAGAGGAGCGAAGAGCACGAGAGGTTTTTAAGCAAAGGCTGGATGGTCTCCTATCAGCAACGCTGTAGCAGTGGACTTCCTGCAGTGTGCAATGTAGCTGGGAAGGAATCACTGATACATGTAGGTAAAATCCATGAGACTTTCATAAACCATACTAGGTCTATGTATTAGATTTGTATAGTGGCCAACAGGCAAATGCCCTTGGGGTGGTTTACAAACAGAAAAACAAACAACAACAAAGTAACAAGAATAGAAGGGAAAAGTATCAAAATAATATACTATTAAAATTAGAAATATTAAAAGCTATTTAAAAGAACCCAGCAGGAAAATTAATAAGCAACAGATTAAAGATTAAATACCTGCTTATAGGGGATGGTCTTAACCTGGAATTTTAATGTATACCACAGAGTAATTGGAAACAACCTGCCATTAACCCATGTCCTACACGTTGTACCATACAAGTGCACCCAAAGCATTTCTCAACATGATAGTTAATATGCCAGACAGTGTCACTGAAAAGAAGAGTGCCAGAAGAATGGGACACCAGCAATATGGTATTTGATTCAGAAATTTATTACATTCAGGGTTTTGGCCCCAATTCCTTCCCACCTCATCACCAATCTCTTAACTGCAACACTGGGAAGCACAAATTTGGAAGGTCACTGAGGATTTCTTGGGAGTCAATTTCCAGCAGGAGAGGCAGGAGTTCATGTAGCAAATTTTAAGATTACTTTTGCCAGTTTTTTTATGCTGGTAGAGTGTTGTGTTTCAGAGACTAGAGGAAGAATTGCACTCCTTTTCCGCTCCCCCTTGTGAGAGTGGCTGTCTGACCATGATCTAGGGAAGAGTTAAGGAATAAAGAAAAAAAGAGAAAGTTGGGGGGAGCAATGAAGAGGTAACAGAAATGAGAAAAAAAAATGAAAAGGTTAAAGCTAAAGGGATCCTCCAGAAATCAGTATGCCTCTGAACATCAACTACCAGGGGACAAGAAGAAGGGGAAAGTATTTAATTTGATGCCATGCTTGCAGGATTCTCAGATCTGGCTGCCCATGTCAGAAATAGAATGCCATTCTAGATGGATGTTTGGTCTGTTCCAGCAAGGGCTCTTCTTCTGCACACTAATATTACAGTTGGATTCTGTAAAGAGTTTTAGGGTGCAATCCTGTGCATGTTTAATTAGAAATTTGGCTAGGCATACTGGGAGTAGTAGGGCATTTTTTCTGTCTAAAATGCATAAGACTGCACCCTTAATCTTTTTTTTTTACTTCGTTATATAAGACACTAGTAATTTTGTAATCTTTCTTAGAGCCCATGGGACCAAAATCAAAATAAGTATGACTGATCCTCTGACAAAGAAATCTAGGAAACTCAAAGGCACATTTTTCCCAGGCATTCATTCTCAACAGCCCATCAACTCCACTGTGCTATGTCTTACCATATTATAAACATTTTTAAAAGAAAAAAAATTAAGTAATTTAAAAGCTATCGCCACGTTCTTGGTAAAAAGACTTCATAAACAATCATGTGTTGTGAAATCTAAAAGAGTCAGTATTTCATTCAGTAATTCAGTTCATTTAACCGAGTCGGTAGGTATAGCAGGTGAGTCGTCTCCCTGCTGTCACCACAGGCACACTTGTTTATAGAAGCCAGGATTCTCTTTCCTGCTTGGCATGTCAAATAATATCCGTGCAGGAGAGTGTTTTATTTTCTTATTTTAAATTAATGTGGATGGGCGGAGGGAACCTTAATTTGAGAAGAAAGCTGTTGAAATACAAAGAGACAGATTTCTTTCTAGAAATCAGTAGACTAAGACTTTGTTAGCTCATGTTTCATATTACACAAGAGAAAATAAACTGAAAGGTCAGTCGAACAGTTACAGCATTGCCCTTTTCCAAGGTAATCAGCAGAGCATGTAGCAAAGACGTGAACACAAGCGTGACTGGAAAGACAGTAGCTGATAAAGAGGCTCACTGCCAAAACTACATGGGACAAAATACTATATTCCCAATGCCAGCTGAAGAGTGTGGCATGCTACAGGACTTACTTGAGTAATTCTGATTTATTACTTTAATTTGAAATTGTGTTCTTGTTAAACATTCAGGTTTTCGTACTGCCAAAAGATACCAGAATCTTTAACGCTGACCATTAATCACATCCATAGGTGAACTACGGGAGAAGCAGTATAGCTTATTAATTTGTTTGCAACGATGAAAACAAGGCATTCATTACAATTAATTCAGCTGCTTGACTAATGTGCGTGGTAAAATAAACACGCAGTCTCCTTCTGTATTTCAATAGCATTTTAAACTAAGGACTGCATCATAAGACCCTTTCCATATTAAAATAAGCTGCTTAGTTATCTCTCTGTATTGCTAGCATGTTCCACGCAGTCTTTATTAATCGCATTAAAGAGGTTTGGGGTTTTTTTAAAGAGTGAGAGAAAAATAAAAGTTGGAGACATCCCTCTTAAGTGTTTTGTTTACTGGAAGTTTTTTTAAAAAATGGATGTGTTAGTAACAGCATGTCAATTCCCATTTGCTACCACTGTCAGCTATTTTGTATATCAAGGTCAAGTGTGGAAAAATACAGACTCAATGAGTCCCATAGCAGCTGTACTGACACTATGAAGTCTGAATCAACAGTCAGACTGATATAGCTGAATTTTTAGATAGTGCCAGTTTTACTCTTACATTTCAAGCCTTTTATGCTTAAGTAGCACTAATGAAAATGACAATGGTTTTATAAAGTTAAAAGATGAAAAGCCTTCTCTACTGCTAATTCAGATTATTCCATTTCATTTTTCCACTTACGATCAATCTGCCGGACACTGTATCCAAGTGCCAAAGATGTGGATAGCATCTGGTTAGAGAATGGTGAGGCTTTAGTGAATTCCTACTTCACACGGTGTTGGAGAAAGAGCCAAATCATATGTTAATAATCAGAATATATATGTATATAGCTATACTCCTTAAAATGCTGAAGTTTTAAAAGCCTGCATGATCAAGGTTGTATTCACCTGGAGCAAATCACGAAAAAGAGTGGAGGTGAAATTAACTTCTCTCAGGAAGAATTCCACAACTGGGTGCAGTCACATAAAAGGCCCTTTCATGGATGCTGGGACATGATTGGTAGGTCTAGGACACATCAAAACACCCATTCTTCATCTTGTCTATCAATAAATTAGCCCAGTTCAATTAAAGAATTAAAAAAATAAACTTATATTCAGCTTCTCAATCCTGTTACTTCATAGATGAGTGTGTCGTGTTTGTGTGTGTGCCAGATTTAAATAACCCTTCTCTTGAGCTCCTACTTTACCGGCCACCTACTTCTCTATCCTGGGAGATCAGCAGGTGTTCTGGGTACACCATTTGTGATTGTAATGGCCACTTGAGTCCGCCACAAGTCTGAGACAACTTTTCATTGTCTGCAGAGACTGATCAATCTGATTGGGCTTCTCTCTCAAGTGACAATAAAAAGGGCTTCCCCATCAGATCTTATTGCACAGGCAGGATGATATAGGGTACCATGGGCCAAGCCATTAAGAGCTTTATAGGCAACAAGCATCCCTCTGAATTATGCCCTGCAGCATACTGGTAAACAGTGCAGGGCATAATTCAAAGGGATGCTTGTTGCCTATATAATATATAATATGCTCACACAGCCATGTTCCCATCAGTAGTTGCATTATGGACCAACTGAGGCTTCCAAAAACTCATCAAAATGCAGCTCCATATAGAGTGCATTACAGTCATCCAGTCCTGATGTAACCTTCGGGCTAAGTCCAATAGATTCAATTGCTGTATCAGCCTGAGATGGGCAAGGACCCCCCTGGCCACTCACACAAACACCAAAGTAGATATACCCGATCCCACTCTCAAGGTATGAAATTGCTCAGAGCTAGCTGAACTGCAACCTGAGCCACAGAAATTATTGCATCCAATTTCTTTTAAATGAGGATAAGAGATGGGGAATTGATGGCTAGGAGAGAAGCATAATTATTCAGAACCAGCATTTCCTCCATCCCCGATTCAATAGACTGCAAACTGCACGCATAGGCATTATGCACACTGTTAATAAAGTTATGTCAAGGAGCTTTCCAGTGAGTGTTTGTTATTAAGGCAAAATGACCACTGTATATATTTTCATGCAAATCTCGCCCTATTACTACCTCCCAGATAAATCTCTACTACAATTAGCACATTTATTACCACATTACCGAAAATAGAATAATTGGTTATCTGTTCCCTGTTTGTTGGTAACAACTAATCCTTGACTTGACATCCAATAGGGATGACTTAGTGGATAAAGTGGCAGTTACGGGAACTCTGGGGGAAAGTGACCACGTCATACTTGAATTCTTGATTATAAAGGAAACAAAAGCGGAGTGTAGCCATACACGTACTCTGGATTTTAGGAAAGCTGATTTTAATAAACTCAGAATTATAATAAGTAAGGTCCCATGGCAAGTGAGCCTAATGAGAAAAGGAGTGCAAGATGGGTGGGAATATTTAAAAAAGGAAATTTTAAGGGCACAGTTACAAACAATACCAAAAAGGAGAAAAGATAGAAGACAACAGAGGAAACCAATGTGGCTCCACAAAAAGCTTAGAGACGACCTGAAAACAAAAAAGAATACATATAGGAAGTGGAAGGAAGGCCAGGCTACAAAAGGGTACAGACAGGTGGCACAGAAGTGCCGAAATGGCATCAAGAAGGCTAAAGCTGTGAATGAGCTGAGATTAGCGAGGGATGCTAAAAGCAATAAAAAGGCTTTTCTTCAGTAGTAAAAGACAGAGGAAAGAAATGGTGGGTCAGCTGCTTAATGAGGATAGCAAATTGATAACAGATGACAAAGAAAAGGCTGAAGTGCTCAATTCCTACTTTGCTTGAGTCTTCACCCAAAAGCGGGTCTATGACCCCCCTGGAAAAAGTGAAGCAGAAGTTGAGGGGGCAGGATTGCAGTATGAGATTGATAAACAAATGGTCAAAGAACACCTAATTTCCTTGAATGAGTTCAAATCTCCAGGGCCCAGTGAACTTCATCCTAGGGTAATGAAGGAGCTAGCGGAAGAACTCTCAGAACCTTTGACTATTATCTTTGCAAAATCATGGAAGACGGGTGAGGTGCCGGACGACTGGAGGAGGGCTAACTTTGTCCCTATCTTCAAAAAGGGCAAAAAGGAGGAACCTGGGAACTACAGACCAGTCAGCCTGACATCCATCCCTGGGAAAATTCTGGAGCAGATTATAAAGAAGTCAATCTGTAAACACCTTGAAATCAATGCAGTGATTACTAGAAGCCAACATAGATTTGTCAGGAACAAATCCTGTCAGACTAATATGATCTAAGTTTTTGATAGGGTAACCTCCCTTGTGGACTGTGGGAATGCTGTGGACGTCATATATCTTGACTTCAGCAAAGCTTTTGACAAAGTACCCCATGATATTCCGATTAACAAACTAGCTAAAAGTGGGCTAGATGGAACAACACTAGGTGGATTCACAGTTGGCTTCAGAATCAGACTCAAAGAGTACTTATCAATGGAACCTTCTCAAACTGGGGAGGCAACGAGTGGGGTACCGCAGGGCTCAGTCCTGGGCCCAGTGCTCTTCAACATTTTTATTAATGATTTGGATTAGGAGGTACAGGGAACGCTTATCAAATTTGCAGATGACACAAAATTGGGTGAGATAGCTAATACCCTGGAAGACAGAAACAAACTTCAAAGTGATCTTGATAGGCTGGAGTGCTGGGCTGAAAACAGTAGGATGAAATTTAATAGGGATAAATGCCAAGTTCTACATCTAGGAAATAGAAACCAAATGCACAGTTACAAGATGGGGGATACTTGGCTCAGCAATACTACAAATGAGAAGGATCTTGGAATTGTTGTAGATCGCAAGCTGAATATGAGCCAAAAGTGTGATACGGCTGCAAGGAAGGCAAATGCTATTTTGGGCTGCATTAATAGAAGTATAGCTTCCAAATCACGTGAGGTACTGGTTCCTCTCTATTCAGCCCTGGTTAGGCCTCATCTAGAGTGTTGTGTCCAGTTCTGGGCTCAACAATTTAAGAAGGACACAGACAAGCTGAAGCGTGTTCAGAGGAGGGCAACCAGGATGATCAGGGATCTAGAAACAAAGCCCTATGAAGAGAGACTGAAAGAACTGGGCATGTTTAGCCTGGAGAAGAGAAGACTGAGGGGAGAGATGATAGCACTCTTCAAATACTTAAAAGGTTGTCACACAGAGGAGGGCCAGGATCTCTTTTCAATCCTCCCAGAGTACAGGACATGGAATAACGGGCTCAAGTTAAAGGAAGCCAGATTCCAGCTGGACATCAGAAAAAACTTCCTGACTGTTAGAGCAGTACGACAATGGAATCAGTTACCTAGGGAGGTTGTGGGCATTCCCACACTAGAGACATTCAAGAGGCAGCTGGACAACCATCTGTCAGGGATGCTTTAGGGTGGATTCCTGCATTGAGCAGGGGGTTGGACTCGATGGCCTTGTAGGCCCCTTCCAACTCTCCTATTCTATGATTCTATGATTCTAATACTATGGTCATATGTTCTTCTCCAACTTTCTTTTTTATGCTAAAAGTGAAGAATTGTTGCGGAATAAGCCAGCATCTGGTATTTCTTGCCTAAGCAGACTAGGTTTGTGATGAACGGTTATTACCATGTCACCACAATAACTAGTGTTAGCATTAAATAGAGGGATGGCAGTTGCAACCTGTAATATTTCAAACCATGTTCTTACCATCTTAATTGTTCTTGCAAAAATTCCACTTCACTGCTAGCACGACAACTAAAATTGAGCAAACTGCCTCCAACAATAGATATGTTTCTTATATCCATCTTCCAACAAGCCACTCTGAAATTTACAGGCTGGATTCTACAGCAAAGTAGTTTGGGATGTTTTCCTCCCTTTGTTTAAAAAGCACAGGGGCTGAAGAAGCAGTAGTGGAATATCCTGGTCTCTTGATACAGACCCATAGGAAGATACCGGCCTTATCACCTCCATTGGCTGTATTTATATCTAAGCAGACATCTATTGCATCAGTTATGCACGTGGCAACTTGTGGTACTGAGCTTTTTATAGGTTTCCGATTCCATGCATGGGTGCACAAAAACCTACCAAATGAGAGAAGGAAGGAAAGAAAGAAAGAAGGAAGAAAAGAAAGACTACATCTGGCACTGGTATAACATATGTGGAACCCATAGGAATACTCATGTGCCTTTAAATTATGCACCAGGCACTTTTATCACATAGGCACATCAGTGTGTCTAGGTAGCCTTCTGCTCTTCCCATGGATCAAGTCCTATATTGCCAAAATTCATCATGCCCACTTAATATTTCTAAAGACAAGACCCAGAAGTATAGTAATCTATTGCATTATGGTAGCTTGTGGTTTCAAACTGTTCTGTCCTTAGGAAGGGCTTGTCAGAGTGACTATCTCTAGAGTTCTATAAAAAGCTAACGGAAACATTGATTTTAGATTTATATCCTAAGTTGCCAGGTATGTCAAGGAGAGATCTATTAAGCATCACTTAAATCACCATGTGCATTAGAATAAGGTCACATCAATGTCAGGCACAATCTACTTTTTTTATAACATCTTTTGAATTTGGCGCAGAGCGGTAAAGCAGCAGTTCCTGCAGCTGAAAGTCTCCCCATGGCCTGAGTTCAATCCCAGAGGAAGCTGGTTTCAGGCAGCTGGCTCGGGTCGACTCAGCCTTCCATCTTCCCGAGGTCAGTAAAACGAGTACCCAGTTAGCGGGGGGAAAGGTAATAATGGCCGGGGAAAGCAATGGCAAACCACCCCACTATACGGCCTGCCAAGAAAACGTCAGCGAAAGCTGGCATCCCTCCAAGAGTCAGTAATGACTCAGTAATTGCACGAGAGGTTCCTTTCCTTTCCTTTATTAGTTTTCAGCCAATGAAATTCGTATTTTCACCTTTGAAATGTTTACATTACATTTGCAACCAAAAAGTACAATATATTATTGTAAACCTCTTATTTAATCATCCCTGCAATGTTGCCTACATATTTAATCCATTCTCTCACCAGTCTCATCAGACCAATTTATACCTATATTATATAGAATCTGGATGGGCGGAGGAAATTAGGAAGAGGGGCACTGGGTTTGGTTTCTAAAATTAAGTACATCTATTATGACCAACTTGGATATTCTAGAACAATGGTGGAAAATTCTTTGTCATTCCCTGAGGAAGCAGTGCCCACATGTTTATCACGCAGAAGCTTTAATTAGGATTATGACTTGCAAAGTACAGGATGGGCCTCAAAAGAGGGATATCAGACTATTGCTAAGGGAGTCGGAGGCAAACATGCACATTCTGCCTCCAATTTCTACCCTACATTTGTATGGAACCTGAGTTCATCCCAAGGACTCAATAAACTTTCGTCAGAGGATTCATAGAAGAAAAGGTCTACATCCCACATCATGTTTAATTACACTGTCAACTACTAAGTTTTAAAAATGGGAAGCCATCATGACAAATCAAAAACAGAGGTTTCTTTTAATGCTGCCCGCTGTCCAACTTGCAATTTGATTTTGCTAATGGAACAGACGAAATGTTGTCTAACAAATTGATCCAAGTCTCACAAAGATTCATTACTATGCATTCCCGCTCCTTCAAAGTATAAATCAGAGCAAGTGCAGCACAGTGGACTCTGCCAGTGTCTTTAAAAAGCCTTCCTAATACTCCAGAAGCCAAATGAACAAAAGCTTAAGTCATCATTAGGAGTGTGAAAGAAAATTTACAGTAAGAAGTCAGTGGATATATTAATCATCCCCAATGCACAAGATAATTTGTCAGTGAAGATTCAGACACATCAGCATCTAATAGAACACTTCTGCAAATGGTTGGTTCAGGTTGTCAGCCTTCCAAGAACACTTAGATATATTTGTGAGGCAGTTGCACCTTGTCCAGCTGTGAAGCTTTCTGTAATTGCCACTTAAATGGCCTTGTTAAGGTACCTAGTAACACTAGTATCAATTTGATGCTAACTTTCCATGACAAAGAGGTGATCATGACACCAATAAAAGTACTGGTCTTTGGGAGGGGTAGACATCAGGGAGGAAAATGGGATGTAACACAATAGCAGAACACATACTTAGCATGCAGAAACTGTCAGGTTCAATTCTGGGCAGCACCAACTAGAAGGGTATTAGATACCCCAACTGGAAACCCTGGATGACCCACCCAATGCCAGATGGGGTAAATGGACCAACAGTCTGGTCCTGTATAAAGAGGTTTCATATGATGATACAGTGTTAAATTCAATGATCCGAGCATGGGAGATCAATGGGTATGAAGTAACTTCATCATAATGATGAAATAGTATTCATGCATGGCATCTAGCCTTTCATTTTGTAAAACTAAAAATATTTATTTTCAGTGCTTCTAAGATAGATCAGACTGAGTGATTTGGCTATTTCTGATTGATTTGAGTCTTCTGTAAGTGTACAGTTTATGCTAAGAACTTCCCTCTATGCACCGTACAAAGTAAAAGGCGAAGACATTTACATGAGACCAAGATAGGAGACAGTAACTCTGGGCCAAAACAACACTGAGAGAGAGAGAGAGAGAGAGAGAGAAACTGTGACAAATTCCTATACTCCAAACACAGCAACAATGTCCCCTACAGTATCTGCAAGTCCACACTTGCCCAGATCATATTTCCTGCAAGAAACACTGCATGTCCGCTGAACCCCAAGATTCTAATCCGACAGGTAACCAAGTTAGATTGACTTTACTTATTTCTTTACAAACCTGTGTGGGATTGTCTCCTCCCCCTTTTGTCAAATAAATTCCTTTATACACATGGCATGGTGTGGAGAATGTCGATAGGGAGACATTTCCTCCCTCTCTCAAAATACTAGAACCCAGGATCATCCCATGAAGCTGATTGATGGGAGATCCAGGACAAATAAAAGGAAGTACTTCCTCACACCGTGCATAGTTAAATTATGGAATTCACTACCACAAGGTGTAGTGATGGCCACCAATTTGGATAGCTTTAAAAGAGGGTTAGATAAATTCCTGGAGGCGAAGGCTATCAATGGCTACTAGTCCTGATGATTATGTGCTACCTCCAGTATCCAAGGCAGTAAGCCTGTGTTCAACTGTTGCTGGGAAACATGGGTGGGAGGGTGCTGTTGCACCATGTCCTGCTTTGTTGGTTTCTGGTTGACAGCTGGCTGGCCATTGTGTGAACAGAATGCTGGACTAGATGGACCCTCTGTCTGATCCAACATGGCACTTCTTATGTTCTTATGGCAATTTGGCTTCCTAAGATTGGTTTGTTTAAATAAGTTATTTCTAAGAAGTTAACTTAGGATTCAAACCACAATAATTCCCTTAAAAATACATGTAGTCAATAAATCACACAAATACTTTAAGCCTAAGTGACATCTATTTATATTGCACTGCTCCTAAGCAACTTTAAGGTACCCTTTTAAGGGATTAATTATGTTATTAATACATCATATGAAAATAAAATTTATACTGTTATAGTTTATAAATTTTGACCATTTGTCAAAATTAGTCTTTTGGAACACTCTTCATCCTGGATTCAAAAGAAATATTCTTGATCTAGACAGTATCCCAATCCTTTCATACATTTCTTAACACAGAATTTCCAATGTCACATTAACATGATCTTTGCTGTATTTAAGAGATTAGCTTTATTAAAACCCTAAGAGCTAGTGTGACAGAAGTTCAAAATGTTCATATTAGTGCATTCATCGATATACTTTAATAGATCTAAGTTCACTGACATGCTTTCAAGCAACAGAGCATCATCAATGGGAGAGTTTGTGCATACTGATTTGAAAATGTAGACTCCCTATGGATTTATATTATAGGATTAAAGTATCAGGACTCACGTTTTTTAAAAGTCAGTTTATCACTTCTGTACAATATGAATGGAATGAAATGAAATGAAACCCAGTTCATTGGAGCCACATGACTATAACATAGGAGGGCCAGAGTATTAAGTTACAGTAGTCGTGTTGCACAAGTAGTAGGGGCTGCTTGCGCACCAGACCAGGGTGGCTGGACACATACAGAACAGCCTGATAGGATACTGGCCATTGAGATCAAGTGTGGTTTAAATAACATTTTAGAGAATTATCTTAGCCATACAAAATGTGCCCCGTTCTGACACTATGAAACACTCCAGTGGAACCGAACAGAGGAAGACTCTTTATTATCCTTGGTGGGAAGTGTCCCTGCCATATCTTGTGCAACATAATTCATAAAACAAGTTATTTTTGAACCATCCCTGATCCATGCCCCCTCCCAAACAACTGTGACCAGCTGTAAAGACATAGAGCAGTATCCAACTGTGCCATTCCATTAGCAGAAACGACGTTGGGCTAGAGAAAACTTGGTTCTGAACCATGGTGCAAGAGGAGAATCTAACAAAAATATTTTTGTGCAAACACGGTTATGCAAATAGTTGTTATGCTTGCGCAACCTATTGTACAATCCCTTGCACATTTTGTTTGCACATCAGGTTGTGCAAGGATAATGACAAACTGGAATGGAAATATTTGGTGGAGCTCCACTAGTACTATCTATTGGATACTGCCAGTATCAATCAGATTTTTATTTTTATTTTTTGGGTGGGTGGGTGGGACATCTTTTAGGCTGTTTGTTGGAATGAGTCTGGTTCCAGCCCTACTCACATTGCCTTGTAGCTGGTGCCATCTTATCACTTGTGATTACAGGTAAAAAGGGGCATGGCAAATATGCATAACCAATGTACATAGCAATTTCTTCATACCATGGTGCATATATACACATTTAACTAGCAAGAACAAGTGGCATTATGTATTAAGCACAGCTACAACATACTTTAACTGAGAAGTGTTGTCCAATAGTGTTAACTTAATGATTCCACATTGATAGGGCTGGTTTATCTAGGTGAAGCCACATTCAGCCAATTATGAAGAATTTGTATTGGCTCCCAATTTGCTACTGAGGCCAACTCAAGGTGCTGATGCAAATACAAGAAAGAAAGAAAGAAAGAAAGAAAGAAAGAAAGAAAGAAAGAAAGGCAAGCAGGCAGGCAGGCTGGCTGGCTGGCTGGCTGGCTGGCTGGCTTTGGGACCCAAATATCTAGGACTGCCTCTTCACAAGTTATCCTACATGCAAAAGTTCCATGTTGTTCTATCATTGAGTGAAGTGCATTATGAATTTACCAAACAAAAGAGGCCTCTGTCTTTCATAATGTCCCAGATCTGTGTACTTTTGAAGAAGGTATTGGCTGAGGTCAACTATGTACTCTTTTTAGCACCATATCATGATGTTATTATTTGCCTGGGGAAATAAATTTGTTTGCTGGTCTAGTTCTACATTTCAATTTGTCATATTGATTTAATTGTTATTGTTTTGGTAATACACTAGTTTTTTGTTTTTAAAAGGTTCCATTGCAAATGAAGGGCAGTTTAGAAAAAAAATGCAATAAAATAATTGCTCATTTTATCACTCAGTATGGAATCAAAGCATTTCCGAGTAAGTAGTGCTCATGTACACTAGTCACAAATCACAAACGTTGTGTTTTGTTTTCTCCTCAGGTTTTTATTTTAATATGAGTAGAATTGTGAGAGAAATGTTACCCTTCCCACATCCCAAGCAAAATACACACATGCTATATACATGGAATTTCAACTACTGTGGTATTCACTACACCTGTAAACGAGCTGCTTGTTATGCACTTAATTAATATACACCCAAGTATTAAAAGTATTTAAAGCAAACTAAAAATTGCGATATTGTTAGATTTTATGGGGGTGGGGAGTTTTTACATTTCCCCCACACACTTTTTACACTTTTGATGTGTAAATATTTAAGGCAGTAAGTACACCCTGTTTCATATATTAACATTGAGCTGCCAGGTTTTATGTACATGTGATAGAACTCCAAGTCTACACAACCTCTGCTCAAGACATAAATGAAACTACGTATTCTAGATATGCAGAAAAATAAAAGACCAGGGCAAAATATGTTCCCCCTTTCATCTCATATACATCCACAAAAAGACCAAAAGCTCCTAAAACATTTCCCAAAGCATCTGTGTGCAAGTTCTAAGCATCCACAACTGAAAGCAAGCCTTCAAAGTTTCCACTTGCTGACAGAGAAAGAGAATTTATTTATATAGTGACAAATATATAAATAAAGTAGACAAGGAAGTACCTCAAAGCAACTGTGAGAAGGAAGAAGTACAACTAGGAAGCCTTGAAACACATGGAAAGAGAAAATTAAGGTGTCAAAACAATGCTGCTTAACCACAAAATTGACCTTAATGCATTCCATTAACCATTTTGCGGTTAAGCAGTGTGGCTTAGCGTGTTGTCTGAACCAGGCCATTGTGGCTTGCTTCTGTTAAGACTTTATAGAAATACACTGTAAGCATCCAATCCTGTGCATATTTTACTCAGAAGAAAAGCCATGCATATTTACCCAGAATTCAAAGCAACTTGCTTCCAAGTATAGCTCACAATCCTACGGTCAAATAGTCTCATCGTCCAGTTTCCCAATACAAATAGCAGCAGCAACCCCTTTCGTCCCAAATATTTCTCTTTCCTATTAATATCCATTACCTTCAGAGTTTGTCTTTTGCTCTTCTGAAGCACTTCTCCCAGGCCATTGTGATCTCTTTCAACTATGCAAGCTACCTGTTCTTCAGCGAAATCTCTAGAGTAGATGATCTTGGTCAAAGGCCCTCTACAGAGAGTATGTGCACATATATTTCATCCCATTCAGCCTCAGGGCAGTTTGCAAAATTAGAACATTTTAAAAACAGCCAATATATAGGAGGGAGACGGGATGGGAGGGAGGGAGAGAGAGAGAGAGAGAGAGAGAGAGAGAGAGAGAGAGAGAGAGAGAGAGAGAACCATCCAGAAACAGCATAATAGATCGTTAGTAATTATAATCAGAAAAGCTCATCTAACCAACAGAAATGCTTTTAAAAATGGTTGCCATGGTATGGTGGTTCTTGATCCTGGATCATTTGTGTTCTGACACATGTATTTACAGCTATCAATATGTACTTACTGCAACCCCAAAGTAGGAATGTCCTTTGAAAAGCTACTTTAGGAGGGACTTACAGTATATGGGCATAAACCTTTTCCCAACATCCCATTCACCACCCCAGAAACTTTAATGGTTTGTACAGAACAGTAAGGCTTGTGCATTGGTTTGAATTGGCAAATCCACCAATCAGAACATTTCAAAAAAAGAAAGTTATATTATTATTATTATTATTATTATTATTATTATTATTATTATTGATAAACACACAAAAGAGAAGACAGACATCAGAAGCAGGCAACACACATTCACACAGGGATTCACCACACACATATCAGACACAAGAATGAACTCTGTCAAACTTGTAAATACCGTATTTCTTCAATTCTAAGACACACTTTTTTCCCATATAAACATCTCTAAAAAGGGGTGCATCTTAGAATCACAGGTGCGTTTATTATTTCTTAGAATCAAAGCTTTTTTTCTGTTGGTGGTACTGAAATTAGTGTGCGTCTTACAATCGATGGCGTCTTAGAATCTAAGAAATACAGTACCAGGACAGCTTCTTTTTAAATGCCAGAATTGTGGGTTGACTTTTCATTTGGGAACCCTTGACCAATCGAGTCAGAGGGGCTAGCCTGGCTGAAACTTATTAGCTTTGAAGGTAGCACTTCAAGTGGATGTTTCTGAACACAAGAAAAAAAGAAAAAGAAACTGATGCCTGCTTTAGACAAGGAGGGGCATTTAGTGCCAGCTTGGAACTTTTTAGACACTCAAAGAGAAGGACTGGAGATGTAGGAAATGGTGTGTGAGCAAGATCAAATTCCTTAGGACGCCTCTGCAGTATAAATTACATGAGGCTTTGCTATTAGATGAGGATTTGTGCAGGGCATCTTAAAAGACCAGGTTGGAGTTTGATAGGGCAAATTCAATGAAATTAAATCCAAAGGGGGCTTTGAAATCACTGGAAGACAACAGCAACCTCAGAAGAGAACAGGGAGGGTGTGTGCTGGTAGATGGGAATGCAAGAGGCCTGGATCCGCTTGATCCAAGAACCTCTCCATCCCATCCACCACGAGTTCAGTCAGATAGATGGGCTGAGAGGCCCATCTAGTTATAAATGTTCTTTAAGGTGCAACACTGGGCATTTTCATCTTCGCCATTACAACTGCTGTGCCTGACTCTTGGTGGCAAGGCTTTGATTGGGCAAATCTCAAAGCCCTCCATCTAAAAAGCAGCAATTGCATAGAGTTGCACTCTAAAAGATTTAACTAACTTCATAAGTAGGTTTTCCCTATATAAAGCAGACAAATGGAAAATTCAATTTATAGAATACATACTGTAGCTTACAAATTTGTGTGGCACCTGCAGGAGATAGCAAAATATTATAAAATGGGTGTCTGGGGCAGAGAGATGGGGACAGGGTAGTACAAGAAAAACTACTAGAGCACAATTATCATAGTTTGCAACATTATAAAATGCTATTGTACAAAAGGCAATAATAGTCCAATGAAATCAAGTCTCAAAGAGAGTCAGAGTAATTTTTTTTCTGGAAACGGGCTAAGTATCAAAATAGAAAATTCCACAAAACTCCATTTTTTCTAACTAGCTGAATCCACAACCTCTATTAACATTGACTTCTGGTAACATACTACGATTTATAGCTATGCTTTATATTATCGATACTAAACCTCTACTTGTTAGGGAACAAGTTAAAGATACCACTGAAAAGTCAATACAGTGAAAGTTAAACTAATTACTTATTAATATTTTAGAACACTAAAATAAATTTGAAGATTTAAACCATGTATAGCCTTAAGGAAAAAATCCAACCACAGAAATATTAATACAGATCTAGATATAGTAAAAGTAAGAAATTCAGGGGAAATTATTAGTAGCAATCAATGATTTTATTAGACTCCGTCTACCTTCATTCTCAAATGAATATAACTGACACTACATGACAGTATGTACTAAAATTATAGTTGTTGATAGTTGTTTTCCTTAGCTGAACACACACACACACACACACACACACACACGCACACAAGAACAGCTTATGATAAAATCTAACATCTTCCTCCAGCTATGAAATCATACAGTAGATACTTATTATAGATGTTGGGGGACCATTTTTTGTCCGGCTAATTGTCCATGATTACTGGTTTATTCTACTAAATGGAAGGAAGTGACAAGAAATGTTCCCCTGATGGACAAGAACCTCTCTCCAGGTTTTGGACTTCAATTCCTATCTGAGTGGAAGAGATGATAACTTCTAGCTAGGAGGAGGGAGTGGAGAAACAGTAAAGAGCAAGTTTTGCATCACTGAAAAGACTAAAGCAGACATATTTTGAGAAATTACCTATGATATAATTGCCTAGTATTTCCTAAGCTGATGCCCACCAGATATTTTGGACTACAACTCCCACAGTCCCTTGCCACTGATCATGCTCACTGGGAACAATGGATGTTGTAATCCAATCACCTGGAAGGCACCAGGTTGGGGAATCAGAGCCAAAGAAGTGGCAATGCTGGTGCTAATTAAAACCCGAGAAATGACAGGGAAGAAAAGTAACAGGAAGGGAGATGTACTTCATTTCCATTTCCATTTCGCAACTCTGTTTTCCTTTTGGCAGAAGGGCTTTGACAAAAGGTAATTACCCAATCTTGCTCTCGAACCAGCAACAGCAGTCCTCATTTCTGACATGGACATAAATACTCTTCAATTCAACCATAATCACCCAATCCGAATTTACTTTGAAGCTAGTCCACATTATTTTCCATTGTACCCACTTCCAAGAATGGAGATCAATGTCTGTGAAACAGTTAAGCCAATGATAGAAGACATCTAGATAGCAAAGAATGCAAGGATTCATTTTGGCATTTAGTTAACTGAGCAGTTTACAACAATACAAGTTTAATCTCAGCATTACATTTACGCGTACAAACACAGAACCCAAATCCCCTGGCACAAGCCATAAGAACACCTTTTTTTTACTCTTCTATTCAAATTTGCCAATTTAAACCAGAGATTGGTGGCATGTTACTAATTCACAAGGCCACAAAGACTGTGTCAAACAAGAGGCAGAGGATGAAAGAGATCAGAAGCAGGGATCATTTGAACAAAGACTTTGAACTATGTTGGCAAGGAGTGTGTGTGTGTGTCTGTGTGTCGGTGATTTCAGCCAAGGGAGTTACACAGTTGGTTCTTGGATAAGAAGTGTTTGAACTGTTGCTTTTATTTTGCTTTACAACAAGCAACTGATATCGTATCACCACCAAAGTCATACAATAATGTGTGTAAAACCATTATTATATATTTAAAGCAATTTACTACCGCAAAACAACAGGACCGATCTAAAGATTTTTTTTTTCATTTTCATTTCACTCTGATCTCACTGCTTAAAATTTTCCCCTCCTACAACTGTTTGTGTGTGTGTGTGTGTGTGTGTGTGTGTGTGTGCGCATGTACCCACCAACTCCAAATACTGCTTCATGCATCTGATGAAGTGGACTCTAGTCCACAAAAGCATATATTGTAATAAATGTTTCACCCCCTTAAAGGTGCCACAAGACTCATTGTTATTATAGCTAAAAAAAATACACGTCATTCAGGACATGTATTTCTTAGCAGTATTCAAAGCACATTCAACAGCTATGGAGGGGTGATTGCTTCTCTCTCCATGGCTTTTACTACATTACGAAGAGTGAAGAGGACAAGCCTTTAGTCCACTCCGCCTTGCTTTGCAACTGCGCCCAACACCAAAGTACTTGCATGCAGACAACTTTAAAATAAGCAGCAGTAAGCCTGTATACACCAGTTGATGGGGAACATGGGTGAGAAGGTGCTGTTGCACTGTGTCCTGCTTGTGTGTTCGGGGTCGACAGCTGGTTGGCCACTGTGGGAACAGAGTGCTGAACTAGATGGACCATTGGTCTGATCCAGCATGGCTCTTATGTTCTTATCGTTATTTAGAAACATTGATTTAAATGAGGATTATATTCAAAGGACAGGTACATTCTGATTTGATAAGATTTGCTACAATTTTGGAATATATAGTGATAAAACTCAATTAAATACATGCACTTCACTGTGAGTCATTTTCCTAGGTAGGATTCTCTAGATAGAATTTCTAAGCAGTAGTCCTAAATACCACTGAGTTTTGGAATAAATAATACCATGTCTAAGAGAAAAAACACAGAGTGATAGCTTTGCATAGGAGTGTCATAGCATCACTGTTTTAAATTTTTATACCTATGTGACTGTACTGCTGTATATATAAAAAACAAAAACAAGATGTATGGTGACATATTTTAAACTACCAAAGTTATACTGGCATAGGGTTTCCTAGGCCAGAGGCCATATCAACATATCAGATTTCTCCTCTGGAATTTGTCACTATATAAATAAATATCTGTCAAGTGAGGATACACTTCAGGCATCAGATGAAGTGGGCTCTAGTCCATAAAGGTTTATCTCACAATAAATGTGTATTTAAGGTATCTCAAACCATGCTCCTTTTGTTGCAATAGACATGTAGGGCAATCCTATTCATAATTACTCAGAAGAAAATGCCACTAATAGAGCAATCCTATGGTCCATGGGAGAGGGTCTTAGGGAAAATAGGATATGTCAGATTCCCCACCAGAGGCCACAGACAACTTCGGGGGCGGGGGGAGAATCTCACATTGGGCCATTCCACCTCCCCTGGCCTCAGTCCCTTGCAGCCACCAGAGAAAGCACAGCATTAGCTGTAGGGGGGAGGGGGAGGGGGATTGTGAGCAAGGAGAGAAGCAAGGATCTGCAGGGTCCTATATTCTCACTTTCACCACCCCTGCCCAGTGCCAGTAAGTCTCAGTGGTTTCAAACCAATCCAGTGTAAATCTTCACAGTCTTTTAATTATTGGTGTTAACATCACATTTGACTGTTGCAATGAAAACAATGGCTTTTTAAAGTATATACTTTTATTCTATCACTAAATAAAAACAGTTTCATATCAAGCTTTCATCCTCCCCCCCTCCACCAAAAAAACCATAAAAAAACTTTAATATACAACTCCACTGTGGCTCTTCAACCCTTTGTTTCACAAGCAGATGGAGAGTTCTGGTTTAGTTGTTGCTACATAAATAAAACTTACTGCTAAATATACAGTGTACTGTGAACATACTATCAGAAAGTATGACCACTAGGAATTTTTAACACTGAAAGTGTTAAAATGTGCCCCCATCTTATTCTGGCAAAAAAGCAAAACCCAGAACATTTCGTAGTCTGCTATTAAAAGCTTCTCTGGTAATGACAGTAGCAAATTCTAACCAATTGTGCCTGGAAAAATACCATACTAGAAAAAAGCACCTCTCCAATGATGTTCTTATATCCAACAACAGTTCAAAAGCAATGATACATGCATCTGATGAAGTCTATTCTAGTCCATGGGCAGTATCCCACTCTCCAGCGGGACCTGCCACTAGCACTTCCTAAAGTAACCAGAAACAAGCCGAAACACTCATTTCCAAAGCAGAACAGGTTGGCAGGGATAGCAGAATGGAGCTTCACTGACCTGACCCATTCCAGAAACATGCATTTCAGCTTCCTTCTGGGTTGCTCTAGGAAGTGCTACTTCCTGTTGTGCTAGTGGTGGGTTCCATTGGCACAATGCAAACAGTAGAGGCACCGCAGCATCATAGGATACTGGCCCAAAAAAGCTCATGCTATAAAAATGTATTAGTATTTAAGATGCCACAAGACTCTGGCCGGATCTACACTACTGCTTTAAAGCGCTTTAAAGCAGGAGTGTAGATCCTGCCTCAGTTCTTTTTAAAACAACAACAACCGACTAGTATAGAGGATAATCCTCTTTCAGGCAGATTGTACAAGCAAAAATGTTCATCATTAGACAATTGCAGCCCATTGTGGGATCCATGCCAGTATTGTGACATTGGAGGTTTCACTGCTATTAGAGTTCCCAAGCGTGGTGCTGCACTTCTACTGGAAAAAGACAAGGGAAGTACTTGATGACAATTTTGGGGTGGTGTCTAAATCTGCTCCCCAACATTGGGCTAAGCCCTTTTCTGTGACCCATCATTGGTAAAAGACTGTTCTCCTATCTCACTATTCGATCTGCAAAACCCCAGAATGATAAAACGTGCAACAAAATATCAGGAATTACATTTATAAAGTATTTCCTCAGGCCAAAAATGCATCACTCTCATTTTATCTTACAACAGCTTTGTGAAGTAGCTTAAGCTGACACTCAAGGCGATCCAGTAAGCTTTCAGGCAGAGCAGCAATTAGAACCAAGACTTGGGCCATAGCTAGACCTAAGGTTTATCCCTGGATCGTCCAGGGGTCAAACCTGTTCATCTAGGTGACACACAGGGGATCCAGTGCTCAGGCAGGAGCGAACCCTGGATGATCCCAGGATAAACCTTAGGTCTAGCTGTGGCCTTGAAGTCTCACAGTATCCACAACATTATGCTGCTGTGAACAGTGTCCAATTTGTATCCTTTCTGCATCTCTATGCCCTCCCAGCTGTTGATCTGGGAGATGAGTGTTCAAATGCTACTCCAACTGCAACAGTAGGGTGGTCTTTGGCAACTCACAGTTCTTTAGCCTAAGACCTATACTTACAAAATAACTGTTTTAATGGTATCCTTCTTGCAGAACAGTAAGTTCACAAAAGGAACATTTCCCATGTCTTATCCCCCAAGCAGTCCACCATGCCCTATCGCATATTGTCCAAGGACACCCCACCCCCTGCCTCCAGAAAGACTTTTGAAGGGAGGGGCTCAGGTGTCTGTGGCAGGGAATACTAGATAGTAAACGTTCCTTCCATTATCTCAAGTTAATTATCTCAGGCCAGATCTACACCAAGCAGGATATAGCAGCATGAAAGCAGTATAGAAGCGGTATGTAAGAGGCAGAAGCCACACCAAACAGGATATAGCACTATGAAAGTGTTATGAAAGCGGTCTATGTTATGTGTCAATGGGCTCCAACAGTTGTTAATGCACTTCAATACTGCTATAAGGCAGTAGTGTGGCTCCTGCCTCTTATATACCGTTTTCATAGTGCTATATCCTGCTTGGTGTAGATCTGGCCTCAGTATCCAAAGATCCAAGCTAAAGGGTACAACACTTCAATTCTATACAAGTCCACTCAGAATTCCCATGGAATTCAGTAGGGCTTACATCCAGAAAACAATATAGAAGATTGCACTGCCAAGCACTTAAGCTGCTATCCTCTACACACTTACCTGGGAGGCTTGCCTGGCGCCAACATTGTTATTTTTTCAGCACCAGGTTAAGACCTTCCTCTTCTCCCAGGCATTTAACATTTGCTGAGTATGTTTGTTTTTAACAGACCCCAGATCAGCTGTTTTTATAAGGATACTGTGTTTATGCTTTTTATGTTTTTAAACTTGGTATATTTGTTTTAATGATTACTGTTTTTAACTTTTGTAAACCGCCCAGAGAGCTTCGGCTATGGTGCGGTATATAAATGCAATAAATAAATAAATGTCCCATTTAACTCAATGGGGCTTATTTCTGTGTAGGTACATATAGGATTGCACTATTAAGACACAACCCTTTATACGTTTAGACAGAAAAAGGTCCTACGCCGTCCTGAGATCTTAATAATAGGGCGGTATAGAAATGTTTAAATTAAATAAATAAATACAATTCCCCACCCAAACGTGGATAGACTGTGCTTTTAGAAAATTAACATCCTATACATGTCTATTCAGAAGTAAGCTCCGCTGAGTTCATTGCGACTGACTCCTAAGTGTAGAACTACAGCCCAGGCAAGTGGCGGCATCGGCATCATCATCATCTCATCGCAGCTCCCCCTCCTCTATCCTAATTTTAACCAAGTATATTTAGGCATTGTGTTTATGGATTATTTAGCCCGTGGACTCCCTCCTTTAATCATTCCTGTTTAAAATGCTGCATGTTTAGGACGCAAGTGGAAGCCTCCGTCGCCCCTAATCCCTATGAAGAATGAAATGCCCTTCAGAGCACCTACAGCCCACTGAGGGCAAGATCACGAGTAAGGGCACCCTGGAGGCTTCAGCGCGTCCTACGGCGCTTGCTCCACTTCTTGGACGCCCGCCAGGCCACATTGCGTCGGAGTGGACTCGCGACGGAATGGGCCGTTAAGCTCTCTTCCACCAATCAGAAGCGTCTGCTCGTCACAAGCTCCCGAGCGCGCGACACTCGCGCAGGGAGAGGCGTCACAAAAGCGCACGGGAGGGAGGTCTGCGGGGCTGGTTTGGCAACCGCCGCTCTTCAGACAGCGACGACAGCAGAGGACAAAACCACGCGGGGAGTTAAGAAGAAGAGGCTGCAGCCGCTTTGCTGCTATTATAACTCCCGGGCAGTTTCCCCTCTCGGCTCTGATCGGGCAAGAGCCCTGTTATTAGCACTATTAGCAGCCGCACGCACACTTAACCGGGTGGGGGGCGGGAATAGTCTGCTCAAACTCGGAAGTGAAACCAATGCAAAGCCTCGACTGGCAAGGCTGCAATCCTGCACAGTTTAGGAAGTCAAGACAATTGAATGCGAGGAAAGTGCGCAGTCGCCGAGGAGGAAGTCCCATTGAACTTAGCGGAACTTATTTCTGCGGTGACGTACATAGGGGTTGTGCAAGCTGAACACGGGAGGACTTGCTCCCCGAGTCCGTCTACTTAGGAGTGGGCTGCAGCCAAGTTCTCGCGGAGCAGAGAAGCTCCCAAGTGTCGCAGGGCTGAGGCGGCTTCCTCGTTCTCTCGGCTGAAAGGAGCCGCGGGAGGGAAACGGCATTCGCTGTGCGGGGTGGCTTAGTTTAAAGAGGGCGGGAGGGCAATCGGAGGCTGCTCCGGCTCCACTGGAACACTGGCGGGCGGGTCCAGGTGCGCGCTTGTCTAGGTCATTACCTGCGCTGGAAGTCTTGCTCAAAAGGAGTCAAGGAGGGGTCTTTCTCCAGCAGTCGCTCCAGTTCCGGCACAGTCGGACTTAACACAGCCATCTTTGCAGCTGCACTAGCAGGATCCGACCGCCGTGCCAGGATATGACCAGCAGCGGCGCCCTCCTTGCTCTATATACACTTCGGTAAGGGGTGGGTGGACTGGAAACGGGTTCCAAGCTCTGCCTTCAGCCTCCCCTCTCTTCTCTCTCCCCCTTCTGGATAGGGCTAAACTGGGTGCCGCCCACGCAGTCCAGGCCGGTTGTGCGGGGTGGGGGGCACGGGAGTCCCGCTGAGGAAAGGGGAAAGCGCTGATTGGAAGCAATTCGGGCCTTTACGGTCGGCCAATATCAAAACCTGCAACTGCTCAGGATTGGTAGCTTCGTTGTAACTGGGCATGCTCGGGAGCAAGCGCAGTAGGTTTTCCGAAGCGGCTTCGGATGTTCCTTCTGCCCGGAGCTGGCATTGCATATTGACTTAATCAGGAGATTGCAGTCCGGGTGGCAAATTGGGAAAGGATGCTGTTTGCAGAACTTGTGGTTTGCTGGTTTGTTTGCAACGTACTCAAGCAGGCAGGAAGAAGAGGGAGTGGTAGACAGAACTAAAGCGTGGATTTATTTAGTTAGTATCAAAGAAAGCATTTGGAATTAACGAAAGAGATGAGAAAGATGTCAGAAAATTATCTAACTCGCCCCCCCCTTTCCAAAATAGGGGGGCAGTCCTATCTTGAGTTGGGAGTGCCTTCCTAACAGGACTTTCTTCTGAGTAAACAATCATGTGATTGGGCTGCACTTGATTTAAGACTCTCGTGTTACTATCAGAAATTTGGCGTGAAGAAGAGATGGACTTCCCCTTTCTATTCTGGTAGGCTTGTCCATTTCAACAACTGTTTCCTAATACTGGCTTCTTAAATGTAGAGGCTGGTAGAAAGCCCAAACAAAATTTACCTGTCCTGTCCTAGCACAGTTGATGACACTCTTTAAGGATTACAGCCCAATTGTAATGTTCTTTGGGAGCAAATTCAGAATGGGAACCTTGTTCACTGGAATAGCAAATCCTCGACGTATTTGTAAAGCAGTGTAATAGTTAGCTTTATAGTGGGATCATCTTTGCAGAAGCTGAGGTCTTGCAAAATCTGAATGCCCTCCAACAAGTGGGGAAACTAGGGGTAATTGCTCAGGTATAGAATCATAGGCCACAGCTAGACCTAAGGTTTATCCTGGGATCATCCAGGGTTCACCCCTGCCTGAGCACTGGATCCCCTGTGTGTCACCTAGATGAACAGGTTTGACCCCTGGATGATTCAGGGATAAACCTTAGGTCTAGCTATGGCCATAGAATCATAGAATAGCAGAGTTGGAAGGGGCCTACAAGGCCATCAAGTCCAACCCCCTGCTCAATGCAGGAATCCACCCTAAAGCATCCCTGACAGATGCTTGTCCAGCTGCCTCTTGAAGGCCTCTAGTGTGTGAGAGCCCACAACCTCCCTAGGTAACTGATTCCATTGTCGCACTGCTCTAACAGTCAGGAAGTTTTTCCTGATGTCCAGCTGGAATCTGGCTTCCTTTAACTTGAGCCCATTATTCCATGTCCTGCACTCTGGGAGGATCGAGAAGAGATCCTGGCCCTCCTCTGTGTGACAACCTTTTAATTATTTGAAGAGTGCTATCATGTCTCCCCTCAATCTTCTCTTCTCCTGGCTAAACATGCCCAGTTCTTTCAGTCTCTCTTCATAGGGCTTTGTTTCCAGACCCCTGATCATCCTGGTTGCCCTCCTCTGAACACGCTCCAGCTTGTCTGCGTCCTTCTTGAATTGTGGAGCCCAGAACTGGACGCAATACTCTAGATGAGGCCTAACTAGGGCCAATTAGAGAGGAACCAGTACCTCACATGATTTGGAAGCTATACTTCTATTAATGCAGCCCAAAATAGCATTTGCCTTTCTTGCAGCCATATCGCACTGTTGGCTCATATTCATCTTGTGGTCTACAACAATTCCAAGATCCTTCTCGTTTGTAGTATTGCTGAGCCAAGTATCCCCCATCTTGTAACTGTGCATTTGGTTTCTATTTCCTAAATGTAGAACTTGGCATTTATCCCTATTAAATTTCATCCTGTTGTTTTCAGCCCAGCACTCCAGCCTATCAAGATCACTTTGAAGTTTGTTTCTGTCTTCCAGGGTATTAGCTATCCCACCCAATTTGGTGTCATCTGCAAATTTGATAAGCGTTCCCTGCACCTCCCCAATGATCTGGCCCTGATCAAAATGGCCTTGATCTCTAATAATAATAAATGAAGTGCAAGGCCAAACATAGATACTCTCAACTGTTCTGCAACCGGATCATTTGAATGGATCACTGAGAACATCTGACCTAAAGCAATGATTTTCAAATTTTGTCATTGAGGAAAATTACATTCACCTGTCAGTTGGGCCATGCATCTCAGAAAATTCTAATATATTGCAGAGAATTTTGGGAAGCGTTCTAGGGGTCAGACTCTGGCAAGTTCGGCTGGACCTCAGTTGTTGTGTACGAACTAATACAGAGTTAGGTTTCCACTCACCATGGTAAATATAGTGCAGCCCACTGGGCTTTGCAACAAGCAGTCAGTTTTCCTCTCCACTTTAAAGTGGCAGAGCTTGGAGGGGATCATCTATGGTGATCTCCACTAGCTCCGAAGTTGTGTGAAAGGCTGTTGACTGTTGAACAGCAATGAGTCTGGAAGGCTATTACCATATTTCTTCAATTGTAAGACACCATCGATTGTAAGACGCACACTAATTTCTCTCTGGCCTCCCCTCATCTCACATCAGTCCGCTGGTCTCTGTCCACCACTCTGCCGCTAAGATCATCTTCCTGGCCCGCCGCTCTGACCATGTCACTCCGCTTCTGAAATCTCTTCATTGGCTTCCAATTCACTCCAGAATCCAATATAAACTTCTCCTGTTGACCTTCAAAGCTTTTCACGGTCTAGCTCCTGCCTATCTCTCCTCTCTCATCTCACACTATTGCCCCGCTCGTGCTCTTCGCTCCTCTGATGCCATGCTTCTCGCCTGCCCAAGGACCTCCACTTCCCTTACTCGGCTTCGTCCTTTTTCCTCTGCTGCCCCTCATGCCTGGAACGCTCTTCCAGAACACTTGAGAACTACCAACTCAATCACAGCTTTTAAAACTCAGCTAAAAACTTTTCTTTTCCCCATAGCTTTTAAATGTTGAGTTTGTTCTGACTCTATACTGTTAGCTTCACCCTACCCGGTGCCTGTTTACACTTCCCTGTGCCTGTTTGCATTCTCTTTCCCTCCTTATTGTTTACTACAACTTTATTAGATTGTAAGCCTATGCGGCAGGGTCTTGCTATTTACTGTGTGGTCTGTGCAGCACCATGTACATTAATGGTGCTATATAAATAAATAATAATAATAATAATAATAATACCACCAACAGGGAAAAAAACCTAAGACACACCCACGATTCTAAGACGAACCCCATTTTTAGAGATGTTTATATGGGGAGGAAAGTGTGTCTTAGAATCGAAGAAATAGGGTAGTTCACATTACAGGCTTAAGTGGTGTGTTTGACCTTTCCAGCAGAGAAACATCACCTGCAGTTTGAAGATGCAATTTAGGCTGCAGTCTTAAACACAGGGAGTAAGTCCCATTGAACTCAGAGTTACTTTGAGTAGACTTGCATATGATTATGGTAATAGGTGCTTTCCATCCAAAGTGACTTTCAGTTATGGATGGAGTAGGTTTCCTCTTTTAAAATGGTTTTTTTTTCCAGTCTCGAAGGCTCAGGATATCTCATGAAAATGTCCAAAGCAGTACATATACGCTAGATAAAGTTAAACATGATTCGTAGTCTCCACAAACATCCTGCCATTTACTGCATTAGGGCTGCAGTCTTATAC
This sequence comes from Elgaria multicarinata webbii, assembly GCF_023053635.1. Classification (NCBI taxonomy): domain Eukaryota; kingdom Metazoa; phylum Chordata; class Lepidosauria; order Squamata; family Anguidae; genus Elgaria; species Elgaria multicarinata. The sequence continues at coordinate 86,257,820 of NC_086175.1, forward strand.
AAACTTATCTGGGAATAAGTCCCATTGAGGTCAATGGGGCTTACTTCTTAGTTGACATGTATAGGATTGTACCATAAACTTCTCTCCCAGTGTTTCACAACCTCCCAATTTCAATATTTTTTCATCTTCTTACTGCTGCTCCCTGTCCTCTCCCGGATCCATTTCATATATCATATGCAAGCTTGTGCTCTCCATTTATCTTATGAAGTGATCTCTAGTCCACAAAAGCTAGATTTATATCACAATAAATCTTTAAAGTGCCATCAGACTTCTTTTTTTGTTTTTGCTTCATAGATAGCTGCTACCCCTCTCATTTGACAGTGGTACCTTTAGTCCTTAATCTACACAATTTTAACACAAAGCAAGCTTATGTTTTCACCTCATCGACGTTTGAGGGTATGAAAAATTCAAATTTGCTTTCCTGTTTCATGCACATACACTAAGCACAAGCTGTAACTGCGTATCTTTGCAAAGATGACGCGTAGAAACAGAAAAAGTAGTATCCTGTGATGATTCTTTGCTTCAGATGTTCAGGGAAGGTGATACAGCAATAAAATCAGACTTCATGCTTGTGAGTTCATTTGACAAAGAAAAATCAGCGTTGTGTCCGAAATGTGTCTAGACAGAGAATCAAGAGCTTTTGAAGAATCTCTTCCCCTCTCTACCCAAGTTATTTTTTATCAAGAGTTAGGCAATTCCAGAAGGCACTGTGTGTGTCATTACTTGACTAGAGGGCTAAGACATCTCCAGGAAATAATAGCATTTTGAAAACTAAAATTTCTTGTTCTGGAGAAGGAAAGTATGGCAAAGAACATACTAAGGCTACAATCCTATATTATGCAATTATTTATTTTAGAATATTTATGTACCGCTTCCCATTGGCGGGGTGGGGGGAATCTCAAAGCAGTTTACACCAAATTATAAAACAATGCATCATTACAAAAGCATAACAGCTTTTACACAAGTTGATGGTTGGGAAAAAATAACGTAAAGAAGTTTTTAATCAACAAAACACATCGGTGCCTGATGTATCACAGAGGTATGGTGCCAACACAGACGATACACTGCAGGATGTGGCATAGACAGCAAGGCCTCTCCTAAGAACATAAGAAAAGACTTGCTGGATCAGACCAAGGGACTGTCTAGTCCAGCACTCTGTTCATACAGTGGCCAACCAGCAGTTTACCAGGGATCCACAAGCAGGACACAAGTATAATAGCACCCTCCCACCCATGTTCCCCAGCAACTGGTGTATATAGGCTTACTGCCTCTGATACTGGAGGTTGCACTTAGCCACGAGGACTAGTAACCATTGATAGCTTTCTCCAAGAATTTATCCAACCCCCCACTTAAATCCATCCAAATTGGTGGCCGTCACCACATCTTGTTAACTAATGCTGTGTGAAGTATTACATTTATCTGTCGGAGGCCTTAGCTAGACCTGCGGTTTATCCCAGGGTCATCCCGGAGTCATCCCTGCCTCCTTCCAGGATATTCTGTGTGTCATTTACATGAACAGGGATGACTCCGGGACAATCCCGGGATTATTATTATTATTATTATTTATTTATATAGCACCATCAATGTACATGGTGCTGTACAGATAACACAGTAAATAACAAGACCCTGCCGCATAGGCTTACAAAACCTTAGGTCTAGCTAAGGCTGGAATCTCCCACCAATTTTCTTCATGGGATGACCCCAGGTTCTAGTAGTATGGGAAATGGAGAAAAATGTCTCCCAAACCACATTCTCCACACCATGCATAATTTTGTACACCTCTATCATGTCTCCCCTTAGCCTCCTTTTTCAAGCTAAACAATCCCAGTTGATGCAACCTTCCTTCTTAGGGGAGATGCTCCAGTGCCTTAATCATTTCAGTTGACCTTTCTGCACTTTTTCCAGCTCTACAATCTCTTTTTTTAGGTGTGTGACTAAGGGTTCGTCTACACCAAGCAGATATTCCACTATGAAAGTGGTATGAAAGCGGTATATAAAGGCAGGAGCCACACTACTGCTTTATAGTAGTATTGAAGTGCACTGACAACTGTTGGGGCCCATGACACATTATTGTTATTATATTATTATTTATTTATATAGCACCATCAATGTACATGGTGCTGTACAGAGTAAAACAGTAAATAGTGTGACCCTGCTGCATAGGCTTACATTCTAATAAAATCATAATAAAACAATAAGGAGGGGAAGAGAATGCAAACAGGCACAGGGTAGGGTAAACAAGCACTGGGTAGGGTAAAACTAACAGTATAAAGTCAGAACAAAATCAAGTTTTAAAAGCTTTAGGAAAAAGAAAAGTTTTTAGCTGAGCTTTAAAAGCTGCGGTTGAACTTGTAGTTGAACATACCATAATACTGCTTTCATACCATTTTCATAGTGTTATATCCTGCTTGGTGTAGTTGTGTCATGGGCCCCACCAGTTGTCAGTGCACATCATTACTACTATAAAGCAGTAGTGTAGATCTTGCAGTGCACTTCAATACCGCTATAAAGCAGTCGTGTGGCTCCTGCCTTTTATATACCGCTTTCATATCGCTTTCATAGTGGAATATCCTGCTTGGTGTAGTTGAGCCCTAAGACTGTGCACAGTATTCTAAGTGTGGTCGCACCATAGATTTGTATGAAGGCAGTATGATACTGGCAGTTTTATTTTCAATTCCTTTTCTAATAATGCCTAATGTGGGGTTTGCCTTCTTTATAATAGCTGCACGCTGGGTTGACATTTTCATCGAGCTGCCCACCACACCTCCAAGATATCCTTCTTCGTCGGTAAATGCCACCTGGGTGTTTGTTTTTGTCTCCTATAACGATCACAGTAGACTTAACAGGTCTAGGGGAGGTGATCTTTCGGGTAACTTGGTCCTAAGATGTTTAGGGCTTTATATGTCAATAATACGGTAGTACTTTGATTCTGGATCAGTATCAAAGTGGCAGCCAGTGCAGCACTTTCATCACACGTGTGTGTGCACGGCAAAGTACTCCTTTCAACAACCTCACTGCAGCATTCTGCACTAGCTGCACCTTCCAAATCAACCTCAAGGGAAACACCACATAGAGAGTATTGCTGTAGTCCAGTCTTGAGGTTGCCAATGCGTGGTTAAGGCATCCCTATCTTGGCAGCGCTGCAGTTAATGTGCCAGCCAAAGTTGGTCAAAGGCACTCCTGACCAGAGGAGTCACTTGGGATTCTAATGACAATGATGAAAATGTGCACTCTTGCCCAAGTGTAGTCAATAGGGCTTACTTCTGAGTAGACACACAGGGCTGCACTCTTATGCCGCAATCCTGTCCAAATTGCCTGGAAATAAACTTCTAATTCAAAATGGTTTTGGCTGTTAGCCAACATGTTTCAACACGTCCACATCTTGAATGTCACAAATTTTCTAAATGTTCTATTATATGTAACATAATTCTGTGGTAAAATACTGTGTTTTGTCATTTTTTAAAAAAATACACAAAACTATTCCTACATTAAAATATTAAAGACCTTACATTGTAGTAGAAATGGCTTGAATTACAGGAAATTTAAGGGGGGCTCTTTATTCAGTACTAGAGTGAGCTGCCAATGATGTAGAACCTGGATGGCATGTTTCAGAGAAGCTTAAGCAAAATATAGGTGCTAATTCATATTTAAAATAGTTTTCATAAAGGAAGCATATTGTTGTGGGTTTGGGTCAATCTAAATTACCTCCAGGGACTCCATATAACTCAGTGTCTGATTAAAAGGGATTGAGGATTCACACACACACACACACACACACACAAAGAGAGAGAGAGAGAGAAATTCCTAAATGGGCAACACTTTGTCCTACAAGGCCTGAGGAGGTAGGACGAAATGAATCTGGGGAAGACTGAACATCATAAGAATGGAGAGTAGTTTTTGTCTTGCGAAGAGATCTGCTGGGCAGCTGAGAGGAAGCAGCGGCTGCTTGGACTTAGGGTTGTTGTCAGCCTTGATCCTGAACACAGTTTAAATAAACTTTCATAAAAGGAACTCCACAAGTCTCCAGTGCCCTCCTAGGAAACTGAAGTCTGAACAACCACTGAAGCCCCCGCAAGTGTGCCCCTCCCAGGACTGAGGTGCAGGAGCGTAACAATGTATTGAGTGATCATCTAAATGCTTATACTTTCTAAAGCAAAGTTGGGCTTCTTCATCCAATTGTATTTGTACACCCAGTGATGCAGGATGTGAAGAGGAAGCTATGTTTAGATGGACATCTGGTCTTAGAAAACTCGACTTGTATCCAACAAGACATGACATAAAGAATGCAAGACAGAGGTGCTTAAGGGTTCTAACTAGGGGTGTGCACGGACCCCCCGCTCTGCTTCGCTTCCAGATTTGCGGATTGGGCCGCTCCGCCCCGCCCCCGCTCCGCCTATGTCCACTCCGCTCCGCTCGGAGATCCGGATCGGAGATCCGGATCCGGATCGGAGCTCTGTTTCCCCCCCCCCCCATAGGCTTGCATTAAGCTAAAAAAGTATACAACTTTTTTTCTGTGAAAGTTAGAAACCTCAAGTTTGGCACCATGACACCTCATGGAGGTATACACACGCACGCCAAGACTCAAGGCAATCACATCATCCCCTGATTTTTGGGGAATTTATGAAAACCGGACACCCCATTCACACCCCTTTCCATAGCTCCGTCAATTTGCACTTTAGAAACCTCAAACTCGCCACCATGACAGCTTGTCCAGGGATACATACGCACGCCAAGACTCAAGGCAGTCCCAGCGGCAGAGCCCGGTAAAGGACCAAGGGAGAGGGGGACCTTACCTGCCTCCGTCCGTGGTCCGTCGCCGTCTTCAATTGAGCCCGCGGTTCCACCAGGAAGTCTGGGCCGCAAGCAGCCCAGGCTTCCTGGTGGAACCGCGGGCTCAATTGATGCCGACGGGCTGCGGACGGAGGCAGGTAAGGGAGAGGAAGGCGGGCAGGGGGGTTACCGGGCCCTGCCGCCGTCGCAGAGTTAAACCCCACTTACCTTTCCAGCGGAGCTCCGGATCGAGGCGAAGGATCCGCCTTCACCTCGATCCTCTTCGCCACGCTCCGCCGGTCCCCCAATCCTCTTCGCCTCCACCTTAAGGGCAGGCGAAGCCCCCCGCTCCGCTCCTGCTTCTCCGGTCCGATTAGAAGCGGAGCACATCCCTAGTTCTAACCTGGGTCTGGAGGTGTGTCAACCAGTTCTGGATGGGGTTACACTCCCCCTGAAAGACAGTGTTTGCAGCTTAAGGATGCTTATGTATCCATTGCTCCAAATGACAGCCCAGATAGATGTGACGGCAAGGAGTGCCTACTATCAGCTTCTGCTGATATGCCAGCTGCGCCCCTTCCTAGAGTTGGAAGACCTAAAAACTTCAAGGCTCGACTTCTGTAATGCGCTCTACGTAGGGCTACCTTTGTGCCAGAATGGGGGGGTTTGATCATTAGACTGAGGAGATCTGGGTTTAATTCCATCAACCACAAAGCTTAATGGGTAACGTTGATCCAGTCTTTCTCTCTCAAACTAGCCTACCTCATAAGCTCAGAACTTCTTCAATGATATGGTAAAATTGTATTTCCCAATCTCTTATAAAAAATCACCTAAAATAAGTGTTTTCTTGTACTATACGGTAACACTGAATACAATACTTCACAATCTATAGCAGGAGTAGGCAATCATTTTGGGCTGTGGGCACATTTGGCAATTTGATAAACTGTCTGGATACCACCACAAAATGGCTGCTATGGGACGTGTGGTAAAGGGCAAGTAATGTGCCCACCAGTCTGAGCCTCAATACACAAAACAAGTTATTTGAACCCACAGTTTTCAGCACCAATAAAAATTATTTTAAAGGAATCCCAGCTGCTGATTAACTGTTGTTGTTTGTTTGCTGTTAGTTGTTACTTTAAGTGGGAGGCGAAGGGCACCGTGGTCAGCACCAAGAAAGGTGCCCGTGGGTGCATTGATGTCTGTGGGCACCATGCTGCTTACCCCTGATCTGTCGCTCGGCCAAAGAGTTAAATTAGGTGTTTTCCTCATATAGAGAAGAAAGGAGGTACCCCCAAATTAGGTAACTTTCCTGTACAGCAGCCATTCTTGTGTGCAATAAATCTGAAAGGGATTCCATGAGTAGGAAGCAATTTCCATGTCCGTATTAAACATGTCAGATCAAGTAAATGCTACTGCACTAGAATGTTCCCACGCATCAAATTTTGCATACATCTGCTTGTTTGGATTAAGGGTTTATTTAAACTTGTGGTGCTTGGTAGATGGTTTGTTAAGAAAACAAGAAAGTCAGCAGAGTCTTACTGATAGGTTCTGAGCCAGCACTATGGTGCAGAACCTACCGCAGCAAACACAACTATCGGCAGTATAGCCCTGTGTTTCGAAATGTGAACCCGGCCTAGATAACATCAAGGCAAAGAAGAGGACCCTACTTGACATGTAAGATTTATAAAGCCATTTTTAGTTTTACATGCAAGTTTACTTGCTATTCATCACAACTGGTTTCAGAATCCTTTTCGCCGATCTGTAACAAATCATCTAGTAGTAAAGAGATTTAGTGGTAAATCCAAATTTATCTTCTCCATGCCCCTTGCCTATAATTTGCTGCTCAGAAAAATAAGTCCTACAGCTCCCAGCATTCCCTCAGCCAGCAATGCTTTACTACTAGATGATCTGTTTAAATATGCATAGGACTGCATCTTGAAGGGGTGATGACCATATGTTACTCATTCCAGGGCTAAAGCTTTTTCAATTCTGTGAGCCTCTACTATTGTCTTGTCTCCTATCAGGTGACAATCACTTTTTTCTTCCCGAATAGTAACTTGCATTTTACCTGTGTCCTTTAATTCAAGGGTTCCAATTGTTCCTTGATGGAGAGACCACCTGCTGCTAAAGCACAGAGAGAAAGACAGTTCCTGCAGTTGTTTTGTTCTTTGGGGTTGCAGTGTGCAAAGCATAAGTTTCACATTTTGTGTTTTTTTCCTTTGTCATTCTGAGACAGCTCCAGCAGTTCACAGCATCATTATCAGCTGTCTGGTGTAAACAGAGGAGACAAATTTATAAATCAGCAGCAGCAATTTGTAGATGAGCAACCGGGATATGGCTGAGAGTTTGGACCCCCTGGAGTTTTAGAGCTGAAACCCTGATTTAAGCAATATCCAGTCAGCATTGGTGTGACTTAGTCCTGACTGGCAGCTACTGATTAATAATAATAATAACGAATAGTGGCTAAAGTGTCGGACTGGGAGTCGGGAGATCTGGGTTCTAGTCCCCACTCGGCCATGAAAACCCACTGGGTGACTTTGGGCCAATCACAGACTCTCAGCCTAGCCTGCCTCACAGGGTTGTTGTTGTGAGGATAAAATGGAGAGGAAGAGGATTATGTATGCCGCCTTGGGTTCCTTGAAGGAAAAAAGGCAGGATATAAATGCAATAATAAATAAAATCCCAGCTGGGCCATGAGGGAGGCGGAATCCAAAATCCACAGTTGGGTAATATCTCTTAGGAGCAGCTAAAATTACAAAAATTGTGCAAGTTTTCATTTTTTCCAAAACTCTTCAAAAAACGGGATGGGGAAAGAAACAAAGTCCAAAAATATGACCAAGTGTCATGGCCATATGGGCTGCATTTTAGATAGATCCCATCTTGAAATACAGATTTGCAGACTCCATCCTACCCCCACTGCACCATCTCTGCTTTTTGTCCCATCCAGCCTGTGGATTTCCCGTGGGCAGCTTTGGCCACTGTATGAGCAGAATGCTGGACTAGATGGACCCTTGGTCTGATCCAGCATGGCTTTTCTTAGGTTCTCATGATGAAAAATTCTGGAGCTCAAAAGCTTGTAGAATTTTGGTGTGACTTTGGTATTTTGGATTTTTGATAAATAATAGTTATATCAAGATAAATTGATTAAATAAGCACCTATTCATTTCAGTAGTGAGCAAACTACTCCCAAGATTAGTTGAGGCGAAATTCCACAAAATGAACAATGTATTTCTTTCACTAAGTTTTGTATTAATTGGTGCTTTGCAGGTAGCTGCAATACACCTACATCAATCTTGCTTTATCCTATGACCTCAGCTTAGTAAAAACCAGTTTTTGCTTGTTTTTTCCATATTCATAGTATACATACCCACTCATTTAGGTGACCACTATGCAAATGATGAAGTGGGCTCTATCCCCCAAAAGTTTATGCCACAATAAATTTGTTGGTCATGTTTTTACCACTGTATTTGACAGCACAATGCTGAGAATAGCTCACTAAAGAAGGATATTAATTACAGCGGAAGCTTGTGAATCTGTCAGTACTGGCAGCAGCATGGCACACCTTTTTGCCTTATCCAATTTTCATTTCACCTAGATGGAAATTGAGTTTCTTAGTGATTAAAATTGTAGCTGGTGGAAATATGGAAGAAGAAAACCACATTTCAGCCTGTTATATGCTCTGCTTCAAGGGAGTTGTTCCTTGTAAAAGAACTATATTAGATATTCTGGTCTCTTTTTAAGCAGATAATTAATTCCTTGCATATTCCAGATGCTTACTTTTAATCTTCCCATTACTTATATTTCATGCATCATATTTCAGATAGAATCTATCTTTCCTGCTTTTCTACTTATTTTGACACTTCTTCACTTCATAGGAATGGTACTTCAGAATTTGTCGCCTTTGCAAAGGAAAAGGTTACAATACTTTGTCCTTGTGGATCAGGTCCTGAATGAGGGAAGATCCGCTGGCCAGTGTGTACATGCACTTATTTTATTTTATTACTTATTTTATTGACATCATCTATATGATGTCAAAGCCGACATTGCTTTAAATCTGTGACTAGCAGTTATGTTTGTTTTACATTTTTACTCTATGGTAGATGCTAGAGTCATAACTGGGCTCCCTGTAGCTATTCTAGAGTAAAAATGGGGTGGGGGAGTTAACTGCTAGACATAGGTTTTGCCCTTTAAAAGCCTGGAAAGCTTAAAAGGGTTTTGCCTGATGCCAGAATGACCCTGTTTGGGACAACATTCAGTGCCACCCCTGAAAAGGCCCTTTTCCTAAAAGCCACTCACTGTATCTCACTTGGTACAGATATCCAGAGATTGTAAAATGTAATAGCAGTAATAATCAATTACCCTGTCAGGTGACACGCTAAGTTATGGTGAGGCCGCTAACCCCTTTGCAGCAAATGGGGTGTGTGTGTGTAGCCACCATGGCTGGGAATGGGTCACATGACACACCAAATCATGGTTCACACGACACGTTAAGCCACAAGGTTTAGCTCAAAATGCTTAACCACCGTGGCTTAGCATGTCATCTGAACAGGGTCCATATGAGCATGGGGCAAGTGAATCTTGGTTTCATCCCCAATTCCAAACAGGTTACCATGCCAACCATAGTTTCCAGTAGAGAAAACCGCATACTCTACCCATTTCTGGGTATGAGAACCTTGGGATCAGGACCAAAGGGACCTACAAGAGTGGGACCCAGTTTTGCAACCTTCATATTTGTTCATCTACAAGCATTTCAGTTGTGTTGACTAAATATTTACCAGGGGTAAGCTGCCTTGAACACACTTCTGAGTAAAGATGCTTAGGACTGCACTGTAATGTTCTTTAAATAAAAAAAGAATATTCAAAACTACGTTCAATGAACATTCTATCTAATTTAAGCAGAAAGGTCAGAGGAAATGTATCAAAGTAAAGCTGCTGGGAGATAGCACTGATCTAAGAGTCCCTAAAGAATGGCTAGGTAACAAATTCCTCCTTGGCTTTACGGGGAAAATGGGTTCTAATAATTATCTGTAGTCAAATAAGGCACCACAGTAAATCTTCAGAATCATTTTCAAGATTCCAGCTGAAGCTATGGACTTATAATGTCTGTATTAATCAAGATTTGCTTTGCTTGAAGCTCTGCAAGTGAGCATTTTGTAAATGCACAAGAGCCCATCCCTTTGACTCTTTCTCTTTCTGTGTTGTGGTTCATTGTTCTTTGCAATGCATACACACCAAGAGCAGCAAAGGAGCAAAAACAGATAAAGAGGTATAGGCCAGACAGTTTTAGCATGCCAGTCCAAGCTTGCTCTCTCTCTCTCTCTCTGCTACACATGTAGCCGATAGCAGTGCTTCGCTGGCTCAGTACGATTCAGCTTCTGAAGTATGGCAGTTTTCCTCTCAGGTACTCACCTGGGGCCAATTGCTATTTGCCCCAGGCAAGCAGATGAGTGGTGACTTACAAGCTGGACAACTTTTTGACATTGTGTGAATTCTGCTTTTTAGTGGTGTCTAGCTTCTGGGATCGTCTTTGCCCTATATCACTGAGAACTGAATTTTGTCAGTCAGTCCTCCGTGACTGTTCTATTAGGGATACTGCAACTTGCAGATTTTAATGCAGATACCATTCTGTGTGAAAAATGTTCCAGAAACAGAAATGTTGAGACGATAATCAGTTTCTTCTTCTGGCGGTGCTGGTAAGGTGGAGGGGGGCAGTGCGATGTACAAGCTGCAGCACAACAGGGCAAAATTGTACAGAAGGCATCTTCACTGATGTCTTCCCAACTCTTAGTGGCTAAGCCACATAATACATGGAGTTCTGTGTAGCTTTTCCCCAATTTTGTGACTTACATGTTTGCCAGTAGGGAACAGTGGTGTTTTATCTCAAATTTGGAGAATGGATGATGTGCCTCATACTGTTTACATATGCACTTTTCATCTTCAGTAGAAAAATTATTTCTTAAAAGCACATTCCCATTCTTAAGCATGCATCCATATCCCCCAATGGATTTATTTGTAGTGAGAGACCTGCTTTCTAGTAGGAAACAAAAAGCGACTTTAAGCCAATTGATACTTTGTCATGTATTCCCACATTCAATCAATTAAAAGCAACAACAACCCTTTAGAAGCCCATATGTACTATGGTGATTCAAACCATTCCCTGGAGATTCCAGTCATCACACAGAAACCTGCAGATGTTCAAGGAAGGGGGAACGTGGAGTACATGCAAGAAGAGAAGGGAAAAGTTTCACATAAGCGTAAATAGTATTTTCATACAAGTCAGCTACATGAAGATGAAATCATTTTTGACAGAGCATGGACAGTTACGTTGTCACTGATTTGAGAAATGCACTTACGTGTTGTCTGCAGTGTTGGAGTTCACAATGCATGATTCAAAACTGGAGTATTTTATAGCTGCACAACAAGGGGCAATTCTTTTATCCATGCATTAGGGCTAAATCCTATAAATTTGTGATCCTTTATTGAGAATCAATTCCATTGTTCCATGAGTAAAGCCTTTAATCAGCTCAAAGAGAAACACAGTGCTGTAGGTATAAGGTCAATGTCTTGTCTTAAAACTCAGAGAAGCCAGAGTTATCAGAGTGCCTTTGTAAGCATAATGTAGAAACTTGATAAACTAGGCCAAGCAATGTCAAGATTGAACTGAGTGTTCTTAATATACCAGCTGGGAAATCCCCCTTCCATGCACATGCTTCGTTATAAAAATGACCTTTCAGTGTTTTATAATCAACATAAATATCATCTCCAGACACATGGGGAAGTATCTCAGTGACAGAGCATATGCTTGGAATGGAAAAAGGCCCAGATTCAATCCCTCCAATCTTAAGGTACAGCTAGAAGGACTCCCTTCTGGATTCCTGGTGGGGCTCTTCCAACCCATGTCAACTAGGCAATACTGTGTTAGATGAACCAACTGTCTGAGAAGGCCAGCTCTACACCAAGCAGGATATAACACTATTAAAGGGGTTTGAAAACAGTATACGTAATGTGTCATGGAGCCCAACAGTTGTCAGTGCACTTCAATACTGTTATAAAGCAGTAGTGTAGATCCTGCCTTGGTATAAGGTAGCTTCCTATGAAAGTCGGCTTCTTTGGGAAGGTCATATTCAAAGATTATGGTAAGTATTCGTTTCTGCTTAGTGGTAGAAGTTTAAAATGAACCAGGATAAAATTGCACAATAGAAAACAAAAGCATGACGTGTTTCATTCTAAGATGATGGAAGAAGGAGGCAGAGACGACTAGCTCTGAGGAGCTGTGTATTTTGGCTGCTTATAATACACACATGAAGTGGCCTTATACCTTATGAGCCAGACAAGATTATTATCCTATTTCAGGTGGGAGGCTGAACCTAAAATACGAGTAGCTTGCTCAAAGTTCATGGCTAGTAATATTTGAACAGGGAACTTCCTGCTTTGCCATTTATACTCTTCACAACTATGCTACACCAAATCTGACCAAAGCATGTACTTCATATTTGGTTATCATCAAACCCTGCACCCATGAAATACTGCTGCTATTGTTGGGCTTCATGAAGCCTGTATGTATACTCAAGTGCATTCTGAAAAGTCCTGAACTTTTCCCATAAGAGGCCATGGTTGTTTTCCCTTTTCCCTTAAGTCACAGGTGACATCTAAGATAGAGGCAAGGCAATTGTACCACTGTCAGTAAATCTGAGGTCTTCTATCTCTATATGCTATAATGAAGGCCCACCCAAGACACTGTACTACTTGAGGTGAAGAACAAAAGCCTCCCCCCTGCAAATCCATGAACAAAATCCAACTGAACTAGCAGCTGAACCATATGGTAACCCTAGCAATAGGACAGCATCCTTCACTACACCAGAGGGTAGCAGGCTAGCTTGGGGGAAGGGAGAATTGAGAAATGGGGGGCTGCCACCCCCCACCATATGCTTAAGTTGTCTTGCTCTCTCTGTCTAACAGTAGGGCCAGCCAAATTATGGGGGCAGTGATACCACAATGTGTTGGAAAGGCCTTGACGTTTGAGTACAATAACAATCCTAATGCCTTTGAAGCATAATGCAGCTCATTATATATACTGAAATTCACTACCTACTTATTTGGTGAAGAATGGATTGGATCCAGATCCATTGAAATCTAGTAGGACTAAGTCTGGATCCAACCCTGTATCACTTCCATTTCCAGGGTCACTTTAGAAAATTAAAATTGCACCTAGTCATTGGAGCTGGTCTTCTGCCAGTACATGAAATGATACTGGGGGTGAGGTGGGATTAGACAGCATTTCTTAAGCTAGTCTGTCATTACTACACACAGGCAATGAATTACATTCCTAGCAAGAAGATGTGAGGCAGTTAATTTTAGAAACATGATTTCAAACTGATTCCAAGTGAAGGTTACCTGCTCCAAATCTTTCTGTGCAAGTATTAAAGACATGGGAGCCCTGCCTCTTATTCACATCTGGTCATCCTTACAGACCCAGTAGAAATCCACGCAATTCCTTCCTCAGGCAGAAAGGCACTTGGCTCATATCCACTATTATATCCCATAAACTAGGAGCAGCTGTAAGTACCTTGAAAAGACAGCAGCAGGGGGGTGGAAGCCCATTCTCCTTAGCAAGAAAGAGAACCTCTCCCACAGGCGTGAATTTCCCATTTCACATATTCTGGAGCTGAGATCAGATACCAGTTCTGAGTCACTGGCCTGTAGCACATTAAGCCCCAGTTTCCAACCTTTCAGTTCTTCTCCTGACATCTTTAATTCAGGGCTTTTCATTGAGTTCCAGGTTTCACCCTTTATTTTTGTCTGAAGAGTCCAAATCACTGCTTATAATCAAATGAAATATTCAACTGTACAGTTAGCATAGTTAAATTCTGCCCTGAGGAAGGTGAATAAACCCCATGATGGTTTGATTCTGCAGCTCTTCCTTCTGCTGAGAATCATTTGCAGGACACGGTAGGGAAGCCAGGGTCACGGAATGCAGCCATCAACTCGCGTGGGCTTCAAAAGAGCAGCCTTCCGCTACTCTTGCTGCTCCTGAAGATGGTAGCCTTCAATTATTCATATCACAGTCAGCACAGTGCAACATTTTAAACTCTCCCTTTCTCAAGCTGCTTCCCCCCCACACACACAAAAAAATAAAAATAAATAAATAATGCAATCAGAACATATGCATTAACATGGGAAAAAAGGAACACTGTACAAACGCCTACACAATCCCTTCTCATTATATCATTGTCTTCTCCAGGTAAATCGTTTCAAGTCACTCTCCTCTTCGCTATTGCGTACCATCCCCTTCTGAGTGTGTTAGAGGCTAAAAATAACATAAAAAAAACAGCAATGACTCGGATTTTGCTTCTCCTGAATCTGCAGCTGATATAGTAAATATTTAAACAAGGTAACTCTCCATTTCAGAGTTTGGGCTGTGTCTTTCTTGCCTAGTTATACATATCATGAATTTCTAATAACCAGGTTTGATGAATCTTGGCCCTGATGATTCTTGCTTTCTGTAAGGAAGCCTCCTATCCAAGCTTTCTGGCAAATCTCAGAAGATTCTACAATGCAATTCCTGCAGCCATTACCTTCCAGGGTACCAGTAAGTACCTCCTGAATAGGTATCCAGCTATCTGGCCCCTCTCCAGAGTAGGGTTGTATGGATTTTGTAAAATTAATTCCATCTGCATTTTAGAGATTGTCAGGTGCCATTAATTTCATCATTCCTGAATTTGCATTGATTCACATTTGTGCAAATTTTCATTCGCAAATATGTGCAAATTCCTTCCACAATGTGCAAATCCCGCCACCCCCCAAATATGCATTTTCATGCTTTAACCTATGGGAGAAATATGCATTTTTGACCACTTTTTTTTGTAAAAAATGTATTGTTCTATAACTATATTTGCATAAAATTCCAGAAAGTTAAGAAAAAAAATGGTCCTCAAGTCCATGGAATCTTGGACTTGGGAAAAGCTGGCACACTGTGGAATCCATGGATCAGATACATAGAAGTCCAAACTCATTTGATTCCATTGTGGATTTCTCTGACATCCCTATTTCAGGGTCATGTGCACAAATTTCTAATGCTCCAAAGGTGGATTATGACCTTAAATACAGTAAGAGCCATCTCAATCCTCCAAGTGTAGCCAGGATGCCACTGTCCACACACAAATTGTCATGCCTCCCCCAGAGTCCTCCTCATCAAGCTCCAACAGATCCTGAGGAAGGAACAAGCAGCAAATTAGGACAAGACTCCTTCCTTTCAAGGGGCAGGCAAGACACAAGTGGGGGATAATCACAGATTCAGGCAGCTCAGCAGGGTGGAGGAGCCCAAGGTTTGTAGACTTACCAAAAAAAAAAAAAGGGGGTGGTGAAATAAGGGGAATGCCCTCCCCCAAAAACAGCACATTGATGAGCACTGAGCATGCTTAGTGACCATGGAATAATGACTGAAATTCTGTGAAGTGTCCTGCAAAAGGCCGCTACCAATACCTGCTCTTATGCTTGCGTAGTGGTGTTTTGGCCACATAAGCAACAACATTCACACCTGCACATTAGAAATAGAAGAAATGATTATGTATGCTTCCCTCCTAGGTCAGATACCAGTTTGTTTTGTTTTTTTGTTTTTTTGGGGAGGGGCAGGAGAGAAGGGGTTTGTTGAGACCACAGTGTGGGAGGAAAGGGTTCTGCATTCTTGGTCTTGATCCCTCCCCACCCTGCACACACATGGCTGTCTTAATAGAGTTTTTTAATGTGATATGGGACCACATGTTTAATATCATGTGTAATTTGGCCCTTATACAGAGAAAAGAAGTCTTTTTGGTGTTATTGTTAAAGAATTAGGACATATACTCATGCAAATTAGCCAGGAATCTACCACGAGATCCCGATGGACCTTCTTCCCATGCCTGATTATTGCACATGCGAAGGGGGTGGGCTAATACTTGAAACATGTGTGACCAAGCTCTGAATTTCCAGGACATTTTTATTGTGATCAAGAGGCTGGGGAAATCCAAATAAAAAGTAAAGAATCTGAGCCTACCTCTCTGCTAGGGATCAGGAAATCTGAAAACATGAGCTTGCTGAGGTTCTCTTCCAGCTCACTGGTTTAGTCTGACTGGTATCCATATCAGATTGTGAGGTGTGTGTTTTTTCCACATGAAAATCAACAAGTACTTGGGTGCATACTTGGGTGTGCATTAAAAAGCGTGCAATCTTCTCCCCTTGATTAAAGTGGGTTTGTTGGTGTTTTTTTTGAAAAAGTACACATTTATGTGTGTATGTTTCACACACACACACACACACACACACACACAGATATATATATATATATATATATATATATATATATATATATATATATGATCTCTTCCCCCTACAATCAGTATTGCAAACTCTGGAATGCAGATGTTTTGACGAAGCTTGCATTCAGGAGCTCCAAAGGTGGTAAATTCTGGTCATAAACAAACTAGAAGGAATTTCTCATGCATTTCTACTCCTGACTCCATGGATTGCTACAGGGGGAAGAATGAAGTAAAATACCTTCCTGCCACATGCTCTGGCCAACAACTTATAGATGCCTAGGGATGAACAGGAAATGTAGTTTTTGGTTATTAGTTTTATACATTAACTTTCATCTTGATTTTGGGATCATAGTAGCTTGATTTTTCACACTGAATTTCACAGAGCATTCCAATCTATGTTACACACTAGCATTATAGTATTTCTGGATGGATACTTTTAAATTTAATTATCTTTCATGAGAGATGCACGGATGATGCCAATAAGACATTCCTAAAGGTTTGCCAAAACTCACTGCAGTATGTGATTTACCATCTGCAGCTTCAAGTCTCCTGGTAGACTTCGACAGAGTGGTCTCCTAATGGAAAACAAATAAGCAAAACCTCTCCAGGAGTTGCCTAAGTGATTCTGTGTTGTGTCTACCCAGAGGTTCCATCTGGGTAGGACTTTGGGGCAAGTGTCCAGGGGCCCACTCACCACCATAGCTGCCTTATCAAATTTTGAAAACAGGGAAGTAAAACACATACCATCTAATGAGGGGGGAGGTGAAAGACCATTAGATACATAGTCTAAAATTTCCTAAGTGCACTAGCATGGTTAACAGAATTCAAAAACTTTGTCTGAATTCTCTTGTGTATATACATCATTTGGAGACCTTGAAACAGGATCTATTTCAATGCCCTTTCTACCAAACCATTTTACCAAGTAGCGTGAATACTGCATGCCATGCAATGAAATAGGCCCATTTGTGTGATCTAATAAGCAATTTAATTTTACAACAGCATCATATGCACTTTAACATGTATTTTGTTGATGTACTCGATATCTCTTTACAGTCTTATCCCCTTTGCCCATACCAGATGGTACATGTCTCTTAAACATATTGAAAATGTATAATCACAAATGAGAAAGTTAACACCAATAGTCATGGTGGTGAATGTTCAAGGTCTAAACCATCAACTATCAGCATTTTAGTACAACATTATTGATTCTAAGATGATAGTACATCAAAACAACTGTGATGAAGTCATCACACATGGAGGCCAATGCAGCATATACTAGCACAAGAGAGGCCTATTGCTGAAGTACCACAATCAAGTCACCACTTAATGAAGTGTTGAGCAATTGACTCAGATTAGACTGCAAAATGCAAGCTTGATGCTTATATTCATACCTAAGACAAACTACTGGTGAGTGGATGGTGATGAGTAGAGCAATTTTGAAGGCTCTGAATAAAGGACTGCTCCAATTTGAAATGGAAAATCTCACATTAAAATCACAGAATATTGTATACCAGCTCTGGCATAGCATGGTTGCCAAGCAAATTAAATTTTCTATGTTTAGAAACAAATGGATCAACCTTTTATTTCAAGGCAGATTCACTGTATTTGCATATAGGAATAATTTGCCCCAGAAAGTTCTGTATCGGTTGTTTCTGATGTTAGTCCTACTTCAAGTAGATCCTTTGAAATGAATGAGACAAGTTAGATTAACACTGAATACAACCACAAATCTGATATACAAGGTAACAGAATGACAATCAAGAAAATCAAATTGCTGGTGGTTGCAGAAAATCAACTCAGATTTTATGACACAGTATGTGGAACATCTTATTTAGAACTTTATTGTAGGTCCTGAAATTGCAAGATTACTTGTGCTTCCAAATATTTATTCCACACAGCTCTTATTTTTATACACACAATGTATCCAGTGCTTCTGCCTTCCCATCAAGATTCAATTGTGGAACATGAAATTTAATATTTGCATATTACTACTAAATGAGTTAATTAATTAAGGTCACTTGAGTATTAGAATGTAGTAGCATATTCTGACTCTGGTTCACGATCTATAATTAGATCTAAATTCAGTTTCACCAGGTAAAATTACCAATATTAATGGCTTAGGTTCTGTGATCAATCCTAAGGCAGATTATGAGCTAGAAAGACAAAAATTCTGTGAAGAATAAACTCATCTGAGGCAATATTTTTTAGCTCAAGCCCAGTCCTGCTAAGTATTGCACAATGAGAAAGCTGACAGCAACAGTTTACTTGAAATAGTCATGTACCACATACTATGTTTTTTTAGAAAACACAAAAATATGTAGAGTAGAGTAATATTTTTATGAGGATGAAAGAGAAAATGTTTTAAACTAACAAGATACGAAATTACCATATTGGTAGCTAGTGTGAAAATTAACCAAACTATGATTATCTTCATTTCCCAAATCCTGAACAACCACTTAGATGAGAATAAATCCCATTGGACCCAATGAAAGGTTCTTCAGTGTAGTCATGTCTACAATAAAAATCTTCTTTTTTATCAAACCCATTAAATAATGAATAAACAGTGGGTAACCCCTGTAGAATGAGTGTTAGAGTATAACAACACATTCAGAATTATCTTGTGGTACAGCCATTCCTGGACACTACCATTTTAATCTTAATCCTATATGAATTTTCCCCCTGCCTAAAATCTGAGCTCAGCCTCCCTACAGTATATCCAATATAGAGGCATGTTGTGTGTTTCAAACCTAGTCCTGACCTGATTCTTGAGGCAGCTGGTAGGAGAGGCAATGAGAAATCATCTTCAAGAAGTGATGATCATCTTCAAGAAGGAACTGCAGCATCTGGGAAGAGAGGCTGTGCCAAATATTTCTATGCTATTTTTTCCCACCAAAAGTAGCTATATTCCTGCACCCTCTGCAAATCCACCTTGTTCACTGCTTTCCCCTTTGTTAAAGAGATGTTTATTGCCTGACTGGCAAATGCTATTCTGCCATGCCCAGCACAGCCTGGGCGCAGGGAAGCAAATTAAGGGTGGGGGTGGAACTAGAGGCCACGTGAAGTCAGCTATTCACTGGCGAATTGCGCCAGCGAGGAGGGGAGGGGAATCAGAGCCTATTTAAGGGCTCTGCCTCCTCCTTTCCTCCTCCTTCCCAGAAGCGGCTGCCAAGTGGTTGGAGAGTTCAGCAGCAAACAGGGATGGAGCTGTGCGCCATAGCACACACGGAGCAGCGCGAAGGCATCTCCTTCCGAAAGAAGAATGCCCCACTTACTTCCAGGCTTAAAGGCCCAGGTTTGGGGAAGGATTGGATGGTCCTTCCCACCCCCTTTCCTCACGTCGGGCGCAGGGGTGATTACATTTGGTTAGGGTTAGTCACACAGTTTGCCATTGTGTGGTTAAGTCCTGCGTTACCATGCCGCCTAAGAAAGGTGTAGGGGGAAAGAAGGTAAAAGGAAATGCACCACGCCCCCCTCAAAAGTGTGTTAGGCCCCGCAGGGACTCATCATCAGAGGACAGTGATCACCCAGATATAGCTAACATTTTACTCAGACTTCAGGTGGTGGAACAAGAGAGGGGGATTGCCATGACACAGGCTCTGAACACCAGGCCTGGCCATGGCTACTCCCTGCTCAAGCCAAGCACCACCGCCTAATACGCCCGAGGCAAGGGACAAACACCGCCTTTGTCCAAACTATGTGGAGAAAGGGGTTAAATGGAGAAGGATTTCAATATATAAAATAATACCCTCTAAGTTATATGTGCTGAGTTGAATTATTGTCAGAGTGGGTGCTAAATGTATAAACTTCAGATAAAATATGCCAAACAGACACGTGGGATTTTTGTGGTAGTTAAAACAAAATAATTTAAATTTATTTTAAAAGTTCACAAGCTTTGTTTCAAAAGAAAACATTTAAAAAACTTTTTGAATCCTTTCATCCAATCCTTTCACCCATTCACATACACGCTTTCCTTTCTCTCACACAATCACTCTTGAGCTTTCTTTATTATCAGTATTGTTTAATATGCATCAACTATGTGCACACCACACTCCAAAGACACCACTCTCTACACTGAACCTCATATTCTCCAGACCCAAGTACTCTAAACACCAAGAGCTAACACAGAGAGAGCACTAACGACTCTAAGAGTACCTAAAAAGTCTCTAACAATCTCCTCAGTTGTTCCCTTATATATCACTCCTCCCCCTCCCAAGACATTCTAACTCCACCCACTAAGGTCAACATTCTAAACACACCACAGACTTACCAATACAGACATACTTTAGGGAATTGACTTGTGGGGTGTAACGCCACAGGGATCCCCTCTCCAGATCCAGTAACCCATATGACACCTAGTAAGAATATGGGGGGCAGACCATACACCAGACAACAAACATAAGATAAGCTTTGGTCCTCTATTACAGCGCGACTGGAACCAATTGAGGCTACTCCTAGTCCTCCAGTGGTACACAGCCAGCCTGCTACATCTGGTCAGGACATTGTTGACAATATCCAAACTCAGCATTCCACATCTTTGACTCCTGCGCCATCTCCTGGAAACACCTCGTAGCTGGCAGTAGCCCTGCAGAGCCCATCTCTAGGTGAGAGCAGCATTACACAATCAGCAGGTCCACCTGCAGGAGTTAATACCCCTTTGGATTTACTCCAGAGGCTGGCTGGCTTAAATTGGGCATCAGCCCCGTCAAGTTCAATCAATAATAACATCTCACAAATGCCTCAGCTTTCGTCTACAGTGGTAGTTTCAGGTTCATCCAGCGAGTCAGCTAATGTAGGGAACACAGCAGTACAACCTCCCCCCACAACTTCTCTTATTTCTATTCCAACAAGTAACACGGCTGTCCAGGAAGTTACCCAGGCTCCAAATTTAAAGCCCAGCGCGGTATCTAGTACCCCTCAGTCAGGGGCTACACCCACTATTGCTCCCCCATCTCTAGTGAATTCTGATTCCGGGCCTGGCTCATAGCCAGCCATAGCTGGGACTTGCGCCAGAGTATGGCAAGGCCCGGAAGGGGGCACGCCTTCTAAAAATGATGCTGCCTCTCGGCTGACAAAGGATCCTTATGCTGGCATAGAAATGAGTGCTATACCAACTGGGAACACGGCTGCTTCTCTGGGCTATCACCTCCACCGAGCTACCCGGGAGAAGATTATTAAAGGAGAATATGTTGATGTCTTTTCCTTGTTATTTAGGAATCCTGAGCCCAAGGATAGGGATAGGAACGACAACAGAGATTACGAGTGTGTTAGGCACAGGAAGGTTCCAAGGAATTGGGCCAATTGGTTGCCTGGATTCCTTATTTACATGGGAATTATTTTGCTAAAATTCCCAGAGCGAGGTTGTATCTTGACTAAATACCTCGATATGATTTATACGGCTTATGTGGAGTATGAAGGAGGGGCGTGGCTCACATATGATGAGTCATTTCGTATGCGTGCCACCCTTGACCCCACCCTGTACTGGGATATGAAGGATCATGACTTATGGCTCCAATTCATGACCCCAGTCAGGCCGGGTTTCGGGGACAGAGCCAACAACAGTCACTTACTTTCCAAGCAGCAACCCACATCCTCCTCCTCTGGGAATGTGGGACAAGCGATTCAACACCGCATGCTTTGCTGGGAATTTTCTTCCAAAGGCAGCTGTTCCCGCCCCCAGTGCAGATATAAACATGAATGTCCTAGATGCGGGGGACATAATCCACTCAACAGCTGCACCAGAAACTGGGGAAGATGAGGTCACAACCAAGATAATCAGGGCAATAGGAAGCAGGGCGGCCAGCAGCACCCTCCTAAAGGGCCCCAGCCCAGTTAAGCTTCAACCGCTTCGGCTTTTGCTGGCGCTCTACTCAAGACGCCAGGATGCTGCCTATTTAGAACAGGGATTTAAAGACCGTTTTAGAATACCGTATTCAGGCCCATGCCAAGTGTCATTTGTTAAGAATCAGAAATCCATAGCTGCAATGGAGGAGCTCGTTAGGGATAAGATTTATAAGGAAATTGATGCTGGTAGAGTCATTTGACCTTTTTGCAGCCCGCCCCTTCCTAATCTATGGGTCTCTCCCTTGGGGATAGTTCCAAAGAAGACACCTGGTGAATTTAGATTAAGACATAATTTATCAGCTCCTAGGGGTAGGTCGGTTAACGACACAATACTGGAGCATCTCTGCTCTGTGCATTACACCCCTTTTGACAATGCAGTAACCATAGTTTGTAAACAGGGTCGGGATGCATTGATGGGCAAGTGCGATATTAAATCCACTTTCCCCATCTTGCCCATTAACCCGGCCGACTTTGATCTCTTGGTTTTCCAATTTAAAGGGAAGTATTTCATCGATAGAGCATTTCCAATGCGCTGCTCCATTTCCTGCTCTATGTTTGAATCCTTTAGCACCTTCCTGGAGTGGGCTTTGGAGGCCAGGACCAGCCTCCAGGCTATAACTCATTATCTCAATGATTTTTTCTTCGCTGGCCCTGCCAGTTCCTCTCACTGTGCATATCTGATGGACAAGTTCCAAGGACTTGCTGAGGAATTAGGCGTCCCCCTTGCAAAGGAGAAAACAGAAGGGCCAGTTACTTCCATCAAATACCTGGGTATTGAATTAGATTCAAGGCAGCAATCCTGCCGGTTCCGCACAGACAAACTTCAGGCCCTTCAGGACAAGCTAATATTCATTTGTGGGCTTAAGAAGGTTACCCTTCTTCCGCTACAAGAATTGGTGAGCCACCTTAATTTTGCAAGCAAGGTGATTGCCCCAGGCAGGGCCTTCACCCGCCAACTGTGCGATGCCATGAAAGGCCTTTCCCACCCGCAGCATTGGGTTAGAGTTACAAATAATATCCGGAATGATTTAAACATCTGGCTCACCTTCCTGAAGGATTTCAATAGAGTTTCCTTCTGGCAAAAGGATCTTCTGTTAGAGGGAGAACTACAAATTCATTCTGATGCTGCCAGTGCTATTGGCTTTGGAGTGATATGGTGGGATAAATGGTGCTCTGAGTCGTGGCCAGAGGACTTGCTGGGTTCTGACATTTGCAAAGATCTCACCTTTTTGGAATTCTTTCCAATTTATGTTGCAATCCATATTTGGGCCACCGAGTTGGCTAACTCAGTTGTCCATTTTTGGTGTGACAACCAAGCCATGGTTCATGTCATTAACACACTGTCCTCGCACAACCCATGAGTCATGAATGTAGTCAGGGCTTTCACTCTGCATTGTCTCCGACATAACATTCTATTCCATGCATGGCATATTCTGGGACTGGATGACTCAATTGCTGATGCTTTATCGCGTCAGCAGGTATCGAGATTCCGAGAACTGGCCCCTTGGGCAAGAACAAAGCCGGAGATTATGCCGAGCATGCTGTGGGAAATTGGCAAGATGCAGTAGAAACAGCAATCTGGCAGTCTGTCACTCCTAGCACCAAGTCATCTTATTTAAAGGCAGGTAGCGAATTTCAATTATTTAGGTCAAACCTGCATTTGACACAATTATGGTCCATTCCTATGGATCACATCCTACAATTTTGTGTAGCTGAAAGGAATAAAGAAAGGGCTCTCAGGACAATAGCTGGTAAGCTAGCCACTTTGGCCTTTTTAGCCAACTCCAAAGAAGTTTTAGATAACACCAATGATTTTAGAGTCAGGAAGACTTTGAAAGGGTGGGCTAGGGTCAAGCCTACTTTACCTGATAGATGAACCCCACTACCCCGGAGATCTTGTTGGGCTTGGGTTCTCTTTGGCCAATCCTCTGCTCCTCCAACTACGAGGCCAGGCTATTCCACGCAGCTGCCCTAACCGCCTTTTTCGGGGCATTCCGTATCTCAGAATTGGTGGCCGCCAGTAAATGAAATATATCTGGCAGAGCCCTGATGCTGGATGATCTCCAGTTTGTCCAACAGGAGATTCATCTCCTCAGACAGTCGAAAACCAACCAATCGGGTAAAGGGCATACTGTAGCCCTGTTCCCTTCCCAGAGGAAAGAGTTGTGCCCAGTGCTAGCCATTTGCGTATTCATGGACATACGTGGGAGCACACCAGGCTATTTGTTTCGTCGTCATGATGGATCTCCGCTCACCAAGCATCAATTTTGGGCTATGACTAAGAAAGCACTCAGCTCTCTCGGGCTGGGGGCTTCTCAGTTTGGCACCCATTCCTTTCGGATTGGTGCAGCCTCCACCGCTTTGGCTATTGGTTCAGATAGCCAGATTCAGCAAGTGGGCAGGTGGAAGTCTGGAGCCTTTCGTACCTATATTCGCCAACTGCCAGGGGATCCAGCAGTACCCAGCCCAAGTTAATGGCCTCTGTTTATCTCCTAGATCTTCGGAGGGGACAAGACCCATTGCGAGTTTTAATCTGCGGCCACAGTTATGTCTTTTGGACCGGACCGAGGGCCTTCCGATCAAGCATGGTATCCCAGCTCCAATCAAGCAATATTGCCAGCATCCAGTGGTTGGGAAGGCGTGGCATGCGCTGGGAGCACCTCATGGTCACACTCTCGCAGCTAAGTGTGGGTGATCCTCCACCTCAGGTGTTGGTGCTACACCTTGGAGGCAACGACCTAGGGTTATTAAAAGGCAAGGCATTGATCCTGCAGGCCAGCAGAGACTTCCAGGCCATCCATAGACAATGGCCTGGAATTGTGATAGTTTGGTCCTGCATTATTCCCAGATTAAACTGGAAATGGGCCAGTGACCAGCGTGACATGGAACGGACGTGGTGCAAAGTTAATGGGGAAATTTGTAATGATTTAATGAGACATGGAGAAGCTACCATACAGCATCCATCAATTAAAACCATGCGGAGGGAGCTTTATAGGGCAGATGGGGTCCATCTCTCAGACCCCACCAATGCTGGGGCTTGAGGAG
Source organism: Elgaria multicarinata webbii (assembly GCF_023053635.1). Lineage (NCBI taxonomy): Eukaryota > Metazoa > Chordata > Lepidosauria > Squamata > Anguidae > Elgaria > Elgaria multicarinata. Next base: position 86,282,767 of record NC_086175.1, read on the forward strand.
TGTTTCCTCATTCCCCCCCACATACACCTGCAATGGTCCACAATCAGACAAGTGAAATGCAGAGTAGAGCATCAGTGTCTATAGTGTTCAATAAATGAATGAATAAAAGTATTATCCTTTATGACTGAGTATTCAATAAATGTTCATCTTTTTTTAAAAAAACACATGTGTGCACACCCTAATGAAATGTGCTGTGCATGCCTATGCCCCTAGACCAGGAAACGGTGCTCCCCTCCTCTTCCCCTTTGTTGCCAGTGCATAGAGAACCATGCTGGCTGCCTCTTGGCACTTAAGGAAAGAGTGTGAAGATGGAGAAAAGGGGGCATTCCCATGGGCAGGGAGGGGAGGAGACCAGGATGGAGACCCCTGCCCCCTTCTCTCCCTTTCCCTGAAGCCTCTGCTAGACAAGGGAAAATGCCCAGCTAGCTTAAATGCACAGCGGGAAGTGCTCTGCATTCAATATTCATAAGTCTCTGTTTCGAGACTTACAAGTACCCAGAGCTGATACTATGCATGTTTAGACAGAAAAAAGTCCTATGATACTGGCATTCCCCAGCCAGCATGATTGGCTAGGGAATGCTGCGAACTGTAGGATTTTTTTTCCATTCTAAACAGGTGTAGGATTGTGCTTTTAACTTACTTTTCACACTATTTAGTGCTTCTGTTTGTTTGGCGTGATCATCAGTATGTCTGCTGTATGGATCCTGTCTCTTAAATATTATTTATTCAGCCATTACTTTTATTGCTAATCTATTCAATTGCTATCTTTTGATTGGGGCCATGTAATTCTGCAGGGTGAGGAGAGAGATCATTCTGCTCTTCTGTTCTACACTGAAAAGGATAGAAACCCCCATCTCGCTTCTTGGTGAGCTGCACCGAGAGAGATAACTGCCAAAGAACTCATGACCCTGCATTTATACTGTGCCTACAGCTTACCAGCAGCCATTTTCAGCCCTTGAAAGCAGGTGCACACACCAGTTCACATGATCTAACAAACCCCTATGGCTTAAATTAGCCACTGTAGCTTGTTTATATTGGTGGAACACACCAATGCATGCCGGGCATCATTAATCTAACTCCTTGCCCAGTGAGGCTTGTTGTATCATCTGAACCAAGGCAGCATGTCTTGTTTGAGGAAGAAACAATCTTCAAATAACCCAACAAGGGGTTATGTACCTGAATGGGTAATCAAGAAAATAGTGCCTGGCAAGTGCCAGGGACTCAAGCCACCACATCTTTGATTATGCGAACAAGATCACAGACAACTTTTGCCAGATATCAGGACTAAATATAGTTGGACAGATATTATTCAGACTGGTTTTCATATCCACTTTCGGATCACAATTCAAATTACTGAAGCTAGACCACCTTTCTGTCTGTGAAAGTATTTTTTAGCTGCCCTCACTCAAAAATATTGGGGCTCCTAATTTCCTGAAGTATGGCCTGCAGAAAGAAGCTAATCTTTCCATTATTAATAGTTTTTTCTGGATGTACCCCACAACTTTGGCATTAATTTGTTTAAGGGATGTGTCCTCCCATATTACTGAAAGGGTCTCTAAGTTTTTTATGACATCAATGAAATTAGGGGGGGAAAGTTGCAATCCTCATGAGAGAAGGAAGTCTACAAAGCTGTATTTTGTTTTCCTGTTACTTTTTATCTATCTTTTGTATGTTTTATATTGACTTTGCTGTGTGATTGAAGTATGGCCGGGATCTACCACTTAATTTCATGGTAGTGATGGTGGTATGGGTGGGATTTTTCAAATCAATGATAAAGAAGAAAGAATTAGTTTGTTTATTCCTTGCATAATTTTTGGAATGAACAAATGGCTTCCCAGGCAAAAAAGCTAAGTGCATAGTTCCATGGGCTTTCTGGTATTATTTGCAAACTTGTTTCTTAAGCAAAGATGCTTTTAGATGCCTCCAGATGGTTTAACGGACTAGGTTACTTACAAGTGGTTTTCTGCTTAAGCAAACACTTTATCTGGCAATTGTCTTAGTATCAAGCAGGTCTCCTCTTCCCACTTGAAAATTTGATACTGCTTTGATTTCAGATAATGTTTTCTCTCTCTTCCCATTGCTGAAACGGAATGGCAAACAAACTATATCTAGTATAGCACTTGTTCCTGTAAACGTCTTATTCTGGGGGGCAGAACTAGTATCCCTCCTTCATCTCTGAACACTATGCTAGCTGGTGCTGATGAGAGCTGACGTCTAGCAACATCTGGAGGGCAACAGTTTCTCCATCCCTGATCTAGCTGCTTACAACCTTAACTTGCATATTTTCAAGAAGTAAACGTTTCCAAATTTTACAGGGGAAGGCCAAGAGCAACAATCTGAAATTGAAATATATCATTTAGAGTTGTGGCATGGTATGGTTGAACCAACCCAATGTTGCCCCCCTTCCAGTAACACACAAATGTTTTAAGTATATTGATTTCAATGGGCTTAGGAGTGCCTTCTTCTGCACAAAATCAGGCTGTTAACCGTGGCAATAGTCCAAGCAAGACCATACAACAGATGGACAAATTTAAAGTTCTGGGCAGCACCAGAGAGCTTGGCAAAATGATGTGGAATGAAAAACTGTATGTGAGAAGATATTTTATTTCAGAAGCACAAGGAAAAAACATATAGAGACTGGATTTGTGTGTGTGTGTGTGTGTGGGATACCTTTGGGTTCAAAATGGTTAATAAATATCCAGCCCTTCCTCTAACCAACACTTGCTTTTCTAGGAACAAAATGTTTTTATTTGGAGTGTTAACAGTTTGGGCACAACCATATGCATAACTGTATGAATTCCAGTTCACAGTGGGCTATTCAATATTCACGAACACAGGAAGAGTTAGAACTAATTCACATTTATGCCTAATGTTTGTTGCTTCCCAGTCAACATTATAATGTTGAAATAGAAAATTAGTGTCTGTCTATTAGTATCTCATGTTTTTCCATGAATCCTTTGGATTATAGCAAAGGGCAAAACAGGAACCAACCAACCCACACCTGTTCCGATTTCACGAGTTTTATGGGAGTGTTTAAAGTTGTGCCACTACTTCTGCCAGTGCAATATTACATCTTGTAAGGGAGTGAAACAACCTGTGAGTGAGTGTAACCCCTATGGAGCAGATGGTTTAGTCCCTTGAGAGGGGCTCTCACTCAGAGTGAGGGCTAAAGAAGAAAAAGCAGAAAGAAAGAGATCCAGTTCTCCTGAAAGCTGAGTATTTGAGAATTCTGTTTAATTATAAGTCCTCATCATCTTGTATAAGGTAAATTGAAATATTAATTGTGTACAATAGCATTTCAAGGGGGTGGGAAATCATTTTTTTGTATTGATATTTTTACTAATTATATTATTGCAGGGATAATACTCTGAACTGTTTTGTTGCTCCTTGGAATTTTGCCATGGGACATAAAGGTTGAAAATGTGTAAAAAAAAGGGACTCCCAGAGTACTCAGTGCACCACGCAGGATTGAGCTCAAGCAAGAAAATCCATGTTTGTTATTGTTGTTGTTGCACAAAGGACAGATTATGGCATATTTCTGTATTTGAATGTTTACTAAAGACATGTTTTGTTATATATATATATATATATATATATATATATATATATATATGTGTGTGTGTGTGTGTGTGTGTGTGTGTGTGTGTGTGTGTTTGTTTTCTTTGCAAGTTTGTTCTAATTAAGCCCCATAGAACCCACACTAGGAGGTTATATGAGCACAGAAATCTGACTAAGTCCCAGTCCTTTGCAGGCAGGTTCAGTATCAAGGGTAGGCATGTTGGGGCACAGGCTGAGGGCCCGCACCCTAGGAGGGGCTCACTGACAAGCATCCCCTGGAGCTGTTCCTCCTCTTCACCATGGCAACCTGCTTGTTCACCTGTCTCTTACTCTGGCCCAGACAACAGTGGTGTTGAGAAGGAGGAGGACCAGTAGATGCCACTGCCTACCTGCTCACTGGTTCTCTGTCTGCCAATCAAGCAAGCCATAGCAATATCGAGAAAGAGGATGAGGAGCAACTGCAGCTATTGACAAGGCTGGTGAGAATGTGGACTCATTAAAGGAGGGGGGCATTGATGGTGTCTTACCCATGAGCCCTCAAAAACTAGGAGAAGGCACTGCTTCCCAGTTTATTGTTAGTTTCACTGTTAGCTCTTACTGTTTTTAACTGATATTTTACTGTCTGTGCTTTTATTTCTTGTAATGTTTATACTGTTTTATGTATAGTTGTCAGGTGCCTCGGGTGGGCTTCTAACCTGAAAGGTGGCTAAGAAATGTTTTAAATACATTTAATAAATTAAGTATCCCCCAAACCTCTCCCATTTTTAGCCTTCATGCTGGTAGCATTATGCCAGTGTCATAATTATGATGGTACTTCCAGTTCAATACTAGGCAACTTCACGTTTCACCAGCACAAGGGAATTTACTTGGTATCTAATACTCATTCAGCCCATGTAAGTCAAGGATAAGATATCACAATGGTGTTGTTGTTGTTGTTTTAAAAAATAGGCTGTATAGATTTCCTTCCTACACAATAAATGGCCACCATCAATGAATAGTTAATACTGTGCTGAATCAAACATACGGACATACCATTTCTAAAATTTTAATTACTAAAACTTCAGATAGAAAGTCCTGTTTGCAAAACTTCATCTTTGGCAAAAGGCTCAGAGGTGCTCTAAAATGAGCTAAATAGCTGCTGATAAGATTCACATCATGTCTTTCCATTAATAGTAATTAATTTTACACCTCATTCATAGTCCATTATGCTCAGAGAGCTGAAGGAACCATCTCAACTTGTGTCCCAGCATTTTTCATCATTAACTATTTCCCTTGACCAAGTTAATTCCTCTCCTTTGAAATGGGGCATCATATATTGAAAAGAAATTAACTTAGGGGCAGCAGACCTAGCAACGAGAAGGGGTGGGGGTGGAGAATCAAAAATTGCCCAAGAAAACTGTTCAGCTGCCCTTGGTCTCTAATACACTATATGTTCTGTGTACATATAATGTGCTTATGTAAATTTTTTTAGCAACCTAATTTAGTATGCAAATATAATGATACTGTAGTTACATGCCTGCAGGTTTTATTAACTTTCTAGTAGCGAAAGGATGAAAAAAGCAATTTCGTTTAGATGGAGGGCCTACATTACAAAAAAAAAACAAAAAAAACATGAAAATGTACAAGCACAATCCTCTCCCTTTGCTTGAATGCAGAATGGTGCCCCATTGCTTTTTAAATGTGGACAATGGCATTTAGGGAAATGCTGTAGCTCAGGGGTCGATCACATGCTTTGCATGCAACAGGTCCAGGTTCAATCCCTGGCATCTACAGGTAGGGCTGGGAAAGACTCCTGCCTGAAACTCTGGAGAGCCACTGAAAGTCAGTGCGGACAGTACTAAACTTGATGAGGTGATGCTCAGACTTGGTATAAGGCAGCACCTGATGTCCCTATGCTGTTACACGGATGTGGTTTGTCCCTCACTTCACTTTGCCTTAGGCCATTGCTAGACGGGGCTGTAGCGTGCATTACATACCATCATCGTCTTTACAGAGCCACATGATGTTCACCAGGATCCATGTTCATCCTGTGGTGAAACCTCTGTTGTGGCGTGTTTTCTGAAACGTCTTTAAGTGCGGCTTTTTCTGTCGGCGTGCGCTAATTTGGATACGGGAGGCAGAGGTGTGGGACGAAATGAGGTCAGCGCAGTTTCCAGCGAGGTCAGCACTGGTCAGGAAAAGGCGTGCTAAGGGGAGTGGTCAGCAGCTTCGGCCAAACCTCCTCCTCCATTTGCACCCTGTCTGCAGCTGTGGCAGTGGCGCGGCATGGTGGCTTTTTTAAAAAAATCCAACAGGTCTGCTTTGCACACGAACGGAGGACCGGAAAAGTGGCTGGTGAGCTGTTGGGGGTGTGTGGTGGATGTGTGGGATAAGTGCAGCTCGATACCTCTGTGTGGGTCACTTTTGGGGAAGGCGGCCATCCAACTGTAATGGGAAGTTGGTGACCTGTCGTGGGGGGCAGCCACAGGTACCGTCCTCATGCCAGTGGTTTAGGCTGTGCGGATGATGTAAAGGCGAGCAGGGAATGACGGGCATGGTAGAGGCACGCAGGGCTGTGTGCCTATTGGTGTGGGTACACGGCAGCTGGCTGTAAGGGGGCAACAAGCGAGGGTGGGTGGCCATTTTCCAGCGGCCACGTGGTGGCAAGCGGAAAGTCAGGGAAGCATCAGCCCAGGGGTGGGCACGTGCCCTGGGGCCCCTTTGCACTATGTCAATACACTCCCCTATCCTTCCGACTGCATTTGCTGTGGGGGGAGTGACGGCGGCAGGCTGCTGACACTGGTTTCACACCTCCGCTGGTGCGGAAACTGACGAGCCCCCTTCTCTCTGCTTGGTCCCTGTGTAGGTATCAGGAATGGATCCGAAAGGGAGTGGGGTGACTTGGTGCCACCAGGAGATTCTAGATCTCCTGGATATTTGGGGAGAACAGAGGATACAAGAGCAGCTGAGGGCTAGCCACCGCAACTTTAATGTGTTCCAACAAGTGGCATGGGAGATGGGCAAAAGAGGCCATAAGTGAACCGCAGAAGAGTGTCGCACTACAACCAAGGGCATGCAGACAGAGTACCGGCGTGTGAGGAACCATAATGTGGGTTGGCTCTGTGGGATGGGGGGGAAGGGCACAAGGTCGGGCATCGCCGGCAAAACTCAGAGGCGTGATGATATGTGTAGGCGCAGAGTGCCTATGCAGACGGCTGTCCTCGGATCACAGTACGCCTTTCATCACCCCCGAAAGCAAATGACAGCATCCCAGCCTTGTCAATGTTGCCGCTCAACAATGCCACTCGTCCCCATCCTCCTGCCATCACTGGCCATGCCTCCTGTGGGTCATCCCCCAATCCCAACTGGCTCCCCTGTGCCCAGCCTGGGGGGCGGGTGGCATGGAACAGCAGCAGCAGCGCCACTTCAGCCGCCGCCACCGCCGCTCTACACAGATTGCGCTCTTTCACACTTGCGCAAATCGTGCGGCGGGCGGGGAAAAAACCACCCGGAAATCAGGCCGGTGTGGCTGCGCAACCCGTGCTCGACCCAATAGCACCACAACCGGAGCAAACTCACACAACCACTCCCTCCAACACCAGGATAATCCACACAAGATGTGGACCATGAGGCGTCACACCTAAACAGGAAAATCCAGATTCACCCCTCCTCAACCACGGAACACCCGATAGGTCTAGCAAGGCCCTTAGTCAGCAGCTAGTTCATCTGCAGGCTCCCATGTGTATTTATTAGCCTTCTCTGGCTGACACCCCTTTGTGTCCTTTGGACCATTAAGTGTTGCTTGTATTCCCACCATCCTCCTAGCACCATCATTTTAAATCTACTGTATATGGGTGTTAAATGTCAATGATGTGGGAAAGGCAGTGGTTTGAGGAACTGCCCAGTGCTGGTCCCCTGAGACCTACCCAGGCATACACAAGCTAATTAGTTTGCTAAGAACTGAGTTTAATAATGCATCTAACTGGTCTCCTCTCATGTGTCAACAAGCTTCGCTTTCAGACAAATGAAGTGTGAATAATTACTAAGTGAGGGTTCATATTATCTAGTACAAGAGCTAAGTTGGAATTTGGCACTGAAACCAGGATTTTTTCAGCAGGGCATCAGTTCACCATTCACTTGAACCAGGCTTCCCCAGGTGCCTTCCAGATGTCTTGGACTACAACTCCCATAATATGCAGCCAGTACGGGTAATATGCTGGCTGGAGATGATGGGAGCTGAAATCCAAAACTTTCGGAGGGCATCAGTTTAGGGAAGGCTGCTTTGGAGGAACCTATGACAATTTCATGTTCTGCGGCACCAACGCTGATATAGGGCCTTGCTAGACCTACCAGATAATCCGGTCGGGAGTCGGGGCGAGGCTGCGCTGCAGCTAGTGTGCGCCGTCGCCCCTAGCTAGATGTAAACACGCGATGGGGCAAGGGAAAGCCCCGTCACATGCTCCAGTTTTCTTTCTCTTAAAGGGCCGTGTGTGCAGGAGCGCACCAACGAAAAAGTAAGTACATTTTTTAAAAAAATAAAGGGTTCCCCACTCCCCCTGCCCCTGATTTCCCCCCCACAATGTCTGATGCCCCCCTGCCTGCTCGCTCGCCCGCCCTCCCCCTGCTCGCCATGCCCATCCCCATTCTTCTTCCCCCCGTCCGCCATGCCCTGTCCCCATTCTTCCCCCCGTCTGCCATGCCCTGTCCCCGTTCTTCTTCCCCCCATCCGCCATGCCCTGTCCCCGTTCTTCCCCCGTCCGCCATGCCCGTCCCCACTCGCCATGCCCATCCCCCATCCGCTATGCCTGTCCCCATCCGCCATTCCTGTCCCCCATCCCCGCTCGCCATGCCCGTCCCCCGTCCGCCATGCCTGTCCCCCGTCCACAATGCCCGTCCCTGTTCTTCTCCCCCCCATCTCTCCTGCCAGGTCCGTTCTTTCCCCCTGCCCCCAACTCCTCCCTGTGATTTCCCCCCCCAGCCCAATGGGCACAGCACTCCTATGGAATGCTGTGCCCAGTCCGTGGCTTCTCCCAACTACTCGCGAGTAAGCGAGCAGCCGGGAAAAGCCACGGATCCTGCTAGACCTCAGGCTGGGGCTGCGGAAAAGCCAGGCCATAAGCGGATCCGCTTATCCTGGTTCATGGGAAGAATTAGCCCGGCCTGACCCCGGGATCCCCTTGCGTCATCTGGATGCACAGGAGGGAGACCAGGCCTCACACCAGGCTAACTCCTCGTCTAGCAACCGCCATAATTTAGAGAGATTGCTATTTTATGTCAGAACTCAAGAAGGTTAAAGTATTTCTTTTGTGCATTACCTGCTTCAGGATGTGTACCTGAAAACATCTCACAGAATTAAAAGTCTAGGTCCTTTGTGTTGGCACTCACCTTTCTTACTTCATGTTGGCAATAAGTTTCTTTATTTTTCAATACCTTTACTATTGAAGGTTGGGAGGACTTCTTTTTAGAGCATTATTAAAAATATACCCTCATATGTTCTATGCTGTATTTTGTATATACTCAATTGGTTGCATTATTTATAGAATCATGTGGTGGTACTTGCATTTAATACCTCATTATTCCTATTATGCTTAGTTAAAGCATTAATGCTTAGTTAAAGCATTAACTAAGAGGTTCGCTTGGCACCTACATTGTTTTCTTTCCGTCGCCAGATGAAGACCTTTTTATTTTCTCAGTATTTTAACACCTAATTTAACTTAAATTTAAACCTTGCTGTTTTAATCTCATATTTGAACTTATATTAATTTTTGCTGTGTGGTTTTATTCTGGTTGTGCTTTTTATATTGTATTTTGTATTTGTGTTTTAAATTTGTTGGTTGTTTTTATGCTCTTCATGGTTTTAATTTTTGTGAACCGCCCAGAGAGCTTCGGCTATTGGGCGGTATAAAAATGTAATAAATAAATAAATAAATTTATGAATTGCTGAAATTACAGAGGGAATGATGCCCTATAACTGTAAAGTCCATACAACTAAATCAGTGTAGAGCCAGTGTGGTGTAGTGGCTAAAGTGTTGGACTGGGAGTCGGGACATCCAGGTTCCACTTGGTCATGGAAACGCACTGGGTGACTTTGGGCCAGTCACAGACTCCCAGCCCAACCTACCTCACAGGTTTGTTGTTGTGAGGATAAAATGGAAAGTTTATGTATGCCACCTTGGGTTCCTTGGAAGAAAAAAAGTGGGATATGTGCAATAATAAATAAATAAATAAATAAAAGTGTGTGTGGTTATTTAGTGGTGGGGTAGGGGGAAAACCACTGTATACATGGTCAAAGGCATTGGGTCATCCCCACATGCACAGGGACAGGCAAGGATGACCCCTGCATTTTCCCAGGATAGCTGGTTGCCTAGTTATCCTGATTTTTGCGGCAGCCCCGGGACCATCCTGAGGACCATGGCTGGTGTGCTGTGCCCTCCTGGGGCCTGAAATAGGCTCGGAGCCACATGGGGCTGCACACAGCTCCTCTTCTTTTAAAAATAAAAATGGTGGCCGCAACGTCCCTCCTCCATTTCAGGTGGCCATCTAGACATTAGGGGAGGATCGTGGAAGCAGGTAAGTCTGTGATCCTCCCTCCCTCTACACCCTTAGGTGTAGACATCCCTGTTGTTATCTTATTATTACTCCACATGTTACAGGGTTATCTCCTGGTACAAAGGGGGGAACCACCCTTTCCTTTCCCTTTCTTTTTTCTTTTTGGTCATAGACAGTATGACAATAAATTGTTGTTTCAATGCAGGCCATGGTTTATCTTCATTACTCCCAAAAAGGAAATCTATAGAGAAAACTGTAGGCAGTAGGACAGCAATAGGATGAAATAAATGATTTGTTGTGAGCTATATTACTTTACAAGTTGGTTCCCCATCAAATCTAATGAAAGATTTAACTTAGCTAAAGGTATACAAAGACTTTTAAATCTAATTTTGTTAAATTTAACAGCAGAAGACTTCCTTTCTGAGCAATAACTAAACTTTGACTTGGTTACTTTTAACAGTAAGTGTCTCTTAATTGCTTCATGATTTTTTATAGGTTGATGTTACTTGGCATCTCATTATACTTTGTCTTGCATCTGTGTTTATAAAGGTGAACAGATACTTCTTGGTGTTCATATTTCATTTTGTTTCAATTTGCAAGTAATTATATTTGTTTAATAATACTTGACATTTTTTGATATTAAAAATAAAGCTTAATAGTACATTGCAATGGAAAATAGCCTAATACTTAAAATAAGAAAGTTTTATGGACATAAATAAACTCCTTATAGTGAAAGCCACTGCTGTTTGAGGAATACGCATGTCAATTGCTTTCCAATGAAGTATGTTTCATGAGAAATTGGTCAACGAGAAGACAGACAAAAAAGGATAAATCCCATCTTCAAATTATATATATTATATATATTATCAAACAAAGAAATAACTAGAAGAGTATTAATGATCATGGCTTTTCTCAGCACTGTATTGTTAACTACTTCTAAATTCTAATGATCACTACAGAGGAGTAAATAATTAAATGATGATTATTGCATGCTATCTGTTTAATAGCAGTAAACTAAACATGATGAAGAGTTGCCACAGAACTTTTCAACCCATTGCTAAAGTTAAGGCTATGAAACAGAAGCCCATATTAGCTGGTTCAGGCAGCAGGGGAAACAGTTTGAAATTCCCTTTGGGCCACTTAAAATAACTCTGCTGAGTGCAGGGGAAAGAGCAATGCTATTAGATAGATACTTCGCCTTTTCTTTTCACTGAAAGAAAGAGCATGTTTGCTTAGTACACAGGATCAATTTGTTTATGGATGAGATAAGGGAAGCTGTGCAGCATGTGGGTAATGCAATTGGTTGTTAAGTTGACAAGTGCTTGTGAAATGAAATGAGAATCAAGTTCAGAGATAGCATTCAATAAAATTCTATAAAATGTGCAAATGTTTTTTTGATTGAAATATGCAAGTGAGCTAAAGTGACAACTCAGGTGGGGAGATACTGTATACTGTGTCTTTTCAACTTTGGGAGCAAGTCATGTCAATTCACATCTTGGAATCCTTTCTTCACATTGCACTGTCAAAATTCCATTATATAGGGGGGAAAGTGTATCAGCACAATCCTATGCATGTTACTTGGGCGTGCATTATAATTGATTAATGTTTCTAGAGGATTATTAAAGCTGTATGGATAATTTTCACACCTGTAAGAACTATCTCCAGGAATATCCAATACAAGTGTGAAAAAAATTCCATGCAATTGGGAGAATCTATATTTCAAGTTTTGTGAGGCACTATGATAGAGTAAATTTAAACTAATGAACAGACTAGATATATTGGTGAGTTCAAATGGAACAGCTGCAGAAGACATTCTAACATAGCAACAGTGGGATCCACTGCTTGGCAACTGGGGGGTGGGAAGGCACATGGTATGACAGTTGGCATATCAGTTGAAATGTTACAATGGAAGCAAATGTCAGCATATAGATTTCATCCAACAGAGGTGTCTTGGTGACTGAAATGACTCTGATGTCAGATTGGTGGCTCTGATGTCAGTGGGGCAGTCAATCCACTCCGGGTTTCAGTCAGAACCAGCCAGAACCCTAAAGGAGCTATAGAAGTACCTTGGATAACCCATTTAGGATTCTGACTGGTTCTGACTAAAACCTGGAGTGGATTCCCACCCCAAGTCATTGAAGCCATCAGCCTCCACTGGTTGTATGCTTATGAAACATCCCCTTGTCCTATTCTGCTGAGGCCAACAGAAGCTTCCCGCACAAATAACTGCTGAGGCAGGAAATTTTTGTTTGGACCATCATGGCAGGGGATAAAGGGTTCAACTTTCCTTCTCTATCCTGTACCAGCAGGGCTGGGTAACTAGCGGCCCTCTAGAGATTGTGGCATGCCAACTAGGGCTGGAGGAACATCTGGAGGGCTGCATGTTCTCTCCATCCTGGCCCTGCAATGCTGCAATGCTCAAGCTCTCCCTCAGCTTCCATTTGCATAGCAAAAATGTGCATTCATTGCAGTCATTCAATTAAATTCAAGTTCATTTTGACCCAAATTAGTATTAACAAATAGTATCCAATGTTAGTCCTATAAACAGTAGAGCCATTGAAATGAATGAAATTTAAGTTAAACTAACTTTACTCCCATTCATTTCAATAGCTCTACTCTATGCAGGATTAATATTAGATACTACACAAGGATAAAAATCTCCACCTGACCCATAAGCATGCATGAAAGAATGGAGAGGGGAATTTTTTTTATTACCACCTTAAGTAACCTGGTTTCTGATTGCAATTGTGTAGCATAAAGATATTAACCAGCAGCTAATCTTCATTAAAAAAAACTTGATTAAATACCCTAGGACTATACACAACAGTTTGAAATTAGGGTTTGTGGTTGTTTTTCCTCACACAGCTCAAGCCCAGCTTCCACACACTGTTACAACCCATTTGCCAGGCATGCTAATCAACAAACTGAATGCTGAAAAGGTGAATTGTCCAATTAATTATATATAGCTTTTGCTGTTGTGCACAAAAGCTATATATAGCTCTACATTACTTCCATAAAGCAACTAGCATCCTTAATGGATCCAGGACCCTGAGACATAAAGTTGAAAAAATACCAACCATCAAATTTATTGTATGTATGCTGTATTTCTTCAAGAAAAGATCACCAAAGGAATGTTCATCTCCTGGGATTCCAAACTGCCACTCTTGGTATCCATTGAACCTCAAATATCATAAAATATAGGCATGTGCTCCGCTCCGATTAGAACCGGAGAATCTGAAGTGAATTGGCCTGCTCCGCCTTGCCCAGAGGTGGAGTAGAAGAGGACCGCGGACCCCTAGAAGCAAGGCGAAGAGAAGCGCCCATTTTCAGAGCGATCCTCTTTCCGCGGACCGATCCGATCGCCATTTTGAAACATTTCGCCCATAGGATTGCATTGCGGAAAAGAAAAGGGGATAACTGTGATGTTTTTGAAGCTATCTTTCTGAAACTTCTTGTGCTTAGAGAGTCATGGCTGGGGGTCATTTTGAGCCTACTCTCAGCTCTCTGCATGGTGCGGTTCGCTTGCTAGAATTTTTTTAAAAGTAGGGTAAAGGCGGGAAAAAGATTACCTTTTCGATTGCTGAGGGGCAGAGTCAACTCCCAGTCATGATCACATGATCCCAAAGTTGGAGGAGGGGATAGGCAAAATGGGTAACTTGGGATTCTGGGAACTTCTCTTTCTTAGTCTGAACGGACTTTTCCCAGTGTTTTTTTAAAACAGTAGCCCCACCAAATGCACAAACACAACCTGAAATCATATACTAAGCCAATAATAAGAGATAGAAAAAACACAGCACTGCTAGCCACCCTAACTTTGGGGAACAACTGAATAGATGTGGTGCAAGGGGATGAGCTCCCCTAGGGCATGTGGACGTGCCCTCACTCTCCTGTACTTGGAGGGCCATCAGAGCCCTCCAAAGAGTAACCCAGTGGAGCAATGCCTATCATGAGTTGAAGTGAGCGTTTGCTTCTTAAAAGACTGGTACCTAGACAGGACCAGTCAAACTGGCAGATGATTCCCCCTTTGGGCATGTCCACCACCACCACCCTATTACTGGTAAAAGCCTTTTTGAAAGAAGTTCTTCTTGTTTATTTAGCAACACTGCTGCTTTTAATTCCACCCCTCCTTTGTTTATTTATTTATTTATTTATTCCATTTTATATGCATTACTGGCTTATCCTTGGCTCACTTCCTTATGCCCCCAGAAATGTCTGCTGCCTGCCTGCCTTCCCTCCCTCCTCCCCTGCCCGTCTCGCAGGGATGGTTTGTGTCTGGCTTTGACTCAGGGGAGAAGTCCTTCCTGCGCTCAATTAGACTTTTGGAAGTTCCAAATCCATTTTTCAAGTGTGGAAGAAGATTCATGTTTAGGTTGATCTCTACTCCCAAATTCATGGCATCTTGGGATTTCCTTTGAAATGGCCCCATTGAGCTGTCTGCAGGTTTAAGCTCCGCCAAAACTCAGAGGATGACGGGATTGCCTTGTACCTTGGCATGATTGTGGGTCTAGATGGCATCTGTGAGTGCGCCCACTTCCCTTTTTTTTATCTGTCCAAATGTCAGAGAACAGTCCACGTCTGCAAATGGGGTGCCCGATTTTCATAAATTCCCCAAAAATCAGGGGATGATGGGGCTGCCTTGAGTCTTGGTGTGCATGTGTATCCCTGGATAAGCTATCATGGTGGCAAGTTTGAGGTTTTTAATGTGCGAATTGACGGAGCTATCGAAAGGGGTGTGAATGGGGTGCCCGATTTTCATAAATTCCTCAAAAATCAGGGGATGATGGGACTGCCTTGAGCCTTGGCATGCATGTGTATCCCTGGATAAGCTATCATGGTGGTGAGTTTGAGGTTTCTAATGTGCAAATTGACGGAGCTATCGAAAGGGGTGTGAATGGGGTGCCCGATTTTCATAAATTCCCCAAAAATCAGGGGATGATGGGACTGCCTTGAGTCTTGGCATGCATGCGTATCCCTGGATAAGCTATCATGGTGGTGAGTTTGAGATTTTAAATGTGCAAATTGACGGAGCTATCGAAAGGGGTGTGAATGGGGTTCCCAATTTTCATAAATTCCCCAAAAATCAGGGGATGATGGGACTGCCTTGAGTCTTGGCGTGCATGTGTATCCCTGGATAAGCTGTCATGGTGGTGAGTTTGAGGTTTCTAACGTGCAAATTGACGGAGCTATCAAAAGGGGTATGAATGGGGTGCCCGATTTTCATAAATTCCCCAAAAATCAGGGGATGATGGGATTGCCTTGAGTCTTGGCGTGCGTGTGTATACATCCATGAGGTGTCATGGTGCCAAACTTGAGGTTTCTAACTTTAACAGAAAAAAAGTTGTATACTTTTTTAGCTTAATACAAGCCTATGGGGGGGAAACGGAGCTCCGATCCGGATCCGGAGCTCCGCAGCGGAGCGGAGTGGACATAGGCGGAGCGGGGGTTGAGCGAAGCGGCCCAATCTGCAAATCGCAGATCTGGAAGAGAAGCGGAGCGGGGTGTCCGTGCACACCCCTAATAAAATACATAAAACTGATTAAAACATAAAACTAATACAATATTAAAATAACAGTCAAATATCTTAAAATTTGAATGGGTAGCCCTATATACTTATCCTATATATGATAGAATAAGTGCTGAATTCAGTCAATGACTTATTTCTGTGTGTGTGTTTCTCTCTCTCTCTCTCTCTCTCTCTCTCTCTCTCTCTCTCTCTCTGTATCACATGTGACCTAGTGACATCATGGGGGTCAGCCAATCAGTGCTCTTTATGGCTGGCTTATACAGAAATAGGAAGAGATGGTTTCTCCTGTGATCAATCCAAAATGCTGTGGTACTTTCTTAGCAGGCTCACTGCTGAAGTACCTCTCTGTAGACATCCAATGTCTCCTGGCCCAGTTCCTGATCACTCCAACCACTTCGCTCTCTGCCTGTCTCTGAATTACATGCTGCTTTCCTGCTGAACTTTTCCCTCAGGAACTTCTGTAGACTTTTGTCTAATTGACCCCAACCTTTTCATTGTTATTGTCAGGTTTCATGATCCTTCCAGCACACACACTCTGGCAAACTAACACAATTGCAGCCAGATCCGTGAGATTTCCTGGATAAGAATAAGAGTTGATTGAAGGAAAGGGGTTAAGTAGCCCTTCACCCCAATCTTCATTTTGTAAAAGAAAAGAAAAAAGAAAGAAAGAAAAACTCAGGCACAAGCTACATGTCACTGAGCATCATTTGTAGTTTGGCCCTTAGTCTCTATGCTTCAATAGCTGTAGTGAATTAGTGTAGTATAATAAATGAATGAATGATTGTGTTTATGCCATTGAATAGAAACGGCAGCATCTATTTCTGGGGAAATGGAAATGTCATAGGCAGTCCAACCTACAACTCAGCTAAGGCTGAATTTAGATTTAATAGGCAGTATCCAGCTCTGTCATTCTATTAGTGCAAATGATGCTGTACTTACGGAAAATAGGTTCTGAACTATGCACAAGGGAAGAATCCAACTACACTTGCATTTGCACAAGTGCAGTTGCGCTAGAGGTTGTGCACTATGCTTGTGCGACTGTAGTGCAAACCTGTTGTTCAACTGTTCAACCGCTTGTTCAACTGGCGGAATGCATAATGGGCAACCAGTTACGCAATGGTAAGATTAAGGTGAGCTCCACTAGCACTATTTCAGTTTGCTAAATGACAGTGTTGGATACTTCCCATAGTGATTCAAATCCTGTTGGCTTAAATTCAAGTATTTCAGCTTTAATGTACTTTGTGGATAAGTCCGACAGCCATTTAACATAGTTTAAAGGGCTCCATATTTAGGTCTCCAGAAGAGCTCCAGTGAACCAAAAGATTGACAGATGAATCTGCCCCCACTTTTTTCTTTATTGTTTTATTACTTGCCACACTAGTCATTGCCCCCTGATTATAAAAAAAAAGTTTACTGTGAGTTTTAGTAAAACCATAATTTAATGTCAAGATGTTAACCTTTTTCCTGTATTCCTATTCCCCCTTTTAGTTTTTGATGTGTAGAGTCCTTTGCTATTCCTGCTAAAACCCTTATGTTTTGACTGCAGTTACCCAGAATAAAATTGACATTTCCTATAAAGATTACATTCATTTTACCTTTTTTTGAAAAGCTTCTTGAACTTTAGAAATGCCCTCAGCTTTCTGCACTAGATGATTGGTTTCACTATTTCTATAACTTTCATTTCTGCATTTCAAGGCTACAATTAAAACTGAGGAACAAATGGGTAATGGATATGTGATGTATAACCACTATGCTACAATTTCTGATTGTGCAAAAATCTCAGTTATTTTCATTTAGTGGGTGAAATTGGGAAATGCAATATCTTTACTTTTACTGATAGAATAAAACTTCTGTTCCTTAACTCTTTCCAAGCCCCACTGGGGTGGGGGAAAGGGGAAAACCCTACCAAAGCTAACTGAAAGACTGACACCTCAAATGAGAAATTCAGATGTAATATTCTATCTCATTTCCCCCTTAGCACAATCAAAATAAATTGCTGGAGGCCAAACTATAATCTCACTTTATTGAAATCCCAGAGTGATGACATTCATGTAAAAGTAACTGAAATAACTTCCAAAGCCAGAGGGGTGTCTGTTGGTGCAAAAACAACATGTAGTCTTGTGGCAGCTTAAAGACAAAGAAATTTATTATGGTGTAAGTTTTGTGTACTACAGTCCATCTGATGAAGTATTTATTTATTTATTGCATTTTGCCCAATAGCTGAAGTAGACTGTGTTTCAGAAAGAAAAAACAAAACCTATGCCATAATAGACTTGTTCATCTTTAAAGTGCCACAAGTCTCACTGTAAATTTTCAAGGCCTTACTTTATGGCATCTTTTCTGAAGGAATATATAATCCCTCACATGCATCTTCTTTTACTAGTTGCATTTCTGTTGCATGTCATTGGACTTTTCCCCAGATACAGGAAAAAGAAAATGAGAAGAGAGTCAGGTGATGCGAATGTGATCGTGCTTCTTTCTACTTGGGAGGAAATTTGTCTATAGGCTTCTTATCTACCATGGAGAATCCTATAGGAAAGGGAATATTTCTGGGGAGAGGGGAAGCTAAACAGAGTGTCAGATGTCACATTGTGAAGTGATGAGCTTTACAGGCTCTCCCACAAGACATCTCACAAAGACACAACATGGCACAAAACCCAGGCCTGATCTGCACCTGCCATTTATCTTGGGGTAGCCATGAGGTTATCCCTGTGCATCCAAATGATGCACAGCTGAACCAGGGATGCGCACTCAGTTCTCCCAGCACAGCTAGGACTGCTTTTTACCCATTTTCCCCACCATTTCAGGACCGTCCCAAGCTCTGTGGGTGGTGTGGCTCTCCCTCCCGGGGTCCTCCCTTTTCCCCACAAATAGCAGGGCTCAGGAAATGGGCATGGAGCTGTGTGGGGAGAGTCTGTGGACATCGGGGGTGAGGGGGAGAGCATTTCCCCCCATCTTTCACCCTTTGTACATGAAAATCTGCCTGCATTTTCATGTGCATTTTTCAAAATGTATGCATCACCTGTCGTTAAAATGTATGCATTCTTCTCCTGTTGATTAAAATGTATTTGATCCCATTTTTTTTTTAAAAAAAACTGAGTCAGACCATTGGTCCATAGAGCCCAGTATTGTTGATGCTGACTGGCAGCAGCTCTCAAGGTTTGCTGGCAGGATTCTCTTCTCACTCTGCCTGGAGAAGCCAGGGATCAAACCTGGGACCTTCTGCATGCAAAGTATGTGCTCTGTCACACTGAGCTATGGCCCCTCCCTCTATCTCTTCCTCTTCTTTGGCACAGTGTAGGTTAGAAAAGCATGTGCATCTGAGGATCTCTTGAGAGTCGAATGCCTCCACAGTTACTACTATACATTCATTAAGGGCCAACAATATTCTAGCCACTGTATGTAACAAGTAGCATGATCACTGCCCAGCTGGCTAAAACTTTATCATAACTCTCTGATCCTGTGTCCTGTTGGGCCAACAGGCATCCACTTGGATTAGCCTTCTGTAGCAGCAGCTCTTGTAGAAACGGCCAACTTGTTTAATGAAACAGCCAAACCTTTAAAAACAGTTATGTTTGGCACATTGCAAAATAAATTGCCCTCAATTATTAGTTGTCCAGAACACCAGTAAATCCATTATACTGAACTTTAAATATTTCCCCCATACATATATTTATGTTCATGAATACTGCCTGGACATAGAAGTTATTAGGCAATAATAATGCACTGTAAATAATATAACAATAAAACTGCAAAATTGTGTGAGATATCATCCTTTAAGATTTTTTCATCTCCTGAGGCCATGTTATGAATAAAGATTAGTACATGCACTCCGACAAATTGCATTAGACCAAACAGGGACTGAGATAATAATAAGTTATAAAACATACAGCTTGAAAAGTATTAATCCTAATAATTTATCTTTAGCATGACAAACTGCATAAGTATGGTTGGGACCATAGAAGTGATTTTGTTTTTAACCTGACTATAAGATATCTGTTCAAGTGTTTTTATGGCTTTAGATTTCTCCCTGGTTAATCGAGAGCAGTTTACATCTGTTAACTTGATAGGACTGAGAATATGTTGTTTACTTCCAGCAAAAGGGGGCAGGGTGATATTACAGACATGACAGATAGTTGTCAATGTAACAAATACACAGCCAGTAGGTAGAGTGGACACCAATCATAAGAGAATATGCATCCTTTAATAAGTAAAGCATCTCTAGTCTTAGTATTGCAGGCACTGATGTGAAGAAAACCTTTCCACTGGTTCCCTCTGAATAAGTGACGGCATATATAAAACGTAAAATATTGCCTTCCGTGAAGGTGTCTTATACAGTTGGTAGCTCATATACTTGAGGAATATAGTTTTAGTAAGCAACAGTGTAAGAGCAACAGCTGCCTGATGTTTCTAAACCAGAAGAGTGCTTGGGGCTCTTTAGCTTAGGAGCAAAGGCAAGTGAGGGGGAATGATAGAGGCATATAAAATTATGCATAGTGTGGAAAAAGTGAAGTGAAAAGAAAGTTTTCATAATACAAGGACTCAGGGTCATCCAACAGGTCTGAATGGTGGGAGAATTAGGTCAGATAAAACGAAGTACTTCTTCACAAAGCAGATAGTCGAACTGTGACTTCACTAATCCATACTCCATTGTTCAATAAGTCCTGCCCTAGTTGTTTATTATGAATGAAATTAATTTCATTCATTCATTCACTACTACATTTATTTCATTTCTGTACTACCAGTTCTTTGGGAAGTTCACAAGAATTACAACCCAAAATACAGCATAATAAAAACATGTTATAAAACCTTTAACATACAAAATTTAAAAATTTAAATCAGCTAAAACAGTAACAATAAAATACTGACATC
Organism: Elgaria multicarinata webbii; assembly: GCF_023053635.1. Lineage (NCBI taxonomy): Eukaryota > Metazoa > Chordata > Lepidosauria > Squamata > Anguidae > Elgaria > Elgaria multicarinata. The sequence continues at coordinate 86,303,249 of NC_086175.1, forward strand.
CAGTAAAACAATTGACATGAAAAAATCCATCATAAGTCATGAAATGCCTGGGAGTAGAGGGAAGTCCAGGTGGATCCAAGTGCGGAAAGCATTCCATAACCACCAAGAAAGTCCTCTCCCTTGTTGCCATTGTCTGAACCTCTCTCACTTGGAGAGCATCAGATGAAGATTGTAGTGTATGGATATATTCTTATTGGGAAAGGCACTCTACCAGGTATTGTGGTCCTGAGACATGTAAGGCATTATAGGTTGAAACCAGCATCTTGAATTGGACTCGGAAACAAAGAGGCAGCCAGTGCAAATTGGTGTTGTACACTCAGACCTCCTGGTACAAGTAATCTGGCTCTTGAATTTTTCACAAGCTCCAGCTTCCAAACAGTTTTCAAGAGTACACATAGCATACATTGCAGTAATCTAACTTGGAGGTTACCAAAGCATAGACCACTGAAGTCAAATTAGGGGCATATTTGACTACCAGCTGAAGGCACTCCATGCCACTGAGGCCACCTGTGCCTCAAATGACAAAGATGGCTCCAGGAGAAGACCTGAGCTAAGAACCTGGTCCTTCAGGGGATCGTGCAACTCCATCTAGAATAGGAAGAATATCTTCCATCAGGTCAGAAGAATCACCCCCTAACAGCATCTCAGTCTTGGCTGGATTGAGTTTTAATTTATTATCACTCATCCAGTCCATTGTTGCAGATTGGCACTTACGTAGCATGTCCACAGCCTCACCTAAAGACGGCAATGCAATATGGATGACTACTCTCAATGGTTTCATGTAGATGTTAAATAGTATAGAGGACAAAACTGACGACTGCAGAACCCCATGCTGGAGATTCCACAAGGCTGAGCCATATCCCCCAAGCACCAGCATCTGGAGCCAACCATCCAAGTAGAGTGAAACATTGCAATGCAGTATCTTTGCAATGTTTGCAATGTTCTCCAGGTTCAGACAGTTGTCCCAGAAGTAAACCATAGTCAGTAGTACTGAAAAGCCACGAAGAGATCAAGGGCAATCAACAGGGTCATACTCCCCCTATCTCTCTCCTAACAGAGGTCATCATTAGGGGTGCAATCAGCTTTGCTTAGAATCAAAGAAGCAACAGCGAATTGGGGTGATCCTCCTCCGCCTAAGGCGGAGGAGAAGCAAATCGGGGGGCTGGAGAAGCATGGCGAAGAGAGGTGACCATAAGTGGAGTGCTCCTCTTTTCGTGGAGTGATCCGCCCGCCATTTTGGATTTTTTTCGCCCATAGAATTGCATTGCGGAAAAGATCAGTGGATAACTTTTTTGTTTTTCAAGCTATCTATTTGAAACTTGGTGTGCTTAGAGAGTCGTGGGTGGGGTTCAATTTTGAGCCTATTTTCAGCACTTTGCGTGGTGCAGTTTGCTTGCTATATATTTTTTTAAAATAGGGTAAAAAAAGTGGGAGAGGTACCTTTTTGAAGTGCTGAGAGGCAGATTCAACTCCCAGTCATGATCACCTGATGGAGCATCCTCCAATCCCAAAGTTGGAGGAGGGGGGTAGGCAAAACGGGATACTTAGTAACTTGGGATACTGGGAAACTTCTCTTTTTTAGTCTCTGAACGGACTTTTCCCAGTGTTTTTTTAAACAGTAGCCCCACCAAATGCACAGACACAACCTGAAATCATATAGCAAATAAATAACAGATAGGAAACACAGCATTGCTACCAACCCTAGCCTTGGTGAACAACTGAATAGATGTGGTGCAAGGGGATGAGGTCCCCTAGGGCATGTGGATGTGCCCAGTGCACACACTGGCCTGCCCTTGGAGGGTCATCAGAGCCCTCCAAAGATTAACCAGTGGAGACTGGAGAAGCTATGCCTGTCATGAGTTGAAGTGTCAGGTACTAGCTTCTTAAACACTGTTACATACTTAGGGCCAGTCAAATTGGCATATCCCCCCTCCCCCTGGGCACATCCACTTTCCTCTTACTGGTAAAATACAGACATAGCCTTTAAAAAAAATTCTTGTTGTTGTTTATTCAGCAACACTGCTGCTTTTAATTCCACCCCTCCTTTGTTTATTTATTACATTTGATATTTATACACTCCATAGCCCAAGCTCTCCTGGCTTTTCCTGTTCAGTGAAGTCAGGCAGGCTTTGGTTGTGGTTCAACTCCTTGTTGTTGTTGTTGTTGTTGTTGTTGTTGCTATTAATATTAATTAGTACTGCTATTATTAACGTTATTATTTTGTTGTTGTTTAATATGGCTGTGATCACAATGTAGTCAATCAACTCTGAAGCAAGGATCACAAAGCTTTACTCTTATCCTCCTAGCCTTCTAGTTATGGGATGCAAAAGAAAAGGCATCTCTCTTTGCTGCTCCTGCCTCACAGGGATGGTTTGCATTACTGGCTTTGAAGCAATCCTTGGCTCACTTCCTTCTGCCCCCAGAAATATATGCTGCCTGCCTGCCTGCCTGCCTTCCCTCCTCCCCCATGGTGCTGCTGTGGTGGGGCATCTGCCGGGACTGACTCCCCCATAGATCTATGGCATATCTCTGCCTGCCTCTCTGTCCGCCTGGTGCCTGGGAGCTGTACTACATGATGGGCTTTGTGGTTCAACCCCACAAGCCTCTGGCGTGCTTGCTCCCAGTGCTGCCTGTCCTCCTCCTCTGTGCCCGCCTCGCAGGGATGGTTTGTGTGTGGCTTGCTTTGACTCAGGGGATAAGTCCTTCCTGCGCTCATTTATTTATTTATTTATTTATTTATTTAGTGTATTTTTATCCCGCACCTCAGCCAAAAGGCTCTCGGAGCAGCTTACAATTTATCAATAAAGAAGACAGTCCCTACCCTCAGGCTTACATTCTAAAAAAGACACAACACACAAGGAAAAGTGGATGGGGAGGGAAGAGGGAGAAAGTTCCAAATAAATTTTTCAAGTGTGGAAGACGATTCATATTTAGGTTTATCTACTCCCCAATCCATGGCATCTTGGGATTTCTTTTGAAATGGCCCCATTGAGCTGTCTGCAGCTTTAAATCCCTGAGATACTGGGGTGTCCGATTTTCAAAAATTCCCCAAAAATCAGGGGAGGCTTGGATTTGCTTGAGGCTTGGAATGCATGTGTATACATGCATGAGGTGTCACGGTGCCTAATTTGACATTTCTAACATGAAAATTGATGGAGTTCTAGCATGGGACTTGATTTGGGGTGAGTTAAAAGGTTAAAGCCCTGCCAAAATTCAGGGGATGATGGGATTTGCTTGAAACTTGTCATGAATGTGGATCTAGATGACATTTGTGAGGATGCCCACTTCAAAGTTTTTTATCTGTCAAAATGTCGGACAAAATTCCATGTCTGAAAATGGGGTGTCCAATTTTCAAAAATTCCCCCAAAATCAGGGGAGGCTTGGATTTGCTTGAGGCTTGGCATGCATGTGTATACATGCATCAGGTGTCATGATGCCTAATTTGACATTTCTATCGTGAAAATTGATGGAGATATCAAAAGGGGTGTGAATTGGGGTTAGGGGTGATGCTTTAGAGGTTAAAGCCCTGCCAAAAATCAGGGGATGATGGGATTTGCTTGAAACTTGCCATGAATGTGGATCTAGATGGCATCTGTGAGGGTGCATACTGCCAAGTTTGTATCTGTAAAAATGTCAGAGTAAATCCCATTTCTGAAAATGGGGTGTCAGATATTCAAAAATGACCTGAAAATCAGGGGATGCTTGGATTTGCTTGAGGCTTGGTATGAATGTGTATACATGGATAAGCTGTCATGGTGCCAAGTTTGAGGTTTCTAACGTTAACAGAAAAAAAGTTGTAGGCTTTTTTGGATTTCAATGCAAGCCTATGTGGGAAAAAGTGGAGCTCCGATCTGGATCTGGAGCTTCGCAGCAAACTGGAGCGGACTATAGGCGGAGCAGAGTGGACCTGATCCAGAAGTTGCAAATCTGGAAGAGAAGCGAATCGGGGGGTTCGTGCACACCCCTAGTCATCATACATACAGGGCATCCTGAAATGGATACAAACAATGTCATCCATGAGGATCCAAAATTGGGTGGCCAGCACGTGCTCAAGGACCCAGAAACAGAACATCCACTAGTGGCCTGAAGTTTTTAAGAGTGTCCAGGTCCAGAGAGTATTTCTTCAGGAAGCCTGGGACCACTTCCTATCACAAGGAGGGATTAATCACCTCCTTCATCCAAATGGCTCTTCCCTCCCAGCCTTATTTAATAAGCCATCAGAGGGAAGGATCCAATGCGGAAGTGGTCACACAAACCTGCCCAAGCACCTTTAGCAATGTCCTTGAGACAACTGAAATCCATTCAACAAAATTGGACAAGACTATATTCTGGATACCTCATTTGATTCACCTGCCATTACAATGTTGTCTAAGGGCTCATCTACACCAAGCAGGATACACCAGTATGAAAGCGTTATATAAAAGGCAGGAGCCACACTACTGCTTTATAGTTTATTGAAATGCACTGACAACTGTTGGGGCCCATGCCACATATCATATACCACTTTCATACTGCTATATCCTGCTTGATGTAGATGTGTTATGTGCCACACTATAAAGCAGAAGTGTAAATCCTGCAGTGCACTTCAATACCACTATAACGCAGTAGTGTGGCTCCTGCCTTTTATATATAAATTATATATTGTTTTAACTTGGATCAGGGTTTAATTTGTTTTTAACTGTGTATATTTATTGTTTTATAATGTATGTTTTTATCTGTACGCTGCCCTGAGATCTTAGTGATATAGGGTGGGATATAAATATTTTAAATAAATAAATAAATAAATAAATATCACTTTCATACCGTATTCATAGTGGGATATCCTGCATGGTGTAGATGAGCCCTAAGTCCCAGTGGATGCAAGCAATTTTATCTTGGAAGTGCTTAAATTAGCACAAGAATAATACTAATGCTTAGCAATAATTTTCAACATTTCAAGTGATTTACAGTGCAATCCTATGCATGATATGCAGAACCAATTCACATGGAGTTCAATGGAACAAAGAGTCATGAACAGGCAGAGGGAACTCCACGACCTGCCCCCACCCCAAGAGATGAGAAGTAAAACAAGGCCATTCCACTTGATTTTTTCCTTTCCCCTCCCTATGCCTTTTCCCTTGTGTGTCATGTCTTTTTAGGTTGTAAGCCTATAGGTAGAAACTGTCTTATTTTATTGATTATTTGTTAGCTGCCCAGGGAGCCTTTTCTGGCTGAGGAGGGAATAAAAATAATTTAAATAAATATATATTCTCAGTTAAGTGGGTATAGGGTTGACAGCTAAAGTGTTTAATGTGCATTATCCCACTAATTCTTTGCATGTAGTGGATGAGAAATTAAACTTGGCATTCCTAGTTTACAGAACATGTTTCAGATCCTTAGTCCAGAAGTGCCTGCAATAGCTGCTGCTAGGCTGATTTGTCTGCTCTTGTCTCAACTCATAAGGCAATACATGTAACATGGCATTACTGGGTAGTGAGTTTCTCCATCGCTGCTACACTTTATTGGGTTTTACTTCCGGTGGTGGGGAATTCATAATATGGTGACATCTTGGCTTCAGCAGCAGGGGAGGTCAGATACATTGGCCCATTCATTTGGCTTGGTTGAAAGTAACTCCCATTTGGCTCTACCTTTTCTGGAAGTCTATTTGCAGCCATTCACCTGCATGGCATCAGAGGGAGGGATGGGAAAGGGGGTCAACTCCATCAGCACAGTGGGGGCCAACTGCCAACTTCAATGTGCCTAAATCTGGATCCAACTAAATATTTTTGAACAGCCTCTGAATTAAGCATACTTTAATTAAATCATCATCATCATCATCATCAATCATCATCATCATGCCTTTTTCCTTATTATGGGGGCGGGGGGGAAGATGCTAGATTCTGCTTTCACTTTCAGCCATAAATCATATAGGGTTGGATACTGACTAAATCTACATGAATGATTTATTGCATGCTCATGATTGGCCACTCACAGAAGTTTGTGGGTCCTTTACATGATGTCGTCAACCTCCAGGATGTCTCCTGCACCTTTCTCCAGTAATGTCACTTTTAAGAAGATTAGAGATAATGCACTATTTAAAATTATAGTGGAATATCACATGGTGCTGTTTCATTTAACTTTATGGAGCATTGCCAAGAGAAGTTTTCAATTACAAATCATGCAGTCACTGTTGGTCACTGTCTAAAGGAACCATAGTCAACGTGAAAAGACCCCAGGAGAAGAAGAAATGTGGGTTTTTTCTTAAATGTAGAGATGCTCTAAGTTAGATGAACTCCAGATCCCATTGAAATCAGTTTGAGAAGTTAGTTGTGGCTAACTAAATTCCCATTGGACAGGATTCAATGGGGTGACTCCACTGGTTCCTTTGTGCTTGTGGGAACCACAGTTTACACAATGGGGCTTTTGCACTTCTAAAAATAACCCCCCAATATCAGAGCCATATCCCTTCTGCAAGCTCCGCTGATCTGCTCCGTTGCAGAAATGAGTGCTTCTGTTTGTTTCAGATTATTTTTATTATTGCAAAAAGCCCCTTTGTGCAAGCGATGGATCCTATGAGCTCATAGGTACAAGAGGATACTGTGCACACTGACTTCAGAAAAATCCATCTAACTTAACCTGAGTCCAATTCATAGTTCCTGCCTTAGAATTTTTTATAAGGTTATTTTTTTTTAGGAATGGGTAAAGGCAATTTTACTTTATTAACTACTAATATATCTTGCCCAGAAGCCCAATTTATGAATTTTGTGTGTGAATCTGCATGTTTTTTTTTTTTTTACTAAGTGCAGGTAAATTGGACAAGCACAAAATGAGCTTCATAACACTTCCTATTAATTTTTAAACCTTTACACCACCATATAAAGAAAGAAAAACATTTTACAATAATATGGTGCAAGCTAATTTATGAAATTTAATGAGAGTTTTATGATACTTAAATAACTCCATAATGGCGAGAAAACTCTAATTCTAAAATCTATGGCCATTAAGTTATTTATGTTGCAGATATTCTCTGTTCTTTTCAAAACTTTAAATACGTAATCTAAAGGGTTTTTTCCCCCAGAAAATGGCTGAGATGACTGTTGATAAGGAAATTAAAATGAGTTTGTAGAAGCCACTATATAGTAGTATTAAATGCAATTCTGTTATTGAAATTGCTTAGCATTGTAGGCCGTTAAAGAACACTTTTCTCAAATGATCAGCATCTATTACTAGAGCTGCACATTTACAAATTACAAAAAACTTTCTTCCGCAATGCCAAGCAAACTATTCAGTTGTATACATTTTATCTGTGCAAATCCTAGCTATGACCTTGAAGTTTCTGAGGCAAACACGTCCTCCAATTACAGTTGAGGACCCAGGAGAAAGTGGACTATAAGTCCCTCAGAGTGGGAAACAATTATAGATATAAATATCTCATAGTGGGTATTGTTTCAGTGTAATGTATGGGAAACAGAAGGGACATTTTTTTATATCTGAAATGATACGACCTTCTGCCTGCATTTGCACATAACATTAAACCATTATTTATTAGGGATGTGCTCCACTCCGATTAGGAGCGTAGAAGCAGTAGCGGATTGGCCTGCTCCGCCTTACCCAGAGGCGGAGTAGGAGCGGACCGCGGACCCCCTAGAAGCAAGGCGAAGAGAAGCGCCCATTTTTCGGAGCTCCGAGTTCAGGCGGAGCGCTCCGGTCGCCATCTTGAAAACATTTCGCCATAGGATTGCATTGCGGCAAATAATCGCGCATAACTACGTTGTTTTTGAAGCTATCATTCTGAAAATTCTTGTGCACAGAGAGTCGTGGATGGGGGTCACTTTGAGACCACTCTCACCTCTCTGCATCGTACGGGTCACGGGCTATATTTTTGTGAAAATCGGGTCAACCGCGCGGCTCAAACTGCGTTTTCGGCTTTTCGCCCATAGGATTGCATTGAGGGAAAGAATCGGGGATAACTGGGGGGGGGGTTTAAGCTATCATTCTGAAAATTCTTGTGCACAGAGAGTCGTGGATGGGGGTCATTTTGAGACCACTCTCAACTCTCTGCATCGTACGGGTCGCGGGCTATATTTTTGTGAAAATCGGGTCAACCGCGCGGCTCAAACTGCGTTTTCGGCTTTTCGCCCATAGGATTGCATTGAGGGAAAGAATCGGGGATAACTGGGGGGGGTTTAAGCTATCATTCTGAAAATTCTTGTGCACAGAGAGTCGTGGATGGGGGTCATTTTGAGACCACTCTCAACTCTCTGCATCGTACGGGTCGCGGGCTATATTTTTGTGAAAATCGGGTCAACCGCGCGGCTCAAACTGCGTTTTCGGCTTTTCGCCCATAGGATTGCATTGAGGGAAAGAATCGGGGATAACTGGGGGGGGGTTTAAGCTATCATTCTGAAATTTCTTGTGCACAGAGAGTCGTGGATGGGGGTCATTTTGAGACCACTCTCAACTTTCTGCATCGTACGGGTCGCGGGCTAGAAGTTTTTAAAAAATCGGCAGGAAAAATACCTTTTTCAAAGGGCTGAGGGGCAGAGTCAGCTCCCGGTCATGATGATCCCAAAGTTGGAGGAGGGCATAGGCAAAACAGGTAACTTGGGATTCTGGGAAACTTCTCTTTCTTCATCTGAACGGGCTTTTCCCCGTGTTTTTTAACACACATCGCAGGGATGTTGTGTGTGGGGTGCCCGATTTTCAAAAATTCGCCAAAAATCAGGGGATGATGGGATTGCTTTGAAACTTGGCGTGCGTGTGTATATCCCCATGAGGTGTCATGGTGCCAAACATGAGGTTTCTAACTTGAACAGAAAAAAAGTTGTATAATTTTTTAGCTTTCAATGCAAGCCTATGGGGGGGGAAAACGGAGCTCCGGATCCGGATCCGGAGCTCCGGGCGGAGCGGAGCGGAAGTGGGCGGAGCGGGGGCGGGGCGGAGCGGCCCGATCCGAAAAATGGCGGATCTGCAAGTGAAGCGGAGCGGGGGGTCCGTGCACACCCCTATTATTTATGTTAACCATGATTTGTTGCTTTAGGAATGAATTGTTTTCCAGACTAGCAAACTGTAGCTTGTTTTCCCTGTTTCTTGTTGTCTCCCCTCTCCCATTTTGCAAGCCTTCAGAACAATTTCATTTTAAGGCTGTTCTTGCTGGGCACCTCCTTTCATGGTGGACAGTATTGCAGACAAGTCAAGGATAAGACAGGGTTCTGGGCTCAGACATCTTGACAAGCCATTGATTAAACAAGCCAGATTTTCTAATCCAACAACAAGCTATAGCTTTTATTTATGTTTTATAGCTGATTAACAAACGATGATTTGTTGGTGGGAATGGGTTTAAACACAATAACAAGCCAGATTTCAACAAACCACACTTAGGCCTGGTTCCGATTTAACAACAACCTAGAGTATGGGTTGTCATTGAATTGTGGTTTGTTGTTGAATCTTGTTTGTCATTATGTGCAAATCCTGGAATATGATTGTTGTTAACCACAACAACCCAGAAAAAGAATCCATGGTTTGTTATTGGGCTATGAATTGTTCATGGGTAACAATCCATAGTTAAACCATAGTGTAGGATTCCCACATAATAACAATCCATGATTCAATGGGAACCTATACTCAACAGATACTCTGGCTTGTCATTATGTGGAAACCAGGTCTTACTGTTATGTGTGAACCAGGGCCTTGAGTTGCCAGCAGAATACAATCCAATAGCATGTCTATGTGGCAGTGTACACAACTTTATACAAGTTTCTCAATCATTTTGATATCAGGAGCAGAGCTGTACCAACAATGCTATGCATGTGTGGAACTCTACTTTCCATTCAAGCTAGTAATAAAAAAATAAAGATTGTGAGTAGGTGAGTCTGTCTCAAAAACTTCAGGAGACTCCAACTGTCTCTCTGTCTCTGTCTCTCTCTCACACAAACACAGAGGATGCTGAGCCTGGCATATGGAATGTGCAAAAATAAAGTTAAGTAATTGATTTTAGGAGCTCTAGTATTCATGCTTGTAAAAAGAAAGAACTGCACACTATCCTGCAGATTATATTTTTGCTCCATTGTTTTACAATCTTGAATCACGTTTGAGAACAAAGTGATTTTTCTTTTTCTCTCTCGCCCTGCATTAAATGCGAAGTGAACTGTGTGCCTATACATTGTGTATGGTTTTACTTAAACATATTCAATAAATGTTTCCTTTAATAAATATGGTCTGTTCTTTGAAGAGGGAAACGATTAATTTGGTTTCCTGCATTCCAGTGCATTTTTCTGCTGCGACTGTTTCCTAAGATAATGCTAGTAAAATAGAAAGGGTCCTGATAAGATAACATCTTTCTTTTGCTTTTGCTTTATTATTTTTGAGGACAAAACTAGAATATTAAAAGAATAATTGTATACATTTCCCCCCATTTTACTCTCATCTGTTATGACCAAGTACCTAATTACAGGATCAGTTATTCTGGGATGATAATCTCTGAACTTGTATCACATTCTTATTTGTTTACATATTTAAGGGGTCAGTCAAAGGACTACATGAATTGAAAGAGAGTCAACAACTCTTGGCAAGATGGTGAGCTCTTAAGTCACATCTTTTTCATCTCATAAAAAAGTAAGTACATAAATAACATCAGTGTTGTTACTTGTGGTGGGTGGATTTCACAGTTTCATAGAGCACCATCGTGACCTGTGAATGATCCCAGAAAATTAGAAACTTGTGACAACAACTTGCATCTGATGGAAGTAGTTTGAAAATGCCATACTTTCCTGAAAACAGACATTTTTTTCAGACCTGGAGAATCCTCTGAAAAACAACAATTCTGCAAGTTTCTAGCACATTGGAGGAGGTAGAGAGTGATGATGGTGGTAAAAGCCTATTAACTAGTGCCCATGACATAGATGTCATACCTTCCCTCTAACTTCCAGAACAGTTTTTATTAGGCATGTGCTCCGCTCCTATTAGAAGTGCAGAAGCAGGAGCGAATTGGTCTGCTCCGCCTTGCCCAGAGGCGGAGTAGAAGCGGACCGCGGACCCCTAGAAGCAAGGCAAAGAGAAGCGACCATTTTTCGGAGCTCCTCTTTCAGGCGGACCGCTCCGATCGCCATCTTGAAACATTTCGCCCATAGATAACTGGGTTGTTTTTGAAGCTATCGTTCTGAAAATTCTTGTGCTTAGACAGTCGTGGTTTGGTGTCATTTTGAGACTACTCTCACCTCTCTGCGTCGTGCGGGTCACGCGCTACAATTTTTTAAAAATCGGGTCAACAGGGACAGCGCGGGTCAAACAGCGGTTTTCGCCCATAGGATTGCATTGCGGAAAAGAATCGGGAATAACTGGGTTGATTTTTAAGCTATCGTTCTGAAAATTCTTGTGCTTAGACAGTCGTGGATGGGGGTCATTTTGAGACTACTCTCACCTCTCTGCGTGGTGCGGGTCGCGCGCTAGAATTTTTTAAAAAGTAGGGTAAAGGCGGGAAAAAGATTACCTTTTCGATTGCTGAGGGGCAGAGTCAACTCCCAGTCATGATCACATGATCCCAAAGTTGGAGGAGGGGATAGGCAAAACGGGTAACTTGGGATTCTGGAATACTTCTCTTTCTTAGTCTGAACGGACTTTTCCCAGTGTTTTTTAAAACAGTAGCCCCACCAAATGCACAAACACAACCTGTGAAATCATATACTAAGCCAATAATAAGAGATAGAAACACAGCACTGCTACCCAACCTAACTTAGGGGAACAACTGAAAAGATGTGGTGCAAGGGGATGAGCTCCCCTAGGGCATCTCATTGTGGACGTGCCCCCACTCTTTCTTGTACTTGGAAGGCCATCAGAGCCTTCCAAAGAGAGTAACCCGGTGGAGCAATGCCTATCATGAGTTGAAGTGAGCAGTCGACTTCTCTTAGTGGTGGAGCGATGCCTATCATGAGTTGAAGTGACAGTTCCACTTCTTAGCGGTGGAGCAATGGCTTTCATGAGTTGAACGGACAGCCCTGCTTCTTAAAAGACTGGTCACTACTAGGACCAGTCAAATTGGCAGCTGCTTCCCCCTCCCCTGGGCACGTCCCCCTATTACTGGTAAAAGACAGATATAACCTTTTTAAAAAAGTTCTTCTTGTTGTTTATTCAGCAACACTGCTGCTTTTAATTCCACCCCTCCTTTGTTTATTTATTTATTTATTTATTTATTTATTCCATTTTATATGCATTACTGGCTTATCCTTGGCTCACTTCCTTATGCCCCCAGAAATGTCTGCTGCCTGCCTTCCCTCTCTCCTCCCCTGCCCGCCTCGCAGGGATGTTGTGTGTGTCTGGCTTTGACTCAGGGGAGAAGTCCTTCCTGCGCTCACTTGGAGTTTTGGAAGTTCCAAATCCATTTTTCAAGTGTGGAAGAAGATTTCATAGGTTTATCTCTACTCCCCAATTCATGGCATGTTGGGATTTCCTTTGAAATGGCCCCATTGAGAGGTCTGCAGGTTTAAGCCCCGCCAAAAATCAGGGGATGATGGGACTGCCTTGAGTCTCGGCGTGCGGCATATGTATCCCTGGATAAGCTGTCATGGTGGTGAGTTTGAGGTTTTTTTTTAACGTGCAAATTGACGGAGCTATTGGAAAGGGGTGTGAATGGGTGTTGGATTTTCATAAATTCCCCAAAAATCAGGGGATGATGGGACTGCCTTGAGTCTTGGCATGCATATGTATCCCTGGATAAGCTGTCATGGTGGCGAGTTTGAGGTTTCTAACGTGCAAATTAACAGAGCTATGGAAAGGGGTGTGAATGGGGTACCCGATTTTCAAAAATTCCCCAAAAATCAGGGAATGATGGGATTACCTTGAAACTTGGCATCCATGTGGACACATGGATAAGCTATCATGGTGCCAAGTTTGAGGTTTCTAATGTGCAAATTGACGTAGTTGTAGAATGGGACAATTTGGGGTGAGTTAAACCGCGCCAAAAATCAGGGGATGATGGGATTGCCTTGAGTCTGGGCGTCCATGTGGACACATGGATAAGCTGTCATGGTGGCAAGTTTGAGGTTTCTAACGTGCAAATTGACGGAGCTATCCCAAGGGGTCTGAATGGGGTGCCCGATTTTCATAAATTTCCCAAAAATCAGGGGATGATGGGATTGCCTTGAAACTTGGCATGCATGTGTATACCCCCATGAAGTGTCATGGTGCCAAACGTGAGGTTTCTAACTTGAACCAAAAAAAAGTTGTTTACTTTTTTAGCTTTCAATGCAACCCTATGGGGGGGAAAACGGACCTCCGATCCGGATCCGGAGCTCCGAGCGGAGCGGAGCGGAAATGGGCGGAGCGGGGGCGGGGCGAAGCGGCCCGATCCAAAAATTGCAGATCTGGAAGTGAAGTGGAGCGGGGGGTCCATGCACACCCCTAGTTTTTATATGGGATTTATTTATTTATTCATTCATTCAATTTATACTCTGCCTATCTACCCAACTCCCTAGGTGGCAAAGGGGACTCAACCAGCTCTGCTTTGCCCAGCCTACCTCCTTTCCCCATTGGGACAGACACTCCTTCAGGTAAGCTGACACTTCAGCCAGGGAGCAAATGATATCAAGTAGGCATTTATTTCTGTAATACAAAGGACAAACACACTGCTTTATTTATTTAATTAAAAACTCACATAATGCCCTTCAGCTTCTGGGATGTTCATAAAAAAAAACAAGCTTAAAAATGAAAAATGTAAATAAAATGTAAATTATAGCATATTAAAATACATTTAAAGGTTGGGGCAATGGAAACATCTTTGTCTGGTGCAGGAAGGATAAATTGGTGTTAGATGGGCTTTTCTGGGGAGGGAGGGAACTCCACAAATTGGGCGCCATTGCTAAGAAGGCTCTTACTCTGGTTGCCACTTATCTTACATTACGTCAGGGATGTAGAACCAGAATTGGGTAGGGGGATGGAGGACCCTCTCACCCAGACCTCTACAGGCCATATGACATCAGGTGAGCTTGCCCATGCCCACCTGATATCCCCTTTGTTCCTTCATCAGTAGGGACCTCGGACACCTCTCAACTTCAAGGCAGCAGCCTAAGGGAATCCCTGCAGTTATCTCCATTCTCTGATTGGAAATAACAGTGGGCATTTTTCTCCTCACCTCCCAAACATAGGGCAAGGCCTATGGAGGTGGTGCACCTTGCAGTGCCAAGATGGCAGGGCACAAAGAGTTGGCCTAATCCTCCACAGGTTGGATGTGGAGTCTCTTTGGGCCTGCCACCTGCCTTACTTCAGGGAGTACTAGCACCTGGAAGCAAGCCAGTGAAAATCTCTTCAGTACATGGGCAGGTTGATATGGGACTTAACTCATACAGGTCTTGAGTGGTAAGCACCAGCACTTTGGACTGTGTTCAGAAAGAGACACAAAGCTGGTGAAGTTCTTTCCAAACTTGCAAGATATGTCACCACTGCCTGGTCTCAATGTATAGCAGAACGGCTATATTTTGAACTGCAATTCCCTAACAGTCCTCAAAAGCAGTCCCATTTCCAATTCATTACAGTTGATACCAAAGCCTAGATAATTAAGGGTAGGCTGTCTCTGACCAAGAGAGATTGTAGCCTTAGCTTATGAAAGGCACTCCTTGTCACTGGGCCTCCAGTGATAGTGCTTCCAGACTGAATCTGATCCTTTAGTGGGAGTGTAGCCCCAGCCAAGAAAGGCTGAACACCATCTCACTAAAGCAAGGGCGGGAAAATTGTGGCCCTCCAGATGTTTTGGCCTACAACTCCCATCAGCCTTAGCTAGCAAGGCCAGTGATTAACAATGATGATAGCTGATGGTCCACAAGTTGCTCACCCCAGCTCTAAACAGATAAACCACCTACCCACAGAACCTCCATCTTGTCAGGACTGGGTTTCAGTGTATTTTCCTCATCTAGCCAGTTTCCAGTCACTTCCACTACCTCACCAGAATTAGATGACAAAGATAAATAGAAGCCTCTTAAGGGTGGATGAGGCATTTCCCCAGGGCCTGACACAGGTGACAGGTCAACCCCACCAGGTGTGACACCAGAGAGCTTTGCCTTTTAGGGTGTTGACACTTTGGGAGTCATAGCATCCTGTATTTTGACACTTGGTTGAGGTGAGGAGCTTTTAGAGTTGACAGCTCCTCTGGAAATGGAAAGTTTTTTGCTGGAATTGGGAAACCCAAAGTAGGGAGGGGGGGAAGGATTTTCCCTTTACTATCTTTGTTCCTTTTGACATGTTGAGTTATGATCGCAGGAAGCATTGTGGGTGATAACATGGAGGTGAGAGTGTCCAATAATGATCTCAAGTAGGGGAAGATATGGTGTTCATGATCTGGGAAGTAAGTAGGACATTGACTACTTCATTTGCTCTTTTCTTCTTAAACATGAAAGTAGAACTGATTTGCAATTCTATGTGTAGAAAAGTAGCCATAAAGACAGATCCTGTCCTATTCTGCTAGGATAGTTACTAATACAGCTATAGATGCAAGCAACTGCCAAACAGCCTTTTACTGACCATTTAGGTTTAAAAATGTCACTCCCAATCAAATTATTATTGGAATAAAAATGTTATATATAATAGTTTATATTAGGAACTCAATTTCACTTTTAAGTTTATACAGAATTTTAATGGGTATTAATTAACATATAACCTTGATGACAAGGCATAAAGGAGAATTGCAGAGTGCAGATGCCTTAGGCAGCCTCCCCTGCCTCGTCAACAGATAATACACGATTTTCAGGACTATTTACCTGTTAATCAATAAAATATAAGGCATTTCCATAGCAACCACCATAATGCTTTGGCAGCACTTATGTAACCTCTGGGACATACACAGTTTTTCAGAGTAGCAATTATGCTATCTTAAGTGGCTACAAACGGTCTTTTACACTTCTGCCTGAAACTCAAAAGGCATTAGTATATAAAAAAATGCAAGCTGTATCTCATTTTGGTAAAGCAAGAAATGACCTTCTTTCCCCTGACCTCTATTCCAGGCTGAAGACTGTAGATTGACTTGTTCTTTTAACCACCACTCCCACCACAAAAAAACCACACCCTCGTTCCTACACACCATTCTAGAGGGTTTCTGATTGTCACAGAATGTTCCACCATGCAGACTTTTGTACTGCATGACACATGACAGTAAGCTGCAAAAAACAGATTTCAGATTGAGAGACCTGCCCCTCTTGTATCATGCAGGATCCTGCTGTGCTAGTGCTGTCTATACCATTGTTTATACCATTAAAATAGGTTCATCATTGGCAGTGTCTGTTCTAACTCTTGCGTCTCATTTTGCCGTGTGTACACTACTTCTGCAGGCTACATAATTAGCCCAAAGGACTTACCATCACCCTTCCACATTGTGCAGATCAAGGGCTGGTTTGGGAATGCATGAAAGGGCATTGAAACAATGGGCAGGATCCAATGGTGATTGCCTATGAGCAGCCAGCCCTGTGCAAATGGCACCCACAGCTTGCACAACAAAGTTTTAGCGCTTCCATTGGCAAACTAAAATGAGCAGAAATGCTAAATTCTGGAATAGAGAAGGTTGGTTGAGCATGCATAATTAGCAGGCTGGCCACTCGCAGAATGGAAGCAGGCGTGGGCCCCGCTTGTGGATGGGCAGCATTGGATACAGCCCAGTGACTTTTCAGTGATGCCTCCTGTCTAGTTGAATTCCAGTTACAGGTATTTGTCAAAGCATCTTGTGTGCTGTGAAACAAGACTTTGGACGTAGCAGTAGAAACACTGTATCCTTAATGCTGTGACCCTCTAGAGCTAAAGACTGCTTTCATAATCTCCCACATCTGAGGAGTGGTGTCACAGTGACCAGCCTTATGCATGTTTCAGTGCTAACTTTTTCATGTCCTTCCCTAGGGAGATTTGTCTTGTGCCTACGTTACAGTCTTTTAAGTGCTAGACAAGATGACCTCCCCTCTAACAACCTGTCATCTCAGGAACTATTTTCAGTGGTCTTAGATCTTTGTATGGTTTTCATTTGTGTTTCTGGTTTTACTTTTGGTGTTATTATGTGCTCTTGCTGGTTTTATCTTGCTTTTCATCTTGACTTGTTTTGTCATTGTTTTCTTGCTTTCTTACATTTTATGTTTAACTTTTTGCATCGGTAAGAGAACTTTGGTTATTGGGCAGTTTAGAGATGTAATATATGAATAAATGCTGTTAAAAGTGTCACAGCCTTCATTTTCTGGAATGGGAGATACCTCAACTCTAGAGGGGAAACTCAATGGCACTCATGTTTAAGGCTATAGTTGGAAGCGACTGAACGAATAAACAACAACAAACAAAATGCACCTACAATTTCAAATCACTAGCATTTTATCTGAAAATGGCTTTTTCCAATGTTACATGCCACATTAACCATTTTCAGAAGGATTTTTTTTTTAAAAAAATGTTGGAAATAAAAAGGCAGTCTTGGCACCATTTGCAAAAGCATCATCTAGAGAAAATACCTTTTAGAGATAATCTTTACACATTGTGAAAGGATAACAGGATGCTTTCCCCCCTCTTGGGGTTTACAAAAGCAGCTTGGGAAATATACCATCAGTTGGTTAACTGTCAATCACATGTTATCCTGAAACAGACTGAGGCTTTGGCTGCCACTGCAATAAAGCAAATACTAAACAATGTCATCCAGTAACTAATGACTCCTTTCTTCTTCCAAGCTGGACAGCCTCATCTGTTATCACTGAAGACTGTGATGCCAGTACAGTAGGCCAAGTAGACATTAGTTTGCATGCACTGGGAGTTAGCCCATTTCCAACCTAACTCTATTCATGATACTCTGAAATAAGTCCAATGGAGTTCAGTGGGACGGTTAGTTCCAATTAATTGTGTATAGGATTGCAGCCTTATTCAATTATCGTAACTGAACTAGTATGTGCTCCCCACCCTACCCTGCCCTTTGAACACAAGGTGTAGAGGATAATCTCATTCAGAAATTCGCTGAGAATGGCAGATACCTCAGCTTTAGAGGGGAGGATAATCTCAGCTCTGGAGAATAAAACACAGGAGTGAAGTGTCCTGGAAAATTACTGTTTGCAAGATCATATATGGAGTCTCACTGAAGGCTGGAATGTCCATGAGGTTCTAGAATCTCTTTTGTATCATCTCTGTTCCTGCTAACTGAAGATATGAGTGGCATTAAATCAGATTAAAACAAAGTACAAGCTGAAATGGTTAATGAATCAAATGTTTTCCCGTCCTTCCCTACAGTTCTATACTGCCTAATAGCTGGAGTTAAAACGAAGAAGAGGTGAAACCATAACATACCCAGATATTAAAACACAATGTAAAACCTGAACAAATCAACACTCCTTCAGGTAAACTGGTCTTATGCACTGGTTAATACCATAGCCATAGCTGCTGTTGTCTCAATATTATGACTAGTATATTGGGAAGAAGTGAAAACTTGGATGTGACTGCTTATGCCTCTTGTAACATGGCCTGTTGTTGGGCTGTTTGAGGGTTGTTTCCCCCTCAATCAAACCATGATGCCTGGGTTTGGACAACATGATAAGCCACTGCCCAGGTGGGTAATTAGGTCCATGGTGGCCAGTATACACTGATAATTAAGGTGGCCAGTATGCACTTTCAAAGGAAGTGAGGCAGGTGGCTACCAGGAGGAGGGCCTTCTCTGCTGTGGCACCCCGGCTGTGGAATGAGCTCCCTAAGGAGGTTCGCTTGGCACCTACATTATATTCTTTTAGGCGGCAGGTGAAGACCTTTTTATTCTCCCAGTATTTAAACAGTGTATAAATTAATTTTAACTTTGCTGTTCTAAATTTGTATTTTAAATTTGAATGTTTGCATTGCTGCTGTTTTTATCTTGGTTGTGCTTTTATACTGTATTTTATATTATGGTTTTATACTGTTGTTTTACACTTTGAATTGTCTTAATTTTGTAAACCACCCAGAGAGCTTCGGCTATTGGGTGGTATACAAATGCAATAAATAAATAAATAAATAAATAAATAAATTCAAGCCACTATGGCCCATTTAAGCCACAACAGCTTATTTGATAATGTGAAGAGTTCTGTCCCCACTCCCCTTATGGACACACTGCCATTTGAATCAGTGTAATACAAACCATAAAATGGATTGGCAATATAGATAGTATATTATAGAACTACATAGCATTCCCATTGTACAAAATTCTTCATCAGGTGCAGTAAGTCTCAACCTTATCATTTGTAGTACTTATAGCCTGTCTAGAAGATGTGTAAAAGCCATCTTGTTATTGAATGCCAAGATATTCAAAGAGCCTTATGGGGACTTAAATGGCCAGCTCCAGGGCATTTGGGAAGTCATCGAGCTGACCAACATCCAGAGATGGAAAGTCCTGTCTGAATTTCATGACACTTTTAAGAATAGCTAGAGCAATATTGTTGGGTTCAGAAACTATTATCCAGGCCATAATTCAGGCAGTCACAACAGGGATTTTCTTAGCCCATTGTTTTCTGTTCTAGAATCCCTTTCTTTTCCTGTTAGTAGATGAATTCTTCATCTGCATTTGCAGCTTGTAAATAGCTAAAGAAGTGGATGTATCCAGAGAGCTCTGGAAACAATGAAGAGGCTGTCTTACCAAAGCATCTGTTTTGTTCTCCAAGGGCATACTGCTGCTGCTTCTCAGTATGCAAAATGTGATTGGTGAATGTTATGCTCACAGGGTTCTGCACAGATATCAAAATAAAAATTACAATGCTAGTAATGGAATGATCTGATACAACAAACTGTTTTGTGCTCTTTTGAGCAGCAAGGAGAATAACATCTTATTTTTCCCTATTCCAGGCCCAGATCTAAATGTATCCAGTCTTTTAATATGCATTGCCCATTCATATTTTCAAAATCTGAATGTTTGGGATATTGTATTGTAGCTGTTTTATAACAGCTGGTTGGCATTCCCTAAAGATGGGGAAATATAAAGGCACACATATGCTGTTAGGAAAGAGGAAGGGAAACCTAACATTTACTTCAACAGAAGATTTGAAATATGTCAAATGTCTCAATGACCATTATGACAATTTTATTAGTAAGAGAGTGAAAATGGATTCGGGTCTTGATACGCTATCAGAAGAGACCTTTTCAGTAACTTTGAGCCTTCCCCACTATCGCTTACCTGGAACTCAAGGTGGATGCTATGATGAGCCCTCTCTTTGCTCCTAAATCAGGGATGGGAAAACTCTGGCTGACAGGCCTGATAAAGGGTTTCTCCACTCCCTGATACCACCCTGTCTGCCACAGCAGCTGTTTAGAGGTAAATGCTTTCTCTGCTCAGCTATGAAAAAGACTTCCTTTCTCAGTACTTAGCAGGGATAACTCTTATCTCTGATTAGATTTAAATCAAGATAGTTCAAAGTTTACTGTACTAGCCAAAGGCCATGACAAATACATCAAAAGAATATATATATATATATATATATATATATATATATATATATATTACAGGGAACACAGTCGTGTTCCCTGTAGTTAAGGACGGTCAGTAAAACGAGCATTCCACCATGTTAAATGGAGTTACTGGAGGGTGGGTCAACCTAGCAGCCTAAAATGAAAAATATTTCAGCAATCTTTCTGAAACGCAGTACTGCCAGAAAGAAATGCTGGTTTTACATACTCTGCACGTTTCAGGAAGATTGCTGCAATATTGAGGGCTGGATGGCAGTTTAAAGCAGAAAAAGGGGGGAAGCATCTCTGTTTCAATCTCATCAGACATGCTTCTGGGTTGGCGACCATTTTTTGCGCACTAATAGAGACAAATTGGGACCCTTACCTTCCAATCCATTGATGGGATCATGTTCCCCTGTCCTTCTCATTGATGGAATGGCCTTTCTTTTTGTAATATCTGCTTCCGTTGATTTTTTATTAATTTATTTGTGTTCAATGTTAGCCTATGGGACTCTGATAAGCTCATGCATGTGCCTAAGCTTTTGAGGAAGGAGGGGGGAGAAGGGAGTGAGTGGGAGAGAGATCGTCAGAAAAGTTCCGGCTGGCTGCGGGCGCGAAGAGCAGCAACCAGGAAGCAGCGGCCCAGGCAGGCCTTCAGGAGGGCTATGGACTGGCTACAGCAAGGTGATTGGCAGGCATTAGAGGGGGCGGGGGCCATCCGAAAGGTCTGGGAGCAAGCAAGGCCATCCTCTGAGGGGCAGGGCCTCCTTCCAGCACCCAGGCCTGCAGCCGCACACGGGGTTCACCTCAGCTGGGCCCAGGCTTCCTCCCAGCATCCCCACCCACTCCCTGCCTCCATGGGGCCTTGTACTTGGCCTGCGCGATCGTGCAGGGCAGGTACAAGGCCCCATCGACGCTGGGGGAGGGGGCTGGGGGATGCATTCTGGGGCTTCCTGGAAGCACCTCTACCCCCTCCCTACCTCTATGGGGCCTTGTACTTGGCCTACGTGATCATGCAGGGCAGGTACAAGGCCCCATCGATGCTGGCGGGGGCTAGAGAGGGACACGTTCTGGGTCTTCCTGGAAGCGTCCCCCCTCCCTGCCTCAATTGGGCCTTGTACTTGGGCTGCAGGCTCGTGTGAGCAAGTACAAGGCCCCATCGACGCTGGGCGGGGGGCTGGAGGGACGCGTTCTGGGACTTCCTGGAAGCGCCCCCCTCCCTCCTTCGATGGGGCCTTGTACTTGGGCTGCAAGATCATGCAGAGCAAGTACAAGGCCCCATCGACACTGGGGGAGGAGGCTGGGGGATGCGTCCTGGGACTTCCTGGAAGCATCCCCCCCACTCCCTGCCTAGGCCGAGGGGAAGAAGAAGAGGAAAGCAGCAAGCAAGGGAAGAAGAAAGAAAGAAAGAAAGAAAGAAGCAAGCAGGAGAAGAAGCAGCAACTAGAAGGTAAGACTGAGGTGGGGGGGATGGTGGCTGGGTGAATGGAGGGGGCTGGCTGCTTAAGAACTTTATTGCACCAGCGCTATACCTTGCAATCACTGCAAATTGCATGCAAAGGACTCAGAAGTTTTCCACCTTAAAATCAGCTTTTATTGTGAAGTACTCCCATGCATCCTGCTTTAATTGTGCTTAATTTGCAAATAATAATAATAATAATAAAATCGCCATTTCCCCCTTAAACTCACATCCTGGTTTGCAAAGGATCGCTGCAAAACAACAACGTCTAAAGCTGGTAGCTCTGTGTTGCAGTAGCAAGACAACTGCAAAAGCAGGTACATGGGTGGTGGTGTGATAAAGCTCTAATAGACAGCCCCACCCAACTTCGTGGGTGCAGGGGACGGTGTGTTTGTGTGGAGGGAGAGGAGGAGAGGGATATCTGGGAGGGGAATAGGAGTGGCATATGTGTATGCAGATGTATATGGGGTCATACGCTGCAAGGATCTTGAAGGGAGGGGGGTGTCCTGCGAATGTATTTAGGACTGAAATGCTGTGCACATTGACATGGAACAAAATCTTTGAATTTACTGCTAGATAGGAATGGGCTGCAGGGGTGTAATCATTTGGCACTTACTTTGGAGTAAGTCTCATCAAAGTCTGTAGGGAAACAGGCAGAGGTTTGGGGTGCAAGGCTACAGAGCTGTACTTAGCTTGCACGCTTGAAAATTGTACAGATTCCAGCCTTTGCAGTGTTAATCTCGAAGTCTTACTGGGGGAGTTTGGGTGTGTGTATGGATAAACCTCTGTAAAAATATTTCTCTTAAGACATTGTCAGGGATGTCTGTCATGGATGCTTTAGGGTTGATTCCTGCATTGGACTCAATGGCATTGTAGGTCACTTCCAACTCTGCTATTCTATGGTTCTATGTGTCTAGATATTAATTTTAAACAGTTTTAGACTATTTGCAGTTTCATCCTTTTCTGTTATAAGTAAAATGATTCAAACTTTCTTTTTAAAACAAACAAAAGCAGGCATTAGTTTGCAGCAGAAATGTCAGTATTTAGAATCATAGAATCATAGAATAGCAGAGTTGGAAGGGGCCTACAAGGCCATCGAGTCCAACCCCCTGCTCAATGCAGGAATTTAGTGGCAGTTTCTTTCTTTTCCACTGGAGATTGTATTAGAACCTCATCTTTGCTTAGGTGAAGGAAAAGCAATTAAGTTAAAATAATTTATTTATTTATTTAAGCACTTCAATTTTAACTGTGGCAATATTCTTCCTTCAGGAAACATTACTTCATAAACCACCGTGATCCTTCTAGACTCCCTTTGCAGCCTTTTTTATTTTAAAGATTAAAATAAAAAGGCTGTTTCTCTAAGGTTTGAAAAGGCTTTCTTTAAAATACAGGCTTTCTTTAAAAATGGGACACTTTAGACATGTTTGAGCTCTATAGAGGAACCATACTTGTCCATAGGAATCCATGGCAAAGCGCTCTTTGTGATCTGAGGAACTGAGTAAGGGAACCCTGGAGATAATTTAGACTGACCAGAACTGCATAATACTATTCCCCCTTCTGAAGAGGTCTGGATTAACTATTCCCCCTTCTGAAGAGGTCTGGATCACATCTCTAGAAGCTGGCTTCTCCGCTTCCTAGAATTTGGGATTGTAAAGATTACCCCCTGATTAATTTATTTGTTTATTTATTGCATTTACATACTGCCCCATGGCCAAAGCTCTCTGGGCAGTTTACAAAAGTTAATGAGCTCTTCATTCTGAAACATGTTGGGCATAATAATAATTAAAATAATACATTGAAAATATTTTCTCTTTTTGCATCCTGTTATTGGAAGCATCACTGGGGTAGATGAAGAAATACTCTTAAGTCCGTAAGGGTGTAATCTTATGCATGTTGAGAGGGGGTGAGGCCTACAACTGCCAGCATGCCCCAGCCCGCAAGACTGGCTGAGGAACGCTGGGAGTTGTAGGATTTTTACTTTTCTGTCTAAAAATGCATAGGATTGCACCACTGGGTCAGGTTCAGATATTATTTAAACCTTATATTCGAGTAATGAGGTATGATACATGTAAATGTATTGTAAACCACCCAGAGAGCTTTGGCTACGAGGAGGTATATAAATGTAATAATAAATAAATAAATGATTTATTGCTAGTTTTGTAAAAAATATTTCATGCCAACTTTTTATCATGGGATGTCTGGATCACATTGTCAATGGAATAAGTTTCTAGGTGTTCAGCTATACGTTGGGGCACTGAATAGCTGCTGAGAATAAGTTTGATACAATTCTGAAAGTTACTGTACCATTTCCACCCTTATAAATAAACGCACAAAACTGTCATAGCCCCCTGAATCACAGCAATGCATTTTTAATCATAGAATAGTAGAGTTGGAAGGGGCCTATAAGGCCATCGAATCCAACCTCTGCTCAATGCAGGAATCCACGCTAAAGCATACGTTACAGATGGTTGTCCAGCTGCCTGTTGAAGGCCTCTAGTGTGGGAGAGGCCACAACCTCCCTAGGTAACTGGTTCCATCAATCTTCTCTTCTTCAGGCTAAACATGCCCAGTTGTTTCAGTCTCTTCATGGAGTTTTGTTTCCAAACCCCTGATCATCCTGGGTGCCCTCCTCTGGACCTCTCCAGCTTGTCTCCATCATTCTTACTATATCAGCTATTTTGGAACATTGAGAGAAAATGGCTGCCTCCTCTAGCAAATATTGTCAGTGTCTTTAGGGTGGATTCCTGCATTGAGCAGGGGGTTGGACTCGATGGCCTTGTAGGCCCCTTCCAACTCTGTTATTCTATGATTCTTCTCAGAAGTACGTCCCATTGAATGTAATGGTCTTATTCCCTGGTAAGTGTGTAGGGGATTGTAGCTTTTTCCACACTCAGTACACAGAAATGGTTTTCCATCTCGCTGAATTCTTTGATGTAAAGTAAGGGTGAACGTACTTTTAAATAGGGGTGTGCACGGACCCCCCGCTTCGGCCCGCTCCGCTCCGCGCCGCTCCGCCCATACTCCGCTCCTCTTCGCCGCGGAGCTCCGGCTCCGAATCGGAGCTCCGCAGTGGAGGGGAGTGGTGCCAGGTAAGGCCGGGAGAGGAGGGTGGGGGGGTTACCGGGCCCTGCCGCTGTCGCCGCATG
The DNA here is from genome assembly GCF_023053635.1 of Elgaria multicarinata webbii. Taxonomy (NCBI): domain Eukaryota; kingdom Metazoa; phylum Chordata; class Lepidosauria; order Squamata; family Anguidae; genus Elgaria; species Elgaria multicarinata. The sequence continues at coordinate 86,328,230 of NC_086175.1, forward strand.
GGTGACAGCGACAGCGGCAGGGCCTGGTAAACCCCACTTACCTTTCCGGCGGAGCTCCGGATCGAGGTGAAGGCGGACGCTCCGCCTTCACCTCGAAGTAATGTGAAGTAATGTTTCCTGAAGGAAGAATATTGCCACACGCTCCGCCAGCCCCCCAATCCTCTTTGCCTCTGCCTTAAGGGGAGGCGAAGCACCCCGCTCCGCTTCTAATTCGCCGGTCCAATTAGAAGCAGAGCACATCCCTACTTTTAAAGCTTTTCTACACTCTACACATTTGTATAGTTTCTCCCCTGTGTGGGTTCTTTGATGTCTACTAAGGTTCTACTACAGCTGAAACTTTCCTCACATTCCATACATTTATATGGCTTCTTTCCTGTGTGGTCATCCGTTACACAAAGCCATGAAATTCAATAAACAAAAAACCTACGGTTTACAAAACAATGTTAAGGATGTACAGTTTTCAACCAAGCACCAAAAAGCAGGGAAATTGGGAGTTAAGGCTCACAAGCCTTAATGCCACATCCTCCCTAAGGAGGCAGAAAGTACCAGTGAAATTCTCATTCTCCCAAAGCAGATAAACCATGAGGACAGGATGGAGAATAGGATATGCAGAGGTGACTGTGGGGTTGTGGGAAACTGATGATGAACAACTTAGAGCCACCTACTTCTTTTTTTGTTTAGAACAGCCCTTCCCCAACCTGGTGCCCTCCAAAGGTGTTGGACTGTGACAACGGAGCAGGTAAACCCCACCCCACTTATCTGCTCCATCGTCGCTGGGCCCGGGCTTGAACTGAGCGCCTTGGTCCACCCGGAAGCTCTATTCAAGCCTGGGCCGGGGGACGACGGAGGAGGTAAGAACCCCCCCTCCCGCTTGGGCCCTTACCTGGACCCGCTGCCACTGCTGTACGAACTGAGGTGCTGGCTCCAGGCAAGCCCCCACCCCAGCCCACCCCACTTACCTGCTCCGTCATTGCTGGGCCCGGGCTTGAATCGAGTGCCCTGGTCCACCCGGAAGCAAGTCCGCACCTGCAGCCTTGCTTTTGGGTGAACTCGGGGGCTCGATTCAAGCCCGGGCCTGGCCACTACGGAGAAAGTAAGTGGTGGGGTGTGGGGGTGCTCGCCTGGAGCCGCCGCCCCCGCAGTTCGTGCAGCGGTGGCTCCAGGTAAGGGGCCAGGCAGGAGGGGGGTTGCCTGGAGCTGCCGCAGTTTGTGCAGCGGCTGCGGCAGGTCCAGGTAAGGGGCCAGGCGGAGTGGGGGTGGTTCTTAGCTGCTCCGTCGTCGCCTGGCCCAGGCTTGAATAGAACCCCTGGGTCCACCCAGAAGCAAGGCTGCAGGTGTGGCCTTGCTTCCGTGTGCACCAGGGTGCTCAGTTCAAGCCCGGGCCCAGCGACGACAGAGCAGGTAAGTGGGGTGGGGTAGGGTGGGGGCTTGCCTGGAACCACGGCCCTACGTTCCCCATCCTGCTGTCCCAGGATTCCTGACCATGGGACATACTGACTTGCAATGATGGGAGTTGCAGTCCAACACCTTTGGAGGGCACCAGGTTGGGGAAGGGCTGCTCTAAACAAAAAAAGAAGTAGGTGGCTCTAAGTTGTTCATCATCAGTTTGCCACAACCCCACAGTCACCTCTGCATATCCTATTCTCCATCCTGTCCTCATGGTTTATCTGCTTTGGGAGAATGAGAATTTCACTGGTACTTTCTGCCTCCTTAGGGAGGATGTGGCCTTAAAGGCTTGTGAGCCTTAACTCCCAATTTCCCCGCTTTTTGGTGCTTGGTTGAAAACTGTACTGCCTTAACGTTGTTTTGTAAACCGTAGGTTTTTTGTTTATTGAATATATATTTTAAACAGTAGAAAATTAGACAGATAACTTAGAATTTACCATAACTAAAACTCAGCTTTCACTCAGCAGTCTGACTCTCCATGGCAGTTTATGGCAATTTTGTCTAGTTTTCTCTTCCTAATCTTGTTTGCTGCCAGAGTAAACAAAGCCACTTTATGTGTCACATAACTGTTGGAATCCCGCAGAAGAAAAAGAACTGTTTCTGCAAGGACATTCCTAAATCCATGTGTTAACAAGGGTTTCAGTTATCTTTCTCTTGGGTCCCTATACAGAGGGCAAATTAACATGTAATGAACAATGTCTTCCACTTGATGTTGGCCACAGATGCATAATCTGAATTCAAATGGCACCTTGTGATAACGGCCATCCAGAACTTCAGTTGGCATAACTTCGAATCTCAGTTCAATCAAACCATTTCTTGGGGAAAGTGGTCTCAGTTTGGACAAATAGCTGGCTCTGAAATTTTCTGTTCTCAAAAGAGGGAACCACTGGGAGAATTTAGAGTTTTAATTAGTTGCAGATCCCTCCAAGAATCTATCCAATATAGCCAATTGCTATAAGTTGCTTCTTACCCAAGGACGGGCTTCAGCTCAGGAAAGTTATAGCTATGCAGGAGCTTTTGGAGTACTGCCATCCAATAACAATTTTTGTTCATTTCCAGGTAACAAGGTGGCAATTTGTTTAAACTATTTTAACTGAGCACTCTCTATTTTTGTCCTAATTGATGGCCATCCAGATTCTGTATGCAAAAAACAAACAAAAAGGGTGCTGCTGCTGCAGGGATTCTGGCTGGGAGAGAGAACAGTTTTCAAAGAAAATTGTTCTGCACAATTTCCAGGGTCTCTGACTAGATGCTGATTGGAGATAAGTGTGTTTCCTTGTGGAGGAAGGGCCAGGGGAGGAAGCTGTTGAGTAACTTAGCCCCGCTTCATTCTGGGCCTTGTTCTGCTTACTTCTGAGTTGTCATGCAAGTATGCTTCCTTGTGAGGAGAAATTAGGGCTATGGACGGAACACTGCCTATTTGCTTTGGAGGCCAATTCAGAGCTTAATTCAGATTTAACTCAGGCTGCTTCGGGCCCAGGCCAACCTACTCAGGACACTCAAAGTGGGGCCTTTGCTAGACCACGGGTTAGCCCGGGGTGAACCCCTGGCTTGCCCCTGTGCATCCAGATGATGCACAGGGGATCCCGGGGTCAGGCAGGGGTCAACCCTTCCTTGCCCTGGGATAACGGGCACCACTTTTGGCCTGGTATTTCATGTCGTCTTGGGCTGAGCCTGAGACTGCGAGTGTGTAGCCCGTTCTGCCGCTTTTCCCGGCTACTGCAATTACTCATGAGTAGCCAGGAAAAGTGGTGGATGGGGTGCAGCACTGGGCAGGGTGGGGAGATTGGGGGGAGATCAGGGCAGGGTGGGGAGATTGGGGAGAGATCGGAGCCAGGGGGAGATCGGGACAGGGTGAGGAGATCGAGAGGAGATTGGAGCCAGGGGGCAGGGGGGAGATCAGAGCTGGGGGTGGGGGGAGATTGGAGATGGGGGAGGGGGAGATCAGAGCCAAGGGGCGGGGGGGAGTGGGGAGAACGATTTTTTTTTAAAAAAAATTACTTAAGTGCACGAGCGTTTGTACGCATCCGGCTCCTTTAAAAATAAGAAAAAATGGCGGATGCGATGGGCCTTTCCTGCAGCTCGTCACGTCTGATGTGTGGATAGGAGCGACAGCCCATACTACTTCTAGCATGGGCTGGCCCCTCCTCACCACTGGATTATCAGGTAGGTCTAGCAAAGCCCAATGTAGGCTGTTGCAGGTTCCCAGGTGCCCACTCAGCATCTGCTTGGTGGGCACCTGGGAAAGGTGGATGTAAGGCAACTGGGCCATCAGACTCCCTCCCTCCCTGCTCACCCTTTATGGCCACTGTATCTCGCTACCTTAGATCTACAAAATGATAGAGCCCCCATCTTTGTTTAAAATGGCAGTTCTCATCAAGGACAGGTGGCTGCCAGACACCTCAGGTAAATCCCATGGGTGGGTGGGGGCAGCGGCTCACCATTGCCCTAAGTTGGGCTAAGGAATCCCGAAATGTTTTGGACCGCCTCACCCAATTCAGTCCTGATCCAGATTTGGACCAAAGCTGGCTTCAGTTCGGATTCAGGCCCGAAGCAATGCACAACCCTAGTAGAAATGCTATTTGAAAATGCTGCTGAGTGATCCAGTCCTGCTTCATTCTGAGCCTTATCCTGAAGTTGCTTGTCCTCCTTATTTCTGAGTAGACATGCATGGCCCAGATACTGCCATAAACATCAATAGTAGTGTCCAGAGCCAGAAAGAACTATGTAAAATAGTCCTTATGGTTCCAGTGTCCATAGACAGCTAGAGCCTAAGCAAGGTCCTACCTCAGTGCTTCCACTGCTGTGTCAATTTCTCTTTTTTATAGTCCCCTTCTACAAATGTTACAGCTTCAATGTTTGATTTCAACATAGCTGAATGTTTAGATGAATTGTTTCTTCCATCAAAGTCAATGGGCAGGAACAAGAAGAAAGCATATGTGCAGAAACAACTTTTTAAGTAATGTCTAATGTCATTATATATGTTAATAGCAAACTCAGGTGCTATATTATGGGTGGAATCAGATTAAAACATGACACTGATTGAATGGTTTCCATTAGCAGAATGGGAAAGGAGTGATTCTCCCTTCCCCATGTAGCCTCCTACATGCCCCCAAATTCTGTGTTGGAGGATTGGGGAAAACCCTCTGGAGCAGAGTTTGGGAGAGCACAGGAGGGTTAGAAGAGAACAGAAAGTCAATCAATAAATCCATAGTTTATTGTACTAGCCAAAGGCCATGACAAATACATCAAAAGAAAGCATCCATACATATATGCGGTAATACAAATACCTCGAAATTACACAGATAACTTGAAATTTACCATAACTAAAATTCAGCTTTCACTCAGCAGTCTGAATCTCCATGGCAGTTTATGGCAATTTTGTCTAGTTCTCTCTTCCTTATCTTTTTTTGCTTACAGTGCAACAAGGCCATTTTATGTGTCACATAACTGTTGGTATCACTCAGAAGAAAGAGAACTGTTTCTGCAAGGGCATTCCTATATCCATGTGTTAACAAAGGTTTCAGGAATCAATCTCAAAACTTCCTAATGAGGACTGGACATGAGCAGTGGTCACAGAATTCTGAATATCCATTGGGATGGGGGAAAGAGGAACCTACGGGAGAATGGAATGGAGTAGTATGGAAATGGGTATGACTGACTTGTTGGCTGGAACACTGACCAGGAGCGCACCATAGTACTGTAACATTTCATTGCAGGTCCCACTTGCAATAGATGTCTGGTCTACAAAACAGAACAGAAATTGCATTTCATGTCTTTCTCGTCCCATTAAATATGTGTTGCTAGGAGAGTCAAAGCTACCAATTTTCTGAGAAGATATTTTCTTTTCTTGCTCTTGCTAAAAAGTGCACTTGCACCCCCTCATTCCCAAGTGTCTGCTTTATGCTATTCACAAAAGATTTTAAATTATGAATAACCGCTAAATCACCACAATCCCTATCATATTAGAGAATGTAACAGCTTCCCTGGAGAATTGCAATCTGCCATGTCAACAGCCCTTAGATTAAGGCTCTTAATCTGATTAAGGGCAGACTAAGAGTGCAATGACATGATAGAATTCCCGTCTATCCTATTAATTAGCCTTGGATTAGGGGATCTTTTCTCTCATAAAGACTGTTAAAATTGGAAGTGGAAATGAGAAAGAATAATGTCTTGCAATGTATTGTGTTGTACCACACACAGTCTGTAAAGGCACACTGCCATGTTCCAGAAAGTTTAAAGTATTCCTAACCCAACTGCATCATTGTTTGGATAGATACTTCTGTAATATCAGTTGTGATTGATGAGTCTCAGGAAATAGGAGAGGCAGAAAAAAGAGGAGGGAGAATGTAGGTTCCAATTCTACTGTCAGGGCTGGTGTCAAGTGTAGGCACGGATGGGCAGCTGTTGAGGGCCTACTTCTCAGGGGAGGTCCACTGACAAGAGCCCCATGGACTTGTTCCTCACCTTCATCATTGCAACCTTCTTGTTCCCCTCCCTGTTGCTTTGGCCCAGACAATGGTGGTGGTGTGAAAGAGGAGCAGTAGCCACTGCCTACTTTCTCACTGGTTTTCTGCCCGTCAACCAAGCGAATAGTAGCAACGATAAGGAAGAGGATGAGGAGCAATAAGAGCTGGTGACAATGGAGGTGAGAAGATAGACTCCCTGAGGGAAGGGCCCATGGAGGGTGTCTTGCTCAAGAGCCTTAAAAAATGGGAGCCAGCACTGCCTGCTGTTACCATGAAGTGGCTGCCAGAGGGAAGAAGGATAGGCAATTGGATTGGGACCCAAACTCAGACATGCTCTAGTTTGTAGGCATCATTTCTATCACTAGAAAAGTTGAAAACATGATAGTTCCAGAAGTTTACCCACACAAAGGAGACGGCTCATCTTACCATGGGAATTATATGCACTGAAATTTGTTTCAACATTGGCTTCAGAATCACCTTGCATCACCCTAAATATTGCGAATGGACTTCCTGGATCTCAGATGCCTTTGGATTGAATGTTTCTCCCCACTTTTTATAACTTGTAGTCTTCATGCCCACAACTTTCTCCTCTGTATCCACCTGCAAACAAGAGAAGAACAGAAATGAAAAAAGGGCTTGCAGTTTGTCAGTGCTATATATATATTTGTGATCCGTTGGATAGGTTTCTGGATTGTCCCACAGCAAACTTTGATGTAATTTGATTTTACCTGCCTTGACTTGGGGTTTTGTCCAGATGAACTATATTCCCCCAAAATTGAATTCCTGGTTAAGTGCCATAACTATAGTGTCTGCCTATAGGAACATGCCTTAAACTCTCCAGGATGGTACAGAGAGCAGATGTGCTTGGGTATGTATTGTTGACATTGTTTACCACTCATGCAAAATGTGCCCCTACAAATCACAGTCATTATATCTATGGCATGAGGACTGGTTTATGTGTACACGGACATCAGTTAACAATGTTCGTGGTATATCAATGGTTATTTACATCAATTCCTGATTGAACTCTCTCAGGAGAACAGTATGGTTGTGTTGTCTCCTGACCAAGGAAGTCCTGGCTCATTGGAAGTATCCTAATTAAATCCTGAAGTAAAATCAGTAACCTGAGGAAGGTATGTACAAAATGAGGAAAGATAATAATTCATTTGTTGCTCCCCTGTATCTGATCACCCGCGTGGTTGTTGTTAACTGCCCATTTGAGATGGTGGCTGTTAAAAATGAACACTGATGAATCATTCCTGAATCAGGTGCCACTGCTGGAATGAATCTGACATATTGGTATTTCTTGCTTCAGTAAATCCAATTCTAAAAACAAGAAAGATGCCATTGAAGCAATACTGGCCTCTAGGCTTCCTGATAACTCAAAATCAGTGAATGATTTGTCATAGACAGGTGTTGGCAGAATTACTTTACGTGTTCTTTTTAATGGTAAAAATGAAACAATACATTTACAAGGGACAAATACTTATCACTGAAGATAAAGGAGCAGAAGGTACAAATAACTATTAAATAGTGGAGCTGGAAAGAACAATTAATTTGGTGATCCTGCTCTAGGAAATTGACCTGCTCTTTCACAAAAGGCTCCCCACATTACTGGTTCAGGCCATTCACATGTTTGCGCAGTCTTAAACCTAGGTTTACCACTGACTGTATAATGAACAGGTAAGTACAACCAATCACAGCACCTGACCAATGTACCTGTATGGGGCATGTCTTTACAAACTCACTTGTCAGTCCACATCGTACATTTTTGGGGTTCACATTTGGAAAAAAATCAGGTGTGAAGTAGCCTTTAAATCAAGGAGAGGGGAAGCCATTGTGTACACACATTTTGGAAAACTAGGTGTCTAATGTCTACTAAAAATATCCCAGTCGATCAGTCCAATTTCAGTAGCACTGCTATTATGCCTTCCAAAAGTCCTGTTTGTCCTTTTGCTTAAGTACAAAAGGGTTATATTTTCAATACCGAAGCTTTCCAACTCAGTCTCAGCCAATGACCCAAGAGGGTCAGTTAGAAATTTACATGTTCATACTCAAAACTATTGCTCGGAACTGAGGTGAGAAGAGCAGAGTGACTGGAATGTCTCCTATGCACAGTAGTCAGTAAATCTTTTCCCCTTAATTGGGAAGAGCCTGGCTACTTTTAAAACCAGGACCCATATTCAAAGCCTGACATAATGATCACCCATGTGGAAGAGCAGACAGGCAGAGATTTAAAATACTATAAAATTCTCCTCGGTTTGATTTTCTGCTGATCTCTCTCTCCACCCCCCCCCCCCAAAGTGTTCCCTATGCGCTGCTTGAAATATTCATCACTGTAATGATTTCTTAGGGCACTGCTCCTATACATAAATATTAGTTCTTCCCATCAGACAGCAGAAACAATTTCAAGGCAACATTTAGTAGCAACACATTGGCCTAAATGATATGTTTGTAAAACTATTTGTTACCCCCACCATTATGTTCTTGTGATCTTTTCGATATGTTGTTCCATCTGCTTTTCTTGATACCTTGATGGTAAGAAGTATATCTTTAATCAGCAAGACCTTCACTGCTTTATCCAGCATTTCATTTTTATTAGGATCTGGCAAAGTGAAGTTTCTATGGGGCAGGTGAACAAGATCAGAAAGAAGGTAAATTGGGAAGGGAAGCTGTCATGCATGATCCAGCCTAAACACGTAACAAACCAGTGACCCATTCTACTGTGAGAAGAACATTCACATGATACAAGAGAAGTCAAAAGTCTCCCAAAGGTATCTATAATGCTGCCCATAAATGTTTCTAATGCTGCCCCCAAATGTATGTGACAAACGGGAGAAGCCAAGGCAAGCTAGGCTAGACCCTTTTGTAGCAAGGTTGAAGGGCAGTAATGAGGAAGATGTCTATTGTGTTATCTGGGGACAGGCAACATAGTTCACTTGGGCACCAGTGTTTCCCCAGACACCTTTCTTACTGCCTGCCAAACTGCACTACCCTTCTTACTGTGCTTTTTCTTTTAAATTAGCAAATTTTCCTACCGGGAGCTGGGATCACTTCAAAGTCAGAAGCCTTCCTCAGGTGTCTTTGTTAATGGATAGAAGTGGTGTGTGTGAGAGAGCGAGAGGGGGGGGGAGAAGGAGAGAGAAAGAGAGAGGGAGAGAGCATTCATGGGTGGTTAGGCCAGGTGTGAGAGAAGAAGGCCACAGCTAGACCTAAGGTTTGTCCTGGGATCATTCAGGGTTCGCTCCTGTCTGAGCACTGGATCCCCTGTGTGTCACCTAGATGAACAGGTTTGACCCCTGGATGATCCAGGGATAAACCTTAGGTCTAGCTATGGCCGAAGAGATAGAGAAAAAAGGTAGAATGAGTTGACAGGTAGATGGGGGTTGGGGAGAGGAAAAGAGTTTACATTGGGCCTTTTCAGACAATGCACAGTTAGTCTGCTAACCCTTTTACAGCAAATGGTTAGTGAGCATGTTTAAACTGTGGTAATGTAGCCACCATGGTTAGGTTCACACGACATAGTAAGTCATAGTTCACACCACACGCTAAGTGATAATGTTTAGCTTAAAATGCTTATTCACCGTGGCTTAGCATGTTGTCTGAACAGGGTCAGGCTGTAAATAGGTTTATATTGGTGCTGAAATCTGTGGGTTCAAAGGAGTTTTTCAGTGCATTGTGGATTAGAATCCACCTTTGCCTTGCAGTTAGTCTTTTGGGCAAGTTGATTGCCCTTTCTGGCCAGCTAGGACTGCCATTTTTCGGTGATGCCTATGATACTTTTTCCAATTACCAGATGTGCCCACAGGCCCAAAAAGTCTGCCTACCTGTGGTGTAGTGCAAAGGACTCAGATGGGAGTTCCTCTCAGACTATTTTGTTTTTTTCCAGCCCAGAAGAGCTTAGATATGGGGTACAAATATCTGATGGTTCACTGTTTTGTAAGTGTTGCTGGGAAATGCCAATGGCCTAATTGTTTCTGGATTTGAATTGGGGGTGGTGGGGAGTAGGGTCGGGGATTTTTTTTAAAAAAACACCTCACGTTTTGTTGGAGCGTATGTGTGCTCAGATCCTTTTTAAAAAATGACGGGCAACACCCGCCTTCCTCCCAGGATGTCATGCCCGCATGTGGACTAAGGGGAGGATCTCGTGATCAGGATATTGTGAGTTCCTCCCCCTCCCTCCCTGTACACTAGGCTGGTGTAGAAATGGGCCTAGAAACATGCAATTCCAGAATAATGAATACTCCCCCTCCGAAAACCTGTTGTTTATGTGATATAATGTTTCTTTAAGATTTGCATGCAGATTGAAAGGAAGTAATTCTTTCTTCTTTCCTTCAGTGTAACTTTTGACACTTTAACATTTAGCAAGCACTTGGGAGTAGGCTGTGTCAAGAGGGAGGCATAGGGTTTCTTTCTGTTACCAGTACAGAAAGACAGATGAGAGTGTGATGTTCAGTCTTCTGGAAGCCTTGAACTACAAAAGGATGAATGATCCTGTAACTGAGCTGGTAGATCATACTTCAGAAGTTAGTGGTTCATTTCTTTACTTTACTTCAGAGTGCCTGTATGTTATAGGAGAAAGTTAATTCTCTTATGTCTCATTTGCCCACTGGCAAAACTTCAAGGAAATATTTTCTCTTGCCAATCCTTTTGTGTATGTTGCCTATACGGTCTAGGCAGACTGAATGACTGAAATGGAAATGATAACTTGCTCCAGATTGAATGAGTATCGAGTGAAAGACAGCCCAGTTTATAGCACTTTAAACAAAACTGTGTGAGTGACATGCAACTGAGTGGCAACTGAGAGTGACATGCAACTGAATTATACAAATTCAAGTATTTTCCAAGTGCTACCTCACCACTCTGTCCATATAAGTCCTTGGAAAGGACATTTGTAATATTCTACCAAAGGGGGTGGAACACATCTAACACCTAATGGATGGAAGTAAACTTCCTCAACACTTGGTAGAAGACCAGCTTCTCAAGTATATGTGCATACTCTAGTAAGTTATCATTTGTTCAATGGTTGTTTGAATTTACCCTACATGATCATCAGTGTTGCACTGAATAACAGAAATAGGGAAAGGTATAAAACATTGGCAGCCGAGATTCTAAAACTGAAACCACTTTCCCTGCTGCAGCAAAGATTAAAAGGTTAGATTAGTTCATGGGGTTTTTTTGGTTTAAAGAAATCCAATTTGTATGTGTGTGATCAAGAAACAAGCAACTAAATTATATTTGACCATATCTGTTCACACAGTGACCAACCAGCTGTCGACCGGGGACCCACAAGCAGGACATGGGTTCAACAGCACCCTCCCAACCATGTTCCCCAGCAACTGGTGTATACAGTCTACTGCCTCTGACACATAGATGATTCCCAAGACTTCTGGAGCAATGTTCTCTGGACAGATGAGTCAAAGGATGAATTTTTTGACCTCAATGAAAATGTTATATTTGGTGAAAAACAAACACTGAGTTCGAACAGAAGAACCACATCCCAGCTGTCAAGCATGGTGTTAGGAATGTTATGTTTTGGACCTAAACCCCATTGCTATGTTGTGGCAAGACCTGAAGTGAGTGGTTCATGCAGTTGAAGCAGTTCTGTAAGGAGGAATGGCCAAAATCCCTCAAAACCAATCAACAGTTCCAACAGTGATTTACTTGAAATCATTGCAGCTTAAGAGAGTGCCACTAGGTACTGAATCTAAAGTTTAAAAACTTTTCACACATGGATCTTGAATTTATTTATTTATTTATCTATTGCATTTATATCCCACTTTTTTTTCTTCCAGTGAACCTAAGGCAGTGTACATAATCCTTCTCCTCTCCATTTTATCCTGACAACAACAACCATGTGAGGTAACTTGGGCTGAGAGTTGGTGACTGGCTTAAAGTTACCCAGTGAACTTCCATGGCCGAGAGGAGACTAGAACCCAGATCTCCTGACTCCCAGTCCAACACTCTAACCATTACACCACACTGTTGAATCAGTTGTGGATATATAAATCTTGAAAAAGCATCATATTTGTGTGTTATTTGATTAATCAGTTTTATTGTTCTTTATCTAGGATTTTAGGGTTAGATTAAGATCTAATGACATTTTAGGTTGGAAATATGTGATAATCCTAAGGGGTCACCTGCTTTTTCTCACCACTGTATGTATGGAGTAATCTAGGTCCTCCCTCTCTCCTCAGTGGTTGTGCAGTGGTAATAGCAGCCTATAGTTTATTATGGGCTACATCTTCAATATTCAATAAACAAAAAACCTACGGTTTACAAAACAACGTTAAGGATGTACAGTTTTCAACCAAACACCAAAAAGCAGGGAAATTGGGAGTTAAGGTTCACAAGCCTTAACGCCACATCCTCCCTAAGGAGGCAGAAAGTACCAGTGAAATTCTCATTCTCCCAAAGCAGATAAACCATGAGGACAGGATGGAGAATAGGATATGCAGAGGTGACTGTGGGGTTGTGGAAAACTGATGATGAACAACTTAGAGCCACCTACTTCTTTTTTTTGTTTAGAGCAGCCCTTCCCCAACCTGGTGCCCTCCAAAGGTGTTGGACTGCGACGATGGAGCAGGTAAGAACCCCCCTCCTGCCTGCCCCCGCCACCAGTCCCCCCCACTTACCTGCTCCATTGTCGCTCGGCCCGGGCTTGAACTGAGTGCCCTGGTCCACCTGGAAGCTCAATTCAAGCCTGGGCCCGGCAACGATGGAGCAGGTAAGAACCCCCCTCCCACCTGGGCCCTTACCTGGACCCACTGCCACTGTATGAACTGCGGCGGTGGCTCCAGGCAAGCCCCCCAGCCCACCCCACCTACCTGCTCCGTCGTCACTGGGCCTGGGCTTGAACTGAGCGCCCTGGTCCACCCAGAAGCAAGGCCGCACCTGCAGCCTTGCTTCTGGATGGAGCCGGGGGCTCAATTCAAACCTGGGCCCGCCGCTGCCAGAGCAGGTAAGCCCCCCCTCCTGCCTGGCCCCTTACCTGGCCCAACCGCCGCTGCTGCATGAACTGCAACGGCAGCTCCAGGCAAGCCCCCCACCCCACCCCACTTACATGATCTCTCAGGGATGAGTGCAGGCCGCGCTCTCCCTGCTTCTCCCCCCCGCCTCCAGGGAATCTGAGGCGCAAGCATTAGCTTATCAGATTCCCCATAGGGAAACATAGGGATTTTAAAAAAAGAATTAAAAATTGATGGAATGGTCTTTTGAAAAAAGAAAGGCTATTCCATCATAGGGGAGGATAGGGCAACGCAATCCTACAACTGGATTGCATCGTTAGGCTCCCAATTCGGAGCTTTAAGTGCGCAAAAAAAAATGGTCGCCAGCCTGGAAGCATTTCTGTGCCAGTTTGGAACAGAGATGCTTCCCCCCTTTGTCATTTAAAGTGACATCCTGCCCTCAATATTTCACCAATCTTCTTGAAACGCGCAGGTTATGTAAAACCAGCATTTCTTTCTGGCAGTACTCTGTTTCAGAAAGATTGGTGAAATATTTTTCATTTTAGGATGCTAGAATGACCCACCCCCCAATAACTCCTTTTAACATGGTGGAATGCTTTTTTTTTTTTTACTGAGCATCCTTAACACAGGGAACACTACCGTGTTCCCTGTAATACTGAAGTGACACATCCAAGCACCGAAACATCTGATAAACATACATTCTTATTTGAGCATTTTACAAGTTGCAGGTGTCCAGCCATAGCTGCAACTTTTTCTTAATTAACACCTGTCAGTCACCATCAGGAAACCTATTTGGCTGCTTATTTATTGCTTCTTCCACTTCATGTAGCCCTTCTTTATAACACACCATAGGTGGTAAACATAGCTCTTGGTTAATGTGAAAGACTTGATGGAGTGGACTACTTTTCTCTGCTAGTAGAGAAAATGATGGCAGCTTCATGAAAACCAGTGTCAGTTCTTGAGACAGAGGTTTAACCCACAGTAGCAGGACAGTTGGTGCTTTCAGACAGATGGCTCCAGTTTAATTAAAGGGGTACAAAATTCTATTGCTTATAAAAATGATACCTGTTGAGCTAATAACTTGGCATTCATGATCTCCCTAATGCGGTCTACAATCGTGCTAAATTTCAGACTGATCCAATATGAATTGCCACAGGTACTGCAAGTTAAAAATGCTGGGAAATGACACATAGACCCCTTTTACTCTAAATTGCAGGATAGCATACCATACCTTTCTTTCGAATTTTGGTGCAAACTACTAATTTGTGACATTGCATAACATCATTACTGATCACTGGGCACATCTGTTGAGGCATCAGCCTTAGCTTCCAATTTCCTGGTTTAGTGGAGTTTGAGCCAACATGAGATAGCCTTACTTCTGGTCTTAAAAAGGGTTTTGAATCAGACAAAAAGGCACAATTTACTGACGGAAAACAAGAATCGATCAACATACAGAACAGATACCTGAGAGAAAAAGAAGAGATACTATAGTTCCTAGTAACAGTAACTCTGATCCTGAGGTTATTTAGACCAGGAGTGAGCAGAAAGTATATCTGCAGATGTTTTGGACTCACTTAGGTATCTCAACTGGTACTAGCAAAATGCTACTTTAAATGAAAGAGTTATGGTTCTATATCCCTATAAGGCAATATAAACATTTTTAAAATGCTGAAAAAAAATATTTCCAACACTACCATCTTAGCTAAATAATGGTGGTGACTTAGGCCCATGTCTACACCAGCCGTTTATTCCAGGATAATACTGAAGTCATCCCTACTGGGCCACATGACACACAGCTGATCCCACTATGATCTCAGGTCCACCCCTCAGTTATTCAGGAATATTGCTAACTGCTTTTGTTATTTTTTTCCAGCTCTCTCACTACAATCCCAAAGGCTGTGGCTGGTGTGCTCCAACTTCACGAAGCTGTTGCTGTTTAGCACGAGGTCCTGGCTTCGTAACAGCCAACCCACTGTCAGGGTCGTGTGCATGGGCATTGGCGTGTTTCATCGCTGAGTGTGTTTTTTTAAAAAAAACCAAACATATCTCTCCACAGGAGTGCATTTTCAACACAGTACTTATCCTCCCGTGTGTTGCTGCATATCTGCACTGGTGCACATCTCTCAGGAGTTACATATAAAAAAATTCTGTGCCCCATAGCCATCTGCCTAGTCCCACCCACTTCTGCTGATACACATTCAGAACCACCGTAACAGGGCACATGTGCTCCCGCAATGGCTCTCCTTTAATTGTGGGAAACATTGGTGCCCTGTGAGCCCCGATCGTGGAAGCTGGGAACCCTCACAGTCATCCCTCCTCCATTGCAAAAGGGCTGTAAGTCTGGATTAGGGATAGAAAAGTTGTGGTTTTTAAAAGCACTATAGGGGCATCTTGCTGTATTCCTATAACACTATCATCTCCCCACTAGTAAATGAAAGTACCACTCTTTCATTCAAGATATATATATATATATCTCCACACTAAGGGCTTTGCTAGACCTGCCGGCTTATCCCGGCAGGGAGGCGGGGTGGCAGCGCGCTGACATTAGCGTGCGCCACTGCAGCTTCCAGACGCCGGACGCGCAGTGACGTTGGATCCCTGCAGCGTCCACCATTTTTTTTTTTTTTAGTTTGAAGGGGCCGCGTGCGGCCCGAAGACTCTGGACTGGTAAGTCCTTTTTTTAAAATGGGGGGGGAAGGATGGCAAGGGGGGAGGGCGGGTGAGAGAGCGCCGCGTGCCGCCGCCCGAGCAAGCAGGCGAGCGGCGCTTGCCCGGGCAAGGCCTGGCATGGGGCGGCATTGCCCGGGCAAGCGCCACTCGCCTGCTTGCTCGGGTGGCGGCGCTTGGCGCTCTCTCACCCGCCCTCCCCCTTGCCATCCCCCCTTGCCATCCTTCCCTCTGCCCCTCTTTTCCCCCCCCCTCCGGGCCGATGGGCACAGCGCTCGTATGAGCGCTGTGCCAGGTCCGTGGCTTTTCGCGGCTACTCGCAAATAAGCGAGTAGCCGCAAAAAGCCGCGGACATTCCTAGACGTTTCGCAGCTCTGGCCTGAGGCCGGGGCTGCGAAAAAGGCGCGCCATAAGCGACTTTGCTTATGGCGCGTTGGAGGAAGCCTCAGTGCGACCTGGGCCCGGATTCCCCTGTGCGTCATCTGGACGCACAGCAGGGAAACCGGGTCTCAAGGCGCGCTAAGGCCTTGTCTAGCAAGGCCCTAAGTAAAAGATTGCTTAAAAAGGCAACCACTGCAAGGGTTATACTGAATGTGTGCTGCATGGTTTACCTTCCTGATGGGTCACTGCCCAAGTCAAAACTACTGCTCTTAAAAATAAAAAAAATAGAAGTGTTTCTCAGGTATCTATAGATCAATGGTAATGACATCTGCACTTGTGGAGATTGTGTTAGTCTTCCATCCTTTACCTGGAATTTACCAGGTAAGAACAAAAGATGAAAGCAGCAGTGGGAAAACACAGGAGGATTACAAATGGATGATGGTGACAGGTCAATCCCCTCTGAAATATGAGTGAAATAGCCACAACAAATGCTTGTGTGGAAGCACCCAGTGTTTTGTTTGTAAGGGTGTAAGGCCATGTTAAGACAGAAAAAGAAATCCTGCAACTCCCAGTTTTCTCCAACCAGCATGAGAATCCCACCTGCATAGGACTGTGCCTGAAAGATGTGGTAGTATGTTCACCTATCTTAGTAGTTAGCTGAGTGCAAGTCAGAGTTAGGAGTTGGTCACCGATTTTATCTTCCGTACCTTTGAGCTCAGCTTATAAATCTGACACACCAATTAACGGCTTGTTGCTTTTCACAATGCATACAATTTTGGTGGGGGTGAGCTACCAAATTAGGATACCAGTTCATGGACCTGACAGAGCAGCCTCTAGGTTAGCCCACAATAAATGGGCCGTCGTTAAGATGCCATAGGACTCTTCGTGTTATATTTAAAAGAATGCCTGGTGCAATTCTGCTGTTTGGAAAGCAACTTCCCACTCCAAATAAATAACATACATAACTCCTGTCAACTTGTTTTACATTAGAAGTTACATGCCAGAGTAGGTCTTAACCTTTCTTGCTACTTGCCAGTATTGACCCTGCACATCCTCTCAACAGCTAAAATCAGGTCTCCTCTTTTTCGCCTGCCAATAAAACTTCTGAAGATGGCAGCCAATAGTGATGATCCCTCAGTCTTGTCAGGTTCATGTATTCTTTGCTTTTTGTTCAATGTCAAGCTTAAGAGTCAAATTTCTCATTTCACACAGTGAAGCATACCACCACCACCAGTTTCTCAGCAAATGGAGACAGTGGGCAACTAAGTGCATAGCACGTTAGTACAAAGATACATAGCTCACACTTCTTTAATAAAAATAAATTCCTGAAGGAATAAATGTGCTAATAAAACTGCTATCTTTCACACCCTGGAAGTGAAATCCGCAGTATTCATTGTGAGAGATAACAAGCAGCCATTATTTTGCAGAGGCAATACACAGCACTAATTCAATGTTTTCTGTAGTCTCCTATAAAAATTCATGCCTTTATCAATTATAATGACAAGCTAATTTGTAAATATTTTACATTAACCATTGTGCATCAGTTTCTTTATTTTCAGTTTCTCATGTTCCAGAATTACTGCCTATAATACTGAACTCAGGTGCTGAGTGCCAATGGGAATGTAGCCAAAACGAGGTTACAAGACGGAGGTATCAGCATGTTTGGGGAAACTCGGAAGTTTGCAGAAGTAAAAAACACACAAAAAAACCCCAAACAAACCTAAGTTGACAACAACACCCCCACATATAGCCCAATGAAGACCAAACATGCTGAATATCCATGGAACACTGAGGGCATGTCTACACCAGGCGATATCCCAGGGATCGTCCCTGTGCAGGGATCCTGGGAGCAGGGAGGGATGATCCTTCCATTTCCTCAGGATATTGCCATATACTTTTGTCACATTTTTTCCCATGGTCCTGGGACAATCCCAAGGACTGCGAGTGATGTGGCCACCCATCCCGGCTTATTCCTTCTTCCCTGTGAGTAGCAGGGGTTGTCAGAGGGAAGGAGTGAAGCTCAGGAGAGTCCAGGGCCATCGGGGGTGGGGGGGTAGGGAGCGGGGTCGGGGCTTTTTTAAAACAACAACAACACTTTTTCGCTGGAGCGCAGGTGTGCTCCAGCTCCTATCTTCTTTTTTTTAAAATAAAATAAATGGTGGGCGCATTGTCCTACTTCCTCCCTGGACGTCACATGCCACATGTGAACCCAGGGGGAGGATCTCATGATCAGCAGATCCTCCCCCTCCCCTCCCCTGGTGTAGACATGCCCTGGATATCACTGAGCTGGAAAAAAAAATGGAAAACTGAGGTGAGTAGAGTAGGAAATATGGAATGCCCTGCTTGGAATGAATGGCTGGCTAGAATTCTGAATATGAGTACTCCTTCCAGGAGGCAGAGACACTGCAACGTTTTGTTACAGGTCCTACTTGCTTTACTTATTCACCACATTTCTGAAATAAATTATTAAAAATCACTCCTGAAAAATAAAATTAAGATAAACCATTCACAATAAGGCCACATCTACACCAAGCACGATATGACACTTTGAAAATAGTTTGAAAACTGTATATGGAGTGTGTCCTGGGCCCCAACAGTTGTCACTACTGTTATAAACTGTTTTAAAGCAGTAGTATAGATCCTGCCTTTGATACACTAAAGCAAAACAAAGAATATAAGAACATGCTGGATCCAACTAGAGGCCTATCTAGTCTAGCAATCTGTTCCAACAGTGGCCAATCAGATCCCTATAGAAAGCCCATAAGCAGAACATGATGCAATAGCCCCTTCCTGTTTGTCTTTCATAGCAACTGGTATTCAGAGCTACATTGCCTCTGAAAGTGGAAGTAATATATAGCCATCATGACTAGAAGCCAGTTCGAGATACTATGTCTGGTGCTTGGATGTCATTGCTTATTTGGGAATACTTATTTCCAGAGACATTTCTGAAACGTTCAAGCTAAATCTGAATAAATTGATTAATGAGATACCTCAGGATTTAGATAGATAATCACCATAAAACTGAGTTTGTGATACAAGGTAAATACATTCAAGATTAATACTATACCTTTGATTGTGTATCTCAGATCGTGGGATGCAACTTCCAATTCCAGAACTTGCTTTATATTATCAGGTTTATTTGTTGACTTATATTACAGTTTGATCTTTTCCATTTAGGTCAGATTTTTTCCACCTTGGTCAGTTTTGGAATCTCCTTGTCTGGACCCTCTCTATAAATGGATGACATTCAGTTCTAGGCATATTAACATTGATAGGGATCCTCCCAGATTTACAGCTTTTAAGAAATGTGTAGGTTTGGCCTTGCTGTTTTTATGGCTTCAGCATCTCCTTCAGTTTTGGAAGCACTTATTGAGGGTGATCACACAAATTGATTTAAAACCCATGTCTATAAGCACTTATTATTGGTGAATAAATATGATATACAGGGTCTAGAATAGAAACTGGATTGTCCTATTTTGCCTAATCAATGGATCACTGCCTTGGCGTTTGCAACTGATGCACCTTTGGATGTCAGGTTACATATTATTCAACATAAACTTTTGTTTTATGGCTGTTAGGCACTGCAATGTCTCTTTAATAAGGTTTTGTCTAAGTTGGCTAATTGTTGGAAGTATAACATAGCTAACGCTTCTTTTTCGCATATTATTGACTTTTTTTTGAGAGGAGTTAATTCTACCTCAAAATTTTGTAATGAATCATTCCTTAATAGTTACTGATGTTCATGCTCTTTTAAATTATCTACCTGCCTCCTGGAAGTGAATGCATGGTCAGCACAAATGGATTCCCCACCACCTTCTGACACCTAAAAGACTGTTATTAAACATTTATTTTTCTTTCTTTTCTTGAAATTTTATAATAAAGTAAGTCATGACTACTAGCCATTGATAGCCATTGATAGAGACAAACTAGCATAAATCCCCAAGTAAAAGTGCATATAAAACTACAATGAAATTTGATCTCAGTAAAATGAAATCAGCAGATAATTAATTATGCTACTAATTGAGATGTATTACCATATAATAGCCAGGTCAGCTTAATTATGATTAGTCTTTTGCCAGCATATATTAGAGGATCAATTAGTATTTTATGTCTACTTTGTAACATTTTTGTTCATAGTGATTATGATATGGTGAATCCCCAAAATTTGGTGAATGTTGACATTTAACTGAATATGTTTCTTTTCATTTTGGACATACGCTTATGCATGCTAACAATCAGATTTACATGACTGTCAACATCCACCACTGCATCTGCCTGGGATTCTCAGCAATTCTTTTTTGGACATTTTTAACATAATATGTCTTTATTATTTACTAGCTCACCATTTTTACAACCAACTCAGTGATGGTTTTTGTGGTTTTTCACTTTGGTGTATTTTTGTTATTGTTTTCCTCTGGGCTATGTTCTTCTCTTCTGTCAAATGAAAGAATGCCTTTGTATGTGTGGTATAAATAAACTTTTTTTCCCTTTACAAAGCCATGACAGCATGATCCTCCAAGTTCTATTGAATCCACACTATATTGTAGCTTCTTAAAGAATTCAACATTTATTTTATTTATTTATTTATTTATTTATTTATTTCAGAATATTTATGTACTGCTTCCCATTCTAAAAATCATGAAGATGTTTATATTAAATTATAAAACAATACATCATTATAAAAGCACAACATTAATGGTTGGGAAAAGCCAGGGTAAACAAGTAGGTTTTTAATCATTGTCAAAAGCACATGATTGTCAATGCCTGAAGTATCATGGAGGGGAGATCATCATTCCAGAGGGAGGGCGCTACCACAGAAAAGATCCATTGCTCTATTGCTGACAGGTGGGACTCTGCAGGATTTGGCCTGGACAGCAGGGCCTCCCCTGAAGATCATAGTGATCCAACAGGCCCATAGAGAGGGAGACAATCCTAATCATCTGTTGTTTACGGCTTTATATATAATACCTTGAACCTGGCTTGGAAGCAAAATGGCATCCAGTGCAGCTCTTTCACCAAAGTACTCCATTAGACAACCTTGCTGCAACATTCTGCACTAGTTGCATCTTCCAAACCAGCCTCAAGGGCAGCCCCACATAGAGAGAATTACAGCAGGCCAACCTGAAGGTTACCAGTGCATGGATCACATTGGCTAAGCTATCCCTGTCCAGGAATGGGCACAGTTGGTGCAGTAGCCGGATTTGGAAAAAGGTGCTCCATGTTATGGAAGCCACTTGGGCTTCTAATGACCAGGATGACTCTAGGAATATCACCAAGCTGAATATCGCTTCATTCAGACAGAACAGGTAAACTTCCCAATTCCTGGATGTGGGAACCACTTATCCAAAAGTGTCTCTGTCTTGTCAGGATTCAGCATCAGCTTAATGACCCTCATCCACTGTATATAAGCACCACTCCTGGTCATGCCTCTCCTGTTTCAGATGTAATGGCGAAATGGAGCTGAGTGTTAGTGACACCTTGGCCCCAAACTCCTCATGACCTCAATGGCTTAATATATAAGATAAATAACAAAGATTGCTATGAATTATTTTGTCACTGTTGTCTACTAGGAATCAAGATTGTTATCACCTTAGGGATACTAGTGAAATGCCACACTAATATTAATTGACAAAGGACAGTGCTCAAAGATGTAACTGAATATAGTTCATGCAGTGCTTGAGGGAGGGAAATTCAAATGAATGGAAAGTCAAGAGCTTATATCCAATGGTTTGTATCCATTGTTAGTTTAACTCAAGTTCCATTCCTTTCAAATCCTCTTCTGTAAATAGACTTACACTGAATAAAAGTCTAGGTGTTGGACATATTCATTTCAATAAGACTGAAGTGTGACTAAGTTTGGATCCAAACCTAAGAGATCCCCCCACTTGACTGAGCAATGAAGAAGCTTTGTATAATGGATATATTCATATTTCTTAAAAATACTTATATACAGTATGTTAATGTTGTATGTCAGCCTTCCCCAACCTTGTGCCCTCCAGAGATGGTGGACAACAACTCCTATCATCCCAAGACAGCATGTCCTACATCTGGGAGGCTACTGCATATAGTTCTTTAAGTCAGATGTACTTGCTGCTTTGGTTATATCTCAAGAAGAACAATCTGTTTAGAAAAGGACAATGATTACCAGATTGTTATTATTTTAAAATGCTTGTTTTACTTGTTTGCCACAAACCAATCTCGGATAAAGTCTGAAGAAGTGCTTTATCTGTGTATTGAGCTGTCCAGTGTTTGAATTTTGCTGATGCTATGACAAAATCCTTTGGCCTTGTGGTGGACTCCTGATTCTGATTCATCAAGCAACATGAAGTGTTGGATTTTACCCCCAATCATACTGATTTTAAGATACACTAATTGACAATTTTTAAGATTTTAAAGAGAGAGCATCCAACATTCATTGGACTGAAGGGTCTGCACAACACTAAGATCACAACAGCAATTGAATCATGGGAACTATGTATTTTGGTACTTTTCCATTAGTGTGTCAAAGAAACATTCCAAACCTTCCCCTCAAAAGAAGAAGTGTGATTTGCTTCAAACTAATGGAAGTAACCATGATAGTAAAAGAAAATCTAATTTCAAGTTACAGGGGAAAGTAGCAGAAAGTTCACAGCAGCACCCCTTTCCCCAATGTCCTTCTCCATCTTGATCTGTGCAGAAAACAGAGTACTGTGATTGCTATGCCCTTTCAGTCTTTTGGTATTTGTACTGGGTTATGATGAGGCCATGTATCCCTTGCAAATGGGACTGGCACCATCAATCCCTTTGATATAAGTTTATGGAAAACCTGCCAGATGATAATAACTTTTGGTCCCAAGAGGCTGGATTTGAACTAGCGAATAGTGGGGCTGAATTCTCAATATTTGATTACTATTCCCTTGAGTCATCCCCGATAGTCCTTTTCTAAAGGTTAGATTTTTGATCTCCCTACTAAAATGTTAGATAATTAACATTCTCCCCTTCAGTGGCCATCTAACGTCTGTGGACTTTGCACAATCAATCAGGCATCTTGGTAGGCATGATTGGCTTTTGCAAAAGAAGTTTGGAGGATAAATTCACCTTCTTTGGTAATAACTTTGTTATTATGTCACTGAAAATATCCCTTTATGAGCAACTCAATTTAGAGGAACACATTCTATCTATGTAAAATCATTGTCATAAAAACACTGGTTGACAGAAACAAAAAAAGTTGTTGGAATTGGTGTCTGAAGAATGCAGATGGATCTTATAGACAAAAGGGATACTGTCTAAAAAGAGCACTCAACTCAAATCACTCCTAGGCCACTTGTAATATTTTTTTTAACTCACGGGGATTACATTGCTATGTTACACACTGCTACAATTCTAACAACAAATGCTTCAATTCAACTCATTCTCAGTTAACTCCTGTTTACTCCAACTCTGGTTTTCACCATAGCATGCTCTCTGCACCACTGCATCCTTTTCTCCCTTCATTTTATAGTGTGCTCTCTCCTAGGCCCATATAACACATTGCCCTCTTATCTGTCTCTGCACCTTCATAGGTTGATGCCCGTGTTTCTCAGTTCCCTATATTTTCTGTTCCCCATCTGCAGATGTCTGAATTGTCCCACCTCTCAATTCTCCCCTTTACTTTTTGCAAACCAAAGTCTTTCCTCTTTTCACACCATCACAGTTGGTTTAAATAAAATGCCCTGCCTTTCTGGTTCAAAAATTAAACTACCAAATGCGGCTACATCCCCATCTGTTCAGCCATTTCTCTTCCCTATACCAGGGTGACCACATGAAAAGGAGCACAGGGCTCCTGTATCTTTAACAGTTGTATTGAAAAGGGAATTTCAGCAGGTATCCTTTGTGTATATGGAGAACCTGGTGAAATTTCCTCTTCATCACAACAGTTAAAGCTGCAGGTGCCCTGCCCTTTTTTAAATCTGGTCACACTATTATAGCTCCTGCAGCTTTAACTGTTGTGATGAAGAGGAAATTTCACCAGGTTTTCCATATATACAAAGGACACCTGCTGAAATTCCCTTTTCAATACAACTGTTAAAGATACAGGAGCCCTGTCCTCCTTTTCATATGGTGACCCTAACCTAAACACATGCATCCCTTTCTCAGCTACCCTCTCTTATCTCTCTTTCCTCATTCCACAGATTTCTCTGCACCCCATGGTATTGTATTTTTCACTCTATACCCAGGGTGCTCTTTTCTCCTCTCTGCACCCACACAAGTCTCTCCAAATTAGCTACAGCCTGGGATGGTCCACAGCTTCTCACTTCATCCTGCTTGCATGCCAACAAACTGCACTGCAGCAGTTTCTGGCTAAACAGGATGGAGGCCTTAGGTGTTTCTACAAAGAAGAGGGAATGGGCTATAAACAACAGGCATTTGGAATTTCCCCAGGGGGTGGCTGCAAATGGTCTATGAGTCTTACATTGTATTTCTGATACTAAAACTATATGGTATATTTGCCCACAATGCAGTGAAAGAATGATCAAATTATGAATCTAACCATAACAATAAAGGAGTGCTTGCTGCAAGATTCTGTTGGAACTTTGATGGGAACCTCACTGCTCACCTCCTCTCAACAGCCCATCGCTCCAGCCAGCAAAGACAGTATATAAACGGAGAATTTTTGATAGTGCCCTACACCTTTTCACGTGAACCAAGCAAAGTGAGCTGTCTATGAGTGGTGGGCACTTTGTTGGTCTTGGATGCCCAACCAACTGGCCAGCCTTGCTGCCTCCTGGAGTCAGCCATACTATACAATAATTGATATGTTTAAAGGATTGGCAACATTGGAGGGCTTTCTGATTGCCAGTTATATATAGTCTAATATGTATTTTAGACAACATCTGTCACAAAGCACACATCAATATTCAGTGCATTCTAATTGGGTTTTCAATATGCTGAATAATAGATTGTGCACTCATTCAACTGAATGTGAGCCTTTTAATAGGAGACTGGAAATATCTGGATTTCTAATAGTCCAAATTGCATTTTGCCTGTGGCCAGAATCAAGAGGTTCTTCAGAAAGCCACCATATGGCTTGGGGTATGAATTATTATCATCAAAGCAGCTGGATATCAGATGGTCAAAAATCCATCAAGCAAATGACAGGAAAAGCTGTCTTACTACTCATATTATGATCAATAGTTGAGCATTGAATTGCTTTGTTGTACTATTACCTATGGCCAGACAAAGGAATAGAATAATAATATAGTTAAACTGCTCCAAAGCTCTTATTTACATATGTTATGTGCATATTCTTGTATAAATAAGTACATTCTTTCCTCTTCCTCCTACTTTTTTCTTAAAAAAAAAAACTTTTCACTCTTTTTCACCCCAAGAGAACATCAGTGTGGAGGCCTGGATGTGATCAGTCACCAGCTCTTTCACAAACTAGAGCGTAATACTTGATGTTATGATACAGCCAGCCTGATGGTTACAATTACCTGAGTTTATGACTGCACAAGCAGGTTTCCTTCTGAAACCCAACACAAAGAACATATATGTAGAGCCAAGCAAAGCGAAATGACAAACCCCCGTCCCCCAAGAAAATGCTATTTTCAAGAACCTTGTTATCCAGCAGATCTTTTCTTCTCAAGCTGCATGAACCATGTAATCATGGGGTCCTTTATTTCATTCCTCGCTTCTATACTTGTATAAAATAAAGAACGCCACGATTACATGCTCATAAAACTTTTTATATTTAGCTGTTGCTATTTTTGAAGAGATGCTTTCTTTTCTTTTCTTTTCTTTTTTGGCAAAATAGGTAATAACAATATTATCTATTGTGTGGAAGTTGAAGGTGTAATATGCCTGCTCTTGGTAATCTTTTTGTATTGCCTTTGTTAATAGACTTTTTTATTTTCTGTGTAACGAGCAGCCTAATTCTCCAAGACTTCTGACAGCATGAGCCCCTTTTCAGTAAATGAAGACTGAAGTAAATGAAGATTGAAAATGTTGTCCTGATAAATTCTATTACTCAGGTTTATTGTATCATCAGGTGGCTTCTAATTGATAGAAAGTTTGTAAAAAAAAACACACCAAATGAGACCTGCGACAACATGTTAAAAGTGTGGAGTGCTCCTCAGTGGAGGCTGGTGGTTCTGATGTCAGTGGGGTAGTGAATCCCCAGCCAGAATAGCTGACACATCTGCAGGACACTATGGGGGAAGGCTGCTATGTAGATACTGTTGAACAGAACATTTGTTATTAGGGATGTAGTTGGGCCTTAAAATAAGGGTAGTCATTTGGACCACAGATTTATGGGTCTATTCCAAAGTCCATTTAGGATAGGGCTTAGACACCCCTGGAGTTTGGAGCCACCTAAGATCTGTTTCAGCTCATCAAGCCCTACCTATTGCCCTTTCCTAATAATAATAGTAATAATAATAATAATAATAATAATAATAATAATAATAATAATAATAATTTCTTACTCGCCTCTCCCTCTGGATCGAGGTGGGGAACAACATAGAATACAAAAATATTATAAAATACATATAACTGATTAAAACATATAAAACCAGTACATTGTTAAAATAGCAGCCAGACTTCTTAAAATTTGACTGGGTATGCCTGCCAGAAGAGATCAGTCTTTATAGGATTTTTTTTTATATATTCAGAAAGACTGTTGAGTTTGCGAATCTCTCCCAGCAAGCCATTCCACAGTCTGGGAGCAGAAGAAGAGAAGGTCCTCTGGGCAACAATTGTCAATCTAGTTTTTGCTAGTTGAAGTAAATTCTTCTCAGAGGACCTGAGTCTGTGGGGTAGATTGTACAGGAGAAGGCGATCCCACAGGTAACCTGGACCTAAACCATGTAAGGCTTTAAAAGTAATAATCAACACTTTAAAATTTGCCCAGAAACTAATTGGCAGCCAGTGTAGTGATTTTAAAGCTGGTGCAATATGGTCACCCCAAGATGTACCAGTGACCAACCTGGCTGCCATATTTGCACTAGTTGAAGTTTTCAGACTAGGCTCTAAGGTAGGCCTATGTAGAGCGCATTGCAGAAGTCAAGCCTCAAAGTTACCAGTGTGTGCACTACCAGCTTTAAGTCTTCCAACTCTAGGAAGGGGTGCAGCTGTCATATCAGCCGAAGCTGATAGTAGGCACTCCTGGCTGTTGCATCTATCTGAGCTGTCATTTGGAGTGATGGATCCAGGAGCACCCCCAAGCTGTGACCACAGTCTTTTAGGGGGAGTGTAACCCCATCCATAACTGGTTGGCACATCTCCAAACCTAGGTTAGGGGCCTTGACAGTAAGCACCTCCGTCTTGTCTGGATTCATCTTCAGTTTGTTTTTCCTCATCCAGCCCATTATTGCCTCCAAGCATTAATTCAGAGGAGACACACTATCCTTAGCTGACACTGTTGTCAAAGGCATAGAGAAGTATGTTTGGGTGTCATCAGCATACTGATAGCACCCTGCCCTGTGCCTCTGGATGATCTTATCCAAAACCCTCATCCAAAACCTACCAGGACATGGCAGAAGTTCATAGTGTACATTGTAGAATGACCACCTTTCTTCCTTCTCAGAACTTTATACTGACACCTTTGGGAGTTTCCATAATTAAAGCACTCATTAGCTTACAAATTCCATAAAAACAGTATCAAACAACTCTTAAGAATAATAAAACAAGTGTAAGGATCCAGATTTATGCTAGATCAACTGTGCTGGCAGAACTGGACTTCCTTGCCCCTTCCTTCCCAGGGCAACCCATTGAAAATACTACACAGATAGTCAGGAGACCCTGCTTAATATGCCAAGCAGTGGTGTTGGGGGGGATCCCTGAAAATCAGATGGAGAGAACTTTCTGCGAGTGGAGCCCTTCCTCTTCCAGAAGCTTCCTTCTTCTCACAGAAGCCAAGTCCTGTATCCAGCCCATGACATAAAGATAGTTATCTGAATAGAATCAACAGTAAACTTAGAGATAGTAGTAAAGAATGGAAAAACCAATAAGACCTAATTAAAGCTTAGGAAAACAGATTAACTTGGAGTCTAAATAAACAGCCCAGGAAAATTCATCCCTATTATGATTGACTTCTATGAGTCTGAGCAGAAACATCACCCTCTCTCCCTCCCCTCCTCCCACGGATAGAATTAGCAGCCAGTTAGTGTTTCCCACTCCCCAAACCCTGCGATTGGAGAACATAGTCAGGGTCAGTGCTGTGGCTATTCCTAATTGGTTTGCTACAGAAGTCAATATCAAAGCTACCCCTCACCCCACTCAGCATCTTCCAAATATGGAGATATTCAATTTAATCACACACACACACACACACACACACACACACACACACACACACGGAGAGCGAGTGAGCAGGATAATTCTTGAAATTTCAGAAACTCCAATTGGGCACATCTCCACTCTGATATTAATCAATGGGTTCGGAAGTGGCCAGTCTCTGCTCTAGAAGATCCAATGCTCTGCGGATGTTTGTGGTTACCAGATAATTCCAGGGTAGAGTGCACACCCCTAGAAACAATGTGGTGGCCTCGAAGGAACAACAACAACAACAACAACAACAACAACAACTCTCACTAATTTTATCTATCATTGTTAATGTTAAGAGGAACAAAACACCACAGATTAATAGGCACATCTAGTATTTTGTTGGATTCAGCAAAAAAGAAAGGAAAAAAAGTGCAATCAAAATGGGCTCCCACAATAAAGTGTTAGAAATTTTCTGCATCGGTGTTCTTTTAAATTTTTATGTGAAAGCTACCTGCTGTATCTTCAGATGGAAATGCATAGAGGATCTTGTGTTTTTTGAAGCATTTGGAAACATTTTTTTTGTTTATAAAATTTCCCAGGACTAAGCGACCAAGAAACAAACAAACAAACAAAAGCACCTTGCAAAGTTGTCAAAGGAGAACGAAAGTAATTGTAATTCTGTTAAAGTCTTTAATTCAAGCAAACTACTTCAAATGTTAATAGATTTCCAATGCAATACAAGCTAAGCTTCCACTGTCAATTTATATACTGGAAGAATCACCTGCATTGACATGTTTAATGTGGTTTTTGCAGCCATACTGCCTTGAGCCATGATCTCGTCAGATCTCATTAGCTAAGTAAAGTCGAGCTTGGTCAGTGTTTGGATGAGAGACCTCTGGGGACATTCAGACACATTAGTGAGATGTACAAGGAATGCATGCTTTTGTGGCTAAGAGGAACAAGAGATCCTGACTTTAATTCCTGTCTTGGCCGTGGCTAAATCCCATAAGGTGCCATATTTGCTGCCTGAAAATACTTGGGGCATGGGGCAATATTGCTCTTGTAGTAGATGTTTACATGGGGTGCCCAACCTTCTTTTGGACCCATGGGCACATTTGGGAATTTAAGAAACTGGATCTGTGGGCACCGACACAAAG
Source organism: Elgaria multicarinata webbii (assembly GCF_023053635.1). Classification (NCBI taxonomy): domain Eukaryota; kingdom Metazoa; phylum Chordata; class Lepidosauria; order Squamata; family Anguidae; genus Elgaria; species Elgaria multicarinata. The sequence goes on from NC_086175.1 coordinate 86,357,540, forward strand.
TGGGTCCTATGGAGGCTTGTGGCTAGTCACATAATGGCTGCTGTCAGGAGCTGGCTAGTCAACAGTTGGCTGGGGTAGAGAAACAATGAAGCCAGAGACTGGGAGGGAGGGGAAACGTAAAAAATTGCTTCCCAGCCCACCCAATCTTCTTCCATCCACACAGACCTTTCCCCTTTGCTCCTCTCCCTCCCCACTCCCAGCCTCTAGTCTTACTATTTCTCCCCTGCAACTCCTTTCTTCATTATTTCTCTCCCTTTTCCCTCCCTAGCTTCCTTCTTTATCTGTCTTCCTAGACCCCAGCCTTTATCTTGCTCTTGTTCTCCACTCCCAGCCTTTAGTGTCATTATCTTTTCCCCTCCGACTTCTTTCTCCCCTGTCCTAGCCTTAGCCTCCCTCTTTCTCTCCCCTCTACCCCTTTGCTTTGCTTTTTCATCCTGCCCATGGAAACAGCTGTTCAGTGGCAGGTTCAGGAACAGTAAGGAAAATCTTGTGTTGTTGTTGTTGTTGTTGTTGTTGTTAATTAAAAATGTCTCTTTGAAGAGGGCAGGGAGTGAACAGCTTTTGGGGCTGCTGGTATAGATATGCTGGGTGGGGAATGCTGGGAGTTATAGGACATTTATTCTCCTGACTAACTATGCATAGGATGGCACCCTAAAATATGTAGATGGAACTTTCATTTGTCTGGTTGCTCCCTATCCCAGACGTTCTTCAGCATTATTTGGGCTCCATCACACCAGCGATTTAATGCACTCTCACTATGTCTGGTGTACAGATTTGCAGCACAGCACTCACACGATGCCCTGCCTGTCCTGCTGACACCCCACCTCTTTTATATTTTTACAGCGCCCAATAGCTGAAGCTCTCTAGGCGGTTCACAAAAATTAAAATAATGAAGAGCATAAAAACAACCAACAATCTTCCTCAGTCTTTCCTAGAACGCTTAACGTCTGGATTATTTTCCTAAGCACGTTTAATGCACCCTTAAGCCTCCGTGTAGTGCTGTACTCTCACATTTTCCATTTTTGGGTGTGTGTGCTGGGATGGAAGTCTTACTGTTGGCTTGAATGGACTACATCAGGTCCCAGCAGGGAAAATTGATCTCTCCCAGCAGCTGGTTCCAAGCCTCAATAGAAAACCCAAACCTTGCATCCCAGGCTGGAAAACATTTTTTAAAATCGTACAATGCCTGAATATCTGCAGAGACAGTTTTGTACTTCCTCAATGCCCCCAAAGAGCCAGACTAAAGGGTCATTCCATTTTTGCCAGGCAGAAAGGCGGTTTGGTTGAAATACTCATCTGACAGGACCTGCCTGTATATGTCTTGTTAAAAAAAGTGGGGGAGCAACCAATGAACTGGAGGGAGAAAGAGAAGGGGCAGGGTGGAGTGGAAGAGCAAGCTAGCAAAAGAGCAGTGTATTCAGGTGAAAGGGACTATAAGCTTGATGCACTTATGCATAGGAGTTAAAAAACACAGAGACAAAGCAGGGGGGAAATTATGTGTGATGGAGCTCTTTATTCCATTTCCAAAGGAATGACTCAATGTAAGTTGTTCAGTGATAAAGAACTATCATATTTCCCAGAAACATTTCAGCCATTTTACACTTTCCTAATGGATTCCACAGACATCTGTCTGCATATATGTGCTTATGCATATTCCCTTGCTAATTAAATTCGATGACATACCCTGCCAAATTTCTAACTTATGTATTTTCAAAGTCTCTTCTTTCAGCCCATGGGCCGAATTCCATTTCATAGAACATAAGGAGAGCCATGTTGGATCAGAACAAGGGCTGCATTCCAGTGGTGGGTGGAGCCAAGGGTGAAAAGGGGCAGAGCCAAAGGCAAAAGTGGCACAGCTAAAATCCCAAAACTCCCAGCCTATTTCAACTTAAAGTTCTTACTAGCAGAACCAGGCCAGGGTTAGGCGACCTTTTAGGGCCCTTGGATGTATTTGAGAAACTTTCCTGGGCATTACCACAAAATGGCTGCCATGTGAGGCATGGCAAAGGACAAGTAACCTGCCCCAAACACTAAGTACAAAGCAGAGATGGAGCATGAGCTCCAACACACTAAACTCCTTTGAACCCACAGTTTTCAGTACCAACAGAATTTTTTTTTAGAGCAATCCTAGCTGCCAGTATGAAAATGTTATTTTAAAAAAGGAAACAGGAAGGGTAGGACATATTGGTGAGCACCAAGAAATGTGTCCAGGGGCACATTTGTGCCTGTGGGCATCATATTGGGTACTCCTGAACTAAGCCTTAGGAAAGGTATTTCAACCTTTTAGAATGGGATGGGGGAACTATTTAAAAACAGGGAAACCACCAAGCAATAAGAGGGGGTTAGAGACAGGGGAATGGAGCACGGCTTTCTGTGAAACCCCGGATGGCCAGTCTGGGACCCCCAGAGGCTGGAATTCACCCCAGGCCTGAGGTGACTTGTTGTAGCTTCTCCTGTTTTGTGCACGCACTGTAGTGTGAGATCAAACCCAGAAAGCTAGAACCATAATGGAAGGATCTCCACAGAATGCCATATTTTTTCTACCTAGCTGAGCAATCTCTCTCTCTCTCAATCTCTCTCTCTCTCTCTCTCTCTCTCTCTCTCTCACACACACACACACACACACACACACACAAACAGAGAGAGAGAGAGAGAGAGAGAAACATACATGATGTATCCATCATGGATACATATATGCATGTCATCACTTCTCATCACTGTGTGGTCAGGAAAACACACACTTTTTTCAAGAGAGGGAAAGGATTTAGGGGGCATTTTGGAGGGATCTTGGAGGGGGGGAAAGTGACTGTTTTTTTCCTGACGCTGCAGTGTTGAGAAGAGCGGGACACATGTACATGCTGCCATTGCTCTGCTAGATAGAGAAAAATAACACTTTGCTGAGGTCCTTCCACTACAATTCTTTACTTCTATCACACCTGCAGATCCCATCCATTCAGACACACAAGCACACAATCCTTCTCAAGCCCCCAGGTGGTAAGAAAATGAGTTAATTAAAAAAAAGGAAAAAAAGTGGTATGGGAAAAGGACCAAGAAAGCTATCTGGGGTCTTACTGGTACTCACAGGCACCATATTCTTAGCCCTGGGAATTGCAATTTGTTCCATTAAAGTGTGCTCCTGCACGCTTCCCTTTGGGGACTATGTCCAGGCAGGAACTGTAGTAAAACAACCCTTATGCACATTTAATTTGGATGTCTGCTAAATGCCTTAATGTATGAGAAAAGGCCTTCTATAGGTCAATCAATAATGATAACAGGGAAATCCAGGGTTGAAAAAGATTCTCAGAATAAATTAGCCCAATGTTCTTTAAGAATATCCAGTAAAAGAAAAAAAAAGTCAGGCCTTAAAAATATACAAATTAATTTCTTGGTCAAGTGAAGAAGTTGTGTTTTTTTTTTTAAAAAATTCCTCTAATACAGCTGAGAAGGTACCTATTGATTCACACACACACACACACACACACACACACACACACACACACACACACACACGACTGGGTTGCCAGAGGCTGTAATGCCTATGATTAAATCACTACATTGAGCTCTGGCATCAATGTTTCTGTCAGTTTAAAAAAAATAATATCACAGTGGATATCTTCAGATCCCCAGAGCTGTTTCTCTGAGTAAACTGGTAAAATGTAAATATTTCCCTAGAGAGCTTTGATCTGGTGCTAAATTATCTCCTTGAAGTTGATCATTTCAATTCTTCTTCAGAGCAGGTCTTCTTTGATGGGAAAGCAGTTAATACCTATTTAGACTTGCCTTGATAAATCTGGAAATGAAAATAGATTAGTGCTTAGATCATATCTGTGCCAGAGCTCTCAACAATATTCTTCAGAAGAACAGAGTTCATGGCCTCATAACACTAGATAAAAAGTCTGTTGGATGGATATTTTTTTTAAAAAATATTTATAGCATTTTCTAAGACCAAGTGTAAGGGTCCATCTACACTGTTACTTAAAGGTCTTCAACCTGCTTTTTGATCTACACTAGTGTAGCTGCACTAGGAGACTGATATGTCCTTAAGCATGACTTGTAATACCCTAGGCACATGTCCTGAAATAGAAAAAGGTACAAATACTCTATTACTACATATGAAGGAGTTTTCTCCATTAGGGAAGGCATTTCATCTGATGAGGAAGATTCTCTGGAGCTAACTTTATTGCTTACTCACTCACTCACTCACTCCTTTTTGATTTCAGTAGTTTAAATGTATGAATGTTTTGATCAGGGCCATGTCCAGTACAGAGATGTAAAGGCCTGGTGAAAAATAGAAAATAATCGGGAAAAATAAAACAAAAATGAGAGAGAGATCTCCTCAAATTTTCCAAAAATGCTTAGGATTATTTTTTAAAAATTATGGTTTCCACTTCCTGTTTTATTGGGGCAGGGGAGTTAAAGGCTTTTACATCTCTAGTCCAGTAACCTCTTTTCCATTCCTAATGATTACAGTGATTAGAATCTTGTTGCTCAAGAAGGCAGCAGACTTGAATTTCTCCTGTTGTATTGCCACATTATTTTTATTTGATCACTTTTAAAAACATACAGAAATGGTCCCTATTGGAGCCTTCTGGTCATATTTCCTCTTGAGGTACTGTGAGTCCTGCCTCTGGGAAGATGATTCATTTGTTTCTGTAGAGGCAATTGGCTTTCTCAAATCTCCATTGATGAATTATAGAAATGAGCACCCAGATTCCATGTATCCCAGGGAGTGTTTTCTTTCTTTCTTTTTGGAACAGCTGCCTGGAATACCTCTCCATGTTATCTAGGAGGGAACGTGCATGCTGTGTCATTTTGAGAGTGAGGATGCTTCTGCCTGCAGTGTGAACATTACAAGAATGTAATGTTCCTTAAATACTGATCCTTAAGTAAAGTCAACAACAGATTCATTATGGCAGAAGCTTTTGTGGATTGGAGTCCATTTAATCAGATACAAATTATCCTAAATTGACATATTTGTAGAAAGGGGTAAAATTCTAAGCAGTATGTATGTAGTCAGTTACACGCTATTCAAAACTTTACTATTGAAATGAATGACCCCACCCCACTTAAAAAAAAATCTTCCTCGTGAATTAAAATGCAGAACTTCTGCTAAACGTTTGCTGATATTCTACGTACATCAGTATTTGCTACTGGGTGCTGTTTTCTACGCAGTTTCATTATTTGCTATTTAACAGACTTTGACAGTGACATACAATATTATTTAGCATCTCTGGTGGTATTTTCTAATGTGTATATGAAATATGGCTTGGTCTTTATTTAACAATATTTGAGAAATGACGCACCACAGTATTTAGGATTTGCTAAGTGATTTAATCTTTGCCAAGTTAACAGCTCTCGATAAGCCCTCTGTAGCACAGTTTGAAGGACATAGCCACCACTGCTAGGACTGTTGCCCTTAGATCAAAGGTGATGCTTCTGAGAGTGTTCCAATTTCTAAGTGCTAGATGTTGATGGATATAAACAGCAAAGGTTTCTTTGATATCAAAGCCCAAATGCTTACTCAGAACCTCATGGTGAGGACCCAGGACCTGAATTTTTAAAATATGTCCTTCATATTTCAATTCTTTTAGCCTTGAATTAAGCACTCACAGGAGCAACACATGATGCTCCCTTACTGTCTGTTTTGCCCTGCTCTCAGAAATAGAAATCGTTCAAGTTCCAGAAACAGAAAGCAGCATTCTGGCAGTTTTCCCTCTGCATTTTACAAGGACAGTTAACTATTATTTATTTATTTATTTATTTATTTATTTATTTATTTACATAGCACCATCAATGTACATGGTGCTGTACAGAGTAAAACAGTAAACAGCAAGACCCTGCCGCATAGGCTTACATTCTAATAAAATCATAATAAAACAATAAGGAGGGGAAGAGAATGCACCAAACAGGCACAGGGTAGGGTAAAACTAGCAGTATAAAGTCAGAACAAAATCAGAACAAAGTCAGAACAAAAGATTAACTAATGGTTAACATTTTTATTTAGGAACCCAAGTACCATTTCTAAAGCAATATTGTCATATTGAGTGTTATTGTTTTGTTTTTAAAAAGTGTACTTCATTTAAATATGATGGACAACACATTTACTCTTTCCTGTTTGATGATTGAAAGGGAAAGTACTGAAGTAGTTTTCCCCCAAACCATTTCTGAAAACGATGTTGAAACGCTTTTGAAGATTTTAGACTCCTTATCCTCTTTTGTCCTGGATAGGACCATGCTCAGATATCAGGGAGATATCACTCCAGTCCATAGCTATGCCATTGCCAAATGAATCTCCTACCAAACAGTTTTCTGTCCACTTGATGTACATCTGTTGGAATACGTCCGGAAGGGTTCATTGCAAATGACTTAAATATCTTTATTGCATTTAGCTTCACCACATCCTTATAATACATGTTTTACAGAAGGTGATCTCAGTGCAGAATGTAAAACAAGTGCAGATGTAAAACAAGGTTTAGAGATCAGGAGTGAGCCATGGGATCACTTTTCCTGTCCCCTTTCTTCCATTCCCTATTGTACACAAATTCATTCTGCTCCATTTACCTGTGTCCTATGATACACATGCCTGACTATTGCCAACCCAGGTTGAAATGAACATGAGGGTGCTTTTAAGCTCACTTCAAAAACCCAGTGTGGTGTAATGGGTAAGAGTGTTGGATAGGGACAGCAGAGATCCAGGTTCTAGTCTCCACTTTGGGCCAGTCATTGATTCTCAGCCTAACCCTCCTCACAGGGTTATTGTGAGGATAAAAAGGTGTGTAGAAGGGTCATGGACATCAGCTTGGGCATCTTGGAGGAAAGGTGGGATATAAATGTAACAAATAAATAACTCACCAGAGGGTTGGATCTAATGCTGGCCGTTCACCAGCAGAACAGAAACCACTGCTGGAATGGATTTCCCCTCCCTCTTTTAGTACCTGTGCAACCCAAATCTGCTCCAGAAGGCTTCTTCTGAGCAGATTTGAGGAGTATGTGTGGGACTTCATGGGGGAGGGAAGTGGAGCACAATAACAAGTCCTGTTACACAATTTTGGATTTAACCCTGAAGCTCCTTGATTCATTTCAGGCCTTAGCTAGACCTAAGGTTTATCACGGGATCGTCCTGGGGTCGTCCCTGCTTGCTCCCGGGATCCCCTGTGTGTCATTTACATGAACAGGGATGACCCCGGGACAATCCCAGGATAAACCTTAGGTCTAGCTAAGGCCTCAGTCTGAGTCAGCAACAGTCACACATAACCCTAAAATTAATGATGTCATGACCAATTTTGTGTGATGCTACTACTTTTTATGGTATGAAAATTTAAAAATTTTCTGCTGGTTTTGTCCTTTTATTAAAATTATTGTTTTTACGATTATGTATGCTATCCTGGAAGATTTCAAATGAAGAGCAGCATATAAATATTTTAAATTAAATACAGTCCTTGTGGTTTGAGAGTCCAGATGAAAATCTCTGACTGGCATGCCGTTTTAAGGAGGGAAAGTTCTTAAAACTTCTGCTGGCATTTTCTGAGCACAACAGAAGGACCCCACAGCATAGACTTACAAAAGACAAGTATCTCCAACTATTCCCATCTTCTGGGTTGGTTTGAAATGTTCATGTTTGTTAGGGACGAAAGTGCAATTTGTCTTTCTGCATGCCACTGGATGATGGATTTGAGGTGGTGTGGGGGGTGGATCTGAGGGAACACTTTAATGAGACTGACCTTTACTGCAACTTCAGGTGTGTTTTGTGTAGAGGATTTTTATTTATTTTTCCTTGCAAACCAAACCAACCCCCAACAGAAAGTGACCACCTCTAAGGGTGTTGGAATGAATAGTGCATTTTAAAGAGAGCAATCCTGTGCCCCCTAGACAGCAACTGGAGGACAAAGATATTTCAGCTTCCTGGATCTGAGCTCAGAGACAGGACTCTGAGGAAACTGTGCTCCCTCCCCCTCCCCCTCCCCCTCTTGTAGCTAGCATGCAGAGAATCATGCCAGCTACCTCTTTGCACTTGTAAAACAGGATGTGGAGACAAGAAAAGGGGCCTTTTCCAGGGGATAGGAGAAGACCAGGGCAGCAGCCATATGAGACATCCTATGGTTGACCCAGCCTCCTTCCCTCCACCTCCCTGAAGCCTCCACTAGATGGGTGAAATCACCCATTTAGCATAAATGAAGAATGGGATGTCAAAGGCATGCCCCACTCTGCTTTATATACTCACAAGCCTTCCAGTTTGGAGGATTATGAGTAGCCAGGGCACATTCCACAGGATTACACCTTAGAGCACTTAGAACAACCATTGAGGTTCAAACTGCACCATTTTTAAAGGATTTGTTTTTAGGGTAATGTAGCCTTGCGGGGAGACTGCATTACAAGATTGTACAAGGCCCTGGGAACATTGTACATGGCCACATGATTCTACTGCTCACCCATCTTTAGCTGAGTTTATTTGGACTCGACTAAAGATTTGCAATGGCCCTGAGAGGTAGTTACGTCCCAAGGACATACATACCATGCGGCTGTTGCAGAGATTTAACTTCTACCCAGTGGACCATACTGGCTTAACAACAACATCAACATCTAAGGGTGCAATCCTATATGTGTTCAGACAGAAAAAGTCCTATAATTCCCAGCATTCCCCAGCCAACATGGCTGGCTGGGGAATGCTGGAAATTGTGGGACTTTTCTTCTGTTCAAGCATGCATAGGATTGCATCATAAGCCTGTTAAGGAGTCATTTGAATACCATGCTCTGATAAGTACAACTTATAATATGACTTTTATTGGTGTTAGTTTTTAACAACCCACTGGGTATGTATCCAGCAGGCACAACTTATCTATTGCACATAACACGTAAATGCAGTCCCTTGGCGGATATGACCCTTGAGGTTCTTCCCAATTCTAACATTCTGTGGTTTTGTTATTCTGTCATCAGCTTGTGAAACAATATGATACTCCTTTGGGATAATCTTTCAGCATGAAATGTGCAATTCACATTACCTCACAGCTAGCCATATCGTTTGTTGATGCTGACATAAGTGCTCAATTTTCTTAGTTATCTATATAAAGCAATCCTCCTTTTTGTTTCTTTTTTATATTTTAAATAACTAGGTTGCAAAAGTTTTGTTTGAAGAAAAGTAGTTTTCTAGAAATCATCTAAGCTTCCTCATTATAGCTTGTGAATTGGTCAATTTGATCCAAATCTATCAATTGAGTGGACCCAGTCAAGCTGTAAATTCTTTAGAGGATGTTTAAGAACTAAAATGTGTGCAGGCAAGCTTCAGATACGGACATCCAAAGGCAATACAGAATAAGAAAACAGATTTTCCCCACACTCTTCGTGAGAAGATACTCAAACGGCTTAACGTTGAATACTTTAAAAAGTACCATCTGTGGCTGGGCCCTCTTGACATAGATAATAGTTCCTTTGCAATGAGACAGTTACAATTTTGAATGAAACACCCAGGAGAAAGCCAGAGTACTTCAAAAATAGAAAATCTCTGTAGCTTTGGATAACACACTATCAAATGTGCATGCTCTGCTCAGGGTAAAACACTCAACACAGGCTAACTATTAATTTACATCTATAGTTCTCTTGAAGCAATATAATAACTTCTTTTTAAAAAAGTTAAAGGCTGCCACATTTTCCCACAGTCAAGTAAGGTTGCCTGGCCTGTTCATAAATCCTCTCAGAAAACAGAGTTAAGGGTTACTTTTGTCTCTCCTTGCACAGTCAGCTGTCCACCTCATTCTATTCTTGTTTTTAACTTTTGTAAACCACCCAGAGAGCTTCGGCTACAGGGCAGTATATTAGTGTAATAAAATAAATAAATAAAATAAATAATCCCAGTGACTATGGGGAATAGTTCAATGTCCCTGGAATTTGTTTACAGCATGTCTGAAAGTGGACAGAAATTGGAAGAAATGACACCTTTGCTTTTAACCTCCCAAACCTTGCACTTCTTGTGAAGTTATTTCCCTGCATCTCCAAGCTAGCTCATTACCTTTATTCTAGCTAACTTTGAAGCTTCAAGGGGTTTATGTGACTCTGCCCCACCGAAATAGCCTCCATTGGCTAAAATAGTTCTGGAGTAGAGCAGGTACAAAACCCTGGGCAGAACTGTAGCTGCTGATTCAGGGGCTGTGAGCTCAGATTTATGACCATAAATCTAGGTCAGATTTATGACCTAGCCTTATTACAGCTAGGGTATTTATTTATTTATTTATTTATTTATTATTTATTTATTACATTTTTATACCGCCCAATAGCCGAAGCTCTCTGGGCGGTTCACAGGGTAGGATCTACACTACTGCTTTAAAGTGCTTTATAACAGTTTTGACAACTGTTGGGCCCCAGCACACACTCCATATACCATTGTCAAAACTGTTATAAAGCGCTTTAAAGCAATAGTTTAGATTTGGCCCTGGTAACACATTTCTCTAGCTCTGTCAAGGTTCTATAGCTAAATCAGGAGAGTCCTACTACAAGCTCAACATTGACAGGTGCTGCATCTGTTTTTGTTTTTGTTTTTTAAAGAAGCAATGCTCTTCCTCACAGTCACTGGCTTCTTTCAGATGTTGAAAGTCTGGGGCATGAGGAGCTGATTTTCTGAAGGTAAAGAATTTACAAGATGGTCATCTGAGATGAGCTCCTGAAACTGATTCATCAAAGACTTAGAAAAAGTGAATGTACAAGCAGAGTGTAACGAGTATAAATGATGGTTTAAGTGTCAAGACTAATGTCCTTGGGAGGAAAGGATGGATGAAACTGGACCACCCTAAAATGAGACATGCCTAAGGGGGAATCCGCACGTCGTTCTCAGGGCGCTTCCATCCGCCCCCAGTGCACCCCGAAAACTATTGTGTAACTTGCCTGTAAAAGAGACGAGGAAGAAGTGTCCTTGCCGCCGCCGCCGCCACCACCCAACTCCCTCCTCGCCGGCCGGCTCGGAGAGCTTGGCAGAAGAAGGCGGGGTGGAGAGCGGAAGAAGCTCTCCACTCCACCTTCTTGCCCCGAGCTCTCCATCCCAGCCGGCTAGGAGGTCTGTGGGTGGCGACGGTGCCGGCAGCGCCGGCAAGGACGCTTCTTCCTCGTCTCTTTTACAGGCAAGTTACACGATCGTTTTCGGGGTGCACTGGGGGCAGATGGAAGAGCCCTGAGAACGACGTGCGGATTCCCCCTAAGAGTACATGTTAGGCAAAGTGATCATTGGACATAAGCCATTTAACATATGGTATCAGGAGAATGCAAACAATTTCTATTGTTACTCACAACACTGGAAACAATAGGCAAGATGTTGCTAGCAACACACATTGATGAGTCATGATGGAGGATCCTACAATCTAAAATAGGCTGAGATCATTGTAGTAGAAAAAATGATCTTCTTTGATAATTTTTGTTTAACATTCTTTTTCTTAGATGGTATCAAGACCATGTTGCCTTATTTATAAACAAGGAATAAATATTTTTTTAAAGTCTGAGTCCATTTATCATTGTGCAGCATAGTACGAAGAGATGAGCTCTGAAGAACCATCCTGTCATTCCTTTGCTCTACAACCCATCTGTCCAGCAGTGGATTGATCCTTTCTGCCCTTGAGTTCCCCCTGACCCCAATACATCTATCTTGTTGCAGGATCCCACCATTTTATTTCCTTTGGCCACCTGACACCCATTGCTATTTCTCTTTCCTTGATGGTCCTCTCTGGTCAATTTTACTGCTTGTCTTTAATACTGCAAAAGAGCCGAAGGAAAGGAAGCGCCATGAATTCATATTTGACTTTGCATTTCTTCACAAGAAAAAGCATAAAAATAAAAGATGATTGATATTCCACAATGTTTCTAATTCTGCATCCCCCCCCCCAAGTTGATTAAAATAAAATGTTCGTACTTCCATACCACTTGTGGCTCTGGGTGTTAACTGATGTACTATGTGATTGGGTCTATTATATAAAGTGATTATCATTTCACTCCCCCGCCCAGTTGAAATAATTTGTTTCGGTTCACCGTCAAACAGCTAATAAGGTAGCTTAGTCTAGCCTTTGAAAAATATCTTAACTAGTGAACTATAAAATGTTCAGCTCTCTGGGCATCACCTGGAGCAGAGAGTCATCTTCTAGCTCTAGTTCAAGAAACTGAAACTGAATATCCTGATATACTTGAGTAAGCAGTTAATGAGGCCCGCTTATGGAGCTACTGCATAAGTATTGTTACTGGAAGAAGGAATAACATTTAAAACACCTGGAGAGAGAACTGGAAAGAACCAAAAAGTAGGGCTGAGATCCGCTTCTCTTGAGTTCGGAAAAGCAATAGTGAAGCGGGGGGCTTCGCCTCTGTTATAGGCAGAGGAGAATAGAGTTGGGGGGGGCTAGCGAAGCATAGCAAAGAGAAGCAGCTACAAGCAAATCAATCCTCTTTTCGCGAAGCGCTCTGCCCGCCATTTGGGATATTTTTTCCCCATAGGATTGCATTGCAGAAAAGATTAGCGTATAACTTTTTTGTTTTGAAACCCACATCCCTGAAACTTGCTGTGCTTAGAGAGTGGTGGTTGGGGGTTATTTGTGGAGATGTTCAGACTTTGTCTTCCTATGGTTTGCTTGCTATTAATTTGTTTAGAATCGCTTAAAGCAGGAGGGGGTAAGGTTTTTTTTAAGAGATGACAGGCAGATTCAACTCCCAAACGTGATCACCTGATGAAGCATCCTCCAATCCCAATGTTGGAGCGGGGAATAAGCAAAATGGGTTACTTAGTAACTTGGGATACTGGGTAACTTTTCTTTCTTTGTCTGAATGGACTTTTTCCAGTGTTTTTGAAGCAGTAGCCCCACCAAACGCACAAACACAGCCTTAAATCATATACTAAGTAAATAAATAACAGATAGGAAACATAGCACTGCCACCCACCTTAACCTTGGTGAACAACTGAATAGATGTGGTGCAAGGGGATGAGGTCCAAAGGGCATGTGGACGTGCCCAGTGCACACTCCTGCCTTGAAGAGTCATCAGAACCCTCCAAAGGTTAATCAGTGAAGCTATTACTGCCTCTCATGAATTGAAGTCTGTGGTAGCTTCTGAAAGACTGGTACCTATACAAGCGCAGTCAAATTGGCACAGTTCCCCCTCTCCCTGGGCATGTCCACTTTCCTCTTACTGGTAAAAGACAGACATAGCCTTTTTTTAAAAAAAATATTCTTGTTGTTGTGATTCAGCAACACTGCTGCAGTGCTTAATAATCACCCCTGCTGTATTTATTTATTTATTTATTTATTTATTTATTTATTTATTTATTTATTACATTTATATACCACCCCATAGCCAAAGCTCTCCTGGCTTTCCCTCTTCAGTGAAGTCAGGCAGGCTTTCATTGTGGTTCAACTTCTTCTTGTTGTTGTTATTATTATTAATAATATTAATATTACTAGTACTGCTATTATTAACATTATTATTATTGTTGTTTACTAATGGCTGTGTGATCACAGTGCAGTCAATCAACTCTGAAGCAAGGAAGACAAAGCTTTACTCTATCCTCCTAGCCCCCTATTAGTTATGGGATTCAAAAGGCATCTCTCTGTGCTGTTCCCGCCTCACAATATGGTTTGCATATTGGCTTTGATGGCCTGTAAAGTGGAAACAATCCTTGGTTCACTTACTTGTGCCCCCAGAAATGTGTGCTGCATGCCCGCCTTCCCGCCTCTGCCTGGGTGTTGTCATTGCGGGGTATTGGATAGATCTATCCATAGATCTATGTCATAGTCGTACATTGTGTGGGTGGGTGTAGCACCTCTCTGCCTGCCTCTCTGCCCTCCTGGTGCCTGGGAGATGTAGATGGGCTGTGTGGGTCAACCCCACAAGCCTGTTGCATGCTTATTCCCACTGCTTCAGGCCAGGGCATAGCCACCACCTGCTGCTGCCTCTCCTCTTCTGTGCCCACCTCACAGGGATGGTTTGTGTGTGTTTTGCTTTGACTCAGGGCATTAGTCCTTCCTGTTCTCACCCTGTTTAGACTTCTTGAAGTTCCAAGTAAATTTTTGAAGTTTGGAAGAAGATTCATAAGGTTTATCTACTCCCCAATTCATGGCATGTTGGAATTTCCTTTGAAATGGCCATCAGTAAGGAAAGCCCATTTATCTGTCTGCAGCTTTAAAAATCCCGGAGATATTTGGATTTCTGAAAATGGGGTGGGGGATTTTCAAAATTCCCCCAAAATCAGTGGAGGCTCGGATTGACTTCCAACTGGGCATGAAGGTGAATACATGGATAAGCTCTCATGGTGCTGATTTTGATGTTTTTAACGTGAAAACTGATGGAGTTCTAGCATGAGACTTGAATTGGGGAGAGTTAAAAGGGAAAAAAATCACCAACGATCAGGGCATGCTCAGGTTTGCTTGAAGCTTGCCATGAATGTGGATCTAGGTGGCATCTGTGAGGGTGCCCACTTTCAAGTTTGTATCTGTACAGGTGTTGGAGTAAATCCCATTTCTGAAAATGGGGTGTAGGATTTTCAAAAATTCCCCCCAAATCAGTGGAGGCTCAGATTTCCTTCCAACTGGGCATGAATGTGGATACATGGATAAGCTCTCATGGCACCAATTTTGAGGTTTCTAACATTAACAGAAAAAAGTTATAGGCATTTGGATTTCAATGCACATCTATGGGGGGGAAACAGAGCTCCGCTTCGGATCCGGAGCTCTGCAGCGAAGTGGATTGGACCACTGGTGGATCGTCGTGGAGCGGAGCGGACCTGATCCAAAAGTTGCAGATTGGGATCCAAAGCGGATCGGGGTGGTGGCGGTGGGGGTGTCTGTGTACAGCCCTACCAAAAAGCAATTTAATCCAAGAGTGAGTGATATGTGATCCTCCAGATGTTTGTGGTCCTTATAACTCTGATTATGCCTCACCTTTGGCTGTGTTGACTAGAGCTGACGGGAAATCTAAGTCAAAACATCTAGAAGGCCACAAGTTGCCCAACTCACTCTAATGCAAACTGCTACCGAAAAGGAGAACCATCACCTCTCTAGCTTCCCAAAGATCAAGTGAATTCTGTTTGCCACAATCAGAGAGGCAGATATATTGCAGAAGCAAGTCAGGCGAACTATTTGACAAAGAGTATATGCCTGATTACAGGATTACCCCCCCCTCCCTATGGCATCTAGCAAGGTTTTATCCCTCTTCTCATGAGTTGATTCATGAAGGAGAGAACAGGGTTGTGATGAAAAGCCATATTCTCTGCTGTCCACACATTTACATGCAAGGGTTCCTAACAGACACACACTCTTCATGCATCACTTGTCTGCAGAGTCAGGAAGTCTACGAAAAGCACAGTGCTTGACTGCCCATACAGACATATGTGTATGATAGTTTGTACACACATGGGCACATTGAAGATGTAAAGATGAAAGTGTATGTGGCAAGTGGTAGGTCTTGCTGCCACAATCCCTCCTGCATTAACTGAATGTGCATTCATTGTGAGAAGAAAGGTTATACCTATGAGACATTTTCATATCTTCCCATTGTCCTAACCTTGACTGAATGTATGGAGGGCAGGCCGCGATCATGGCTGCTGGTTCCCCCCCCCCATCTCTATGCATTCAACAGAAGGTGTGAAAAAGTTTCTATGTGATACTATTGTATGTATGAGGGCTCTGTAATGCGATCAGGACTCTGATTGTGCAGGGTTCATACTGTGTAAAAGCACTTATGCACTTACAGTTGTGTGAAATTAAAGCCCCCTTTCACATCTTTCATTCAAGGTGCAAAGGTTAGAATGAGGAAAGCAGGTGTGATCTTCCTCCACTTTCCATGTCTCCAGTGACTAAATACAGTTTATCAGGTGAGAATAGGGCCCTAAGCTATCAGTGGGCATGTATACACCATGCAATATCCCAGGGACCGTCCCAGGATCATCCCTGGGCATCCACATCATGCACAGGGGATCCCTGAAGCAGGGAGGGATGATCCCTCCATTTCCCCAGGATAATGCCATACTCTTTTTTTATTTTTTCCCGTGGTCTCGGGACGATCCCAAGGACTGCAAGTGGTGTGGCCACCCATTCCAGCTTCTTCTCTCCTCCCCGTGAGTAGCGAGGGTCATCAGAGGGAAGGAGCCGGAACAGGGGGAATCCAAGGCCATTAGGGGTGGGTGGGGAGTGGGGTCAAGCCTTTTTTAAAACTTACTTTTTCGCTGGAGCACAGGTGCACTCCAGCTCCTGTCTTTTTTTTCCTTTTTTTTTTTTAAAAGGCAAGCATGATGTCCTCCTTCCTCCCTGGACATCACACACTGTGTGTTAACGCAGGGGGAGGATCTCGCGATCAGCATATCACAAGGTCCTCCCCCTCCCCTCTCCTCCCTGGTGTAGACATGCCCAGCATCACACAGAAATTCCTGGACAGAAATTCCATGATAGTCTCTCAGTCTTATAAGAAAGAATTAACATGAAGAATGGACACTTACTAGAGAGACAGTCTCATTGACTTTAGTGTAGGGTGAGCATTTGAAAAGGAGGACAGGGCTCCTGTATCTTTAGTAGGTTAAAGCAGGAGCCCTACCCTCTTTTGTATCTGGTCAAGAGGGCAAGGCTCCTGCAGCTTTAACTGTTATGATGAAGACAGAATTTAACCTTATATCAATTTTGCTGCGTGGTTTTATCCTGGGGCGTTGCTAGACCTACCGGGTGTTCCGTCGTTGAGGAGCGGTGAAAGCGGCTTTTCCCGTTCAGCCGTGACGCCTCATGATCCACACCTGCCTTCGATTTGTGGCGGAAGTTTGCGCCGGTTGTGCTGCTGCCGCCGCGAGCACGGTTGCGCAGCCACACCGGCCTGATTGCCGCGGCTTTTTTTTCGCTCGCTGCACGGTTTGCGCACGTCTGAAAGACCGCAAACTTGCGCAGCCGTCAGTGATGCCGCCGCCGGCCCTGGCGGCGGCAGCGGCGGCAGTGCCAGTGCCAGCTGAAGTGCTGCTGGTGCTGTTGAGGGTCAACATTGATGCGCTCACTTCCTGATGGGGGTCGTGGCGGGTGTCATATGACCCGAGGTCAATCGTCTGCATGGCCACTCTGTGCCTACATCTCCCATCATGCCTCTGAGGTGTCGGCGGCGATGATCGCCTCTGTGCCCTCTGCCCCATCCCAAGGAGCCAACCCACATCTGGCCATAGCCATGGCAGCAGCCCACAAACAGCTCTGCCCTCTGCCAGCCTGGTACCCACACTAACAGGCAGCGTACAGCACCGCCATTATGCGGCCACGGTAGCTGCCCACCGCAAGGAGTCACCAGCCACTTTTCCGGTCCTCCGGTCCTGCGCAAACTGTCACTGGGGAAATAAAAAAAAAAACCACTAGAACAGGCGCACATCCCCCACCCATCCCCCACACACCCCAGCAGCACACTAGCCACTTTTCCGTTCCTCCGTTCCTGCGCAAACTGTCACTGGGGGAATAAAAAAAAATAGCCGCTCCGCCGCGCTGCCCCAGCTGGCGGACTGCGCGCAAATGGCGGAGGCGGCTTGACCGAAGCCGCTGACCACTCCCCCTTAGCACGCCTTTTCCTGCCCAGTGCGGACCGCAGTGACCTCACATCCTCCCACACGTACTCCAAATTACCGCGGGACGGCAGGAAAAGGCGCCCTAAAACTCACTTTTTTAAAGTTGGGAGAAAGAGGCTTCACCGCAGGATAACGGCGGATCCTCGTGAACGTCATCTGGAAGCCTCGACGTGACTGCGGAAGGTAACGCGCGCTAGAGCCTCGTCTAGTAACGCCCCTGGTTGTGCTTTTTATACTGTATTTTGTATTTGTATTTTTAACCTGTTGGTTGTTTTATGATGGTTTTAATTTTTGTGAACTGCCCAGAGAGCTTCGGCTATTGGGCGGTATAAAAATGTAATAAATAAATAAATAAATAAATAGAATTTCACCAGGTGCTGCATGCATACAAATGACACCTGCTGAAATTCCCTTTTCCATGCAACTGTTAAAGATACAGGAGACCCGTTCTCCTTTCCGTATGGTCACCCTACTTTAATGGGACTTCCTTCTACATAAACTAGCACAGATGCACATGTATTGTACATCTACAAATTCTGTACATGTCTACTCCAAAGCAAATTCAGTGTGACTTACTCCCATGTAAGTGGATACAAGATTGCAGCCAAACTGAAACGTAGAAAGGACTCATTCTGAGTCATGTTTCGGAGGAAGGTGCTAGACGTTAAGCTGATGCTGAGCTTGTTTAGTATGTAAACTCATAGCCTGCTTTTAGTAGCATGGAAAGGGATTTGAAGGGCATGCCATTGGCCAATTCCATGCCAGGCTATAGTGTTTCAGTGGGAATAAACCACTTTCTCTTCAAATATCTCGAGGCTCTGCTTCATTGATTTCTCTTTCAACAGGAAGCAGACTTGACACTTTCCACTTAACAGTGGGGTGACACATGTCGGAACAGGATGCTGCTGGTAAAAGCAGGAGCAACAGTAAAAATAATTTAAGTTTTGCTTGTGGACCTTGAGTCAGAGCCCTTACTTTCATGTGTAATCATTGGCTCCTCTGAAGAGTAGGCTAGCAGAACAAAAACAAAACCATCAAGGTTTTAACATGTTCTGCCTACTTTACTAAAGAAGGAAGAATGATCAGGGCTTCCATCTAGCCAGGAATGGTGAACATCTGTATTCCAGCAGTCACTATCCTCCAAACAGAAGAGTTGACCAGAATCAGTAACAGACTTAGCAATACCTAGCAGTAAGGATTTCTGAGTTATGGAGCATACATGGTCAGGGAAATATATTTCTGAGTTATTTCTGAGTTATTTGAGCACGCATGGTCAGGAAAATATATCAATAACTTCTCTGAGTTGCTCTGAATGATCAATAAACCCTGTTCCCTTACTGGGCTTTCTTCTTGCAAAGCCATTCTGGGATTACAATGGGCACAATAAAGATGCCTCTCTCTTTCCTCCCTGCTTTTTTGGCATTTCCCATGGTGGGGACTTCCATAGGTTCCATTTAAATAGTCAGCAGATGGTGGGGCGACATTACAGGAATATTTGGCTATCCAGGAAATACACCAGCTCTTTGATAGTGGTGTATATTTGTTACTCTGGTTTTGGTGAGTTTAATCTCAGTGGAATAAACCTCAAAAACAGCAGGAGAGGAACTGGAGAATGATGATATCATGAAAAGGCTCCTAAAACTTCTGACAGTAACCAATCGTGATTGGACTACATACACACCATATGAAGGAAAAGAATTCTCTTTCCCTGGCAGGTGGCAATTACTTTGCATACCAGTTTCAGCTTGTGACCATGCATTGTCTACATTTAAACTTTCCTTAATTTCTTAATTTTTGGCAACCTGACTGTGACTTGATATGAAGCATGTCAGTACACAAAGGCTCTTGATAGACCAGGGTTTAGCCCGGTGTGAGGCCCGGCCCGGCCCCTGTGCATCCAGATGATGCACAGGGGATCCCGGGCTCAGGCAGTGGTAACCCTCCCTTGGCTTGGGATAACCGGCACCGGTTGTGGCCCGGTACTTCCCGCGGTCTCGGGCTGAGCCCGAGAGCGCGGGCGTGTAGCCTGTTCCGCCGCTTTTCTTGGCTACCGCATTTACTCGCGAGTAGCTGGGAAAAGCGGTGGACGGCGCACAATGCTCTGCAGGAGTGCTGTGGCCATCAGGGCGGGGGGGAACAGAGCCAGGGGGGATGGGAGGAATCAGAGATCGCGGGGGATGGGGGATTGGAGATCGTGGGGAATGGGAGGATTGGAGATCACGGGGGATGGTGGGATCGGAGATCCCGGGGGATCAGAGATCATGGGGGGGAATCACAGCCAGGGTGGGGAAATCAGGGGCAGGGGGGGCAGGGAACCCTGTTTTTAATTAAAAAAACCCTACCTTAGTCGCTGGTGTGCTCCTGCACACCCGGCCCCTTTAACATATGAAACAAAGTGGCCAATGCGACGGGGCTTTCCTTTACCCCATCGCGTCAGACGTGTGGATAGGAGCAACAGCCCACACTACTTCTAGCGCGGGGTGGCCCCTCAACACACCCGGATTTTAAGGTAGGTCTAGCAAGGCCCAAAGTTTCTGACTCCTAGAACAGTTCTTCCATTTCATCCCATCATGTGCAAACCATCCTGAAAGTTAGAAGCATACTTCTTCTACCACTTCTGTTAGCTGTTTTATTATATCGTTCTGCTAATTAACTCAATAAATTAATTAGTTTGGCTCCATGACAGCAGGCTATTATGGGAGGAGTTGTATAAGCCATTTTAAGAGAAATTTAAGTTGAATGAAAAAGGATCCTGATGGAGTTACATTGAGTTCTCAGAGTGCAGCATTTGGGTGCCGCCTTGCATAATCCATTAGGAAAATCCACCTTCCATGGAGGAGTTTGAAGTCCCATCAACTGATTTTTCAAGCTTTCACATGGCTTGACTTGTGCATGTGAATTTAAATTGGTTGTGCCACATTTGTTTCAGTTTTGCATTCTACCTTTTTCCTTAAAAACAACCCCACTAGATGAGCAGCTTCTAAACTGTGTGGGAAAATCTGGAACGCTCCTGCAGAAAAAAAAAAGCACATAAACAAACATTCTAAATCTGTCACAGTTCCTTGGAGTTTTACCCAATTTTGTTGTATTTCCTTAAGTACAATATGTGGAGCAAATATGTGGGCCCATTACAGTCAATGTTGATAATCCTGGGCTAAAATAGCCAATGTTCTAACTGATGCAGTTTTCCAGGTTTTGAAAATCATTTATCTCAGGCCTGCACTGTAATGAACTTTGCCCCAGAAATATAAAAACACATAATCAGGACTGGCAGAAAACATAACTTTAATCTGCAGAATGGATCAGCAGTTTGTACAGTAATCTGCTCTTTTAGACCCATTACCATGTGATCCACAAATCACATTTTCTAATAAGTGGAATTAATGAGAACTCCATATAAGGGAATGACCCTAATTTATAAACTATAACAGAACTTGTGATCCACCAAGCCAAATGCAACCCAGACCCCTATAAGGTGACCCACTAGGGATTTGATAACTGCTTGAGATTTCAATATCAGGGAGATTGTCAATGACCCTGACAGCCTACCAGTGATGGGGTACATTCACCTTGGTATATCACAAGTATGGTAGGACTCATTTATTGGTTGCTTTTAAAATAGATCTATGTAGCAATATATACTCAACTCTAAAATTAATTCATTAGTGGGAGTTCAGCTGATCCATTGTAAGAGGTGGATGATAATTAACAGTAGTCTTATGGATTGCTGTTTGTGGAAACTGGTGAATATTTTCTGTATAAATATTGTTGTTCTTTGAGTAAAGCCCTATATGGTCTAAAACACCCCAATCAGACAAAGACCAATGGCCAGAGATAATAGGAGTTGGAGTGGGCCACAGTTTTCCCATTCCTGGTCTAAATGATTACAGAATACATGGAAGAACAAAAATAAGTTAAAAATACTAAAAGAATTTAACCTTACTTAACCTGATCTTGATCTCCACTTTCTGCAAATAGCCAGTTTAGCAGTTTTCACCACTGAATTAGGGAATTATTGTATCTTTTAAACTCCAATTAAAAAGTTCTCCCAGAGCCTTCAATAGTCATCATTGTCATTTTAAAAAATCTCTTATCATGTTCATTGTGCATTTCCTTTTATTGACAGTTACCTGGGGGCGGGGGCTTGTTATGAAGCAGAAAAATAGGAAATAAATCTTTTAAATAAATTTAAATACAACTTTGGCTCTGTGGCTCTTTCTGCTATTTGAAACATCCCTCATCCAGTTGTGTCAATGGATTACCTGAAGATTCACACATCTGTTGCAGTTGTTGTGTTTACTCTATTTAGTCAAGTAGAAATCCTCACCTTAAGCTGAAAATACTTTCTGCCACAGAGCCAAGAGAGATTCATAACAGAATTTATAACAGACGTAAATATCCCTTCTAAGCCCAGTAAAAGCAGCCTGCAAGTAGCTACTTCAGCAGAAATTCAGGTAAGTTTTGACTAAGATAAACCTGGAGTGTTGTTGCAACTGGCCCTGATTCTTGAACTGTTGCTGATGGGAATTCTGCCCATTACATTAAAAATGCAGTCCTGTTGTCCATTTTATTCATGACAGGGATGAAAAATGTAAGTCAGAAGAGAAGCTGAGCATAATGAAATCATCGCCATTCCCTCTGATGTGATATTCTGCACCTACTTATCGATCTTGCAGACATAGACCTATCCAGACAAAAGGACACAAAACATCGGGGTTAGTGGCATGACTTCCACATTACACTGTAGTCCCAAATGCTTTTAATGCATGAGCCTGCTGTAAGATAAATCCCAAGATGCTAACTGATAATAAAAGTAGCTATCTCTTGGTGAGGGTCTTTAGACCTGTGGCTAAGAGCTCATTCTTTGCGTGTATGAGGCTTTTGGTTGAATCTCACTGTGACATTTCCAGTTAAAAAGATTTCTGGTAGTTGTGCTGGAAAAGATTATTTGAGGCCCCAGAGAGCTGTCAGTCAGGTTGTTCAATTCCTTGTAACCTTTACCAGTCAACTGATCCCAGGTTGTATATGATACCTATTGGTAGGGGGAACATAAGCTACCAGTGGCAATCAGTCAGGCTGTTGGGTGCTGCCCTGTGAAATGTTTGTTGACTGCCTGTTATAGCTTCCAAGATGTATAATTGTTATGTCATTTCTTTCAAGGAATCCCAGGCCACAGCTAGACCTAAGGTTTATCCTGGGATCATCCAGGATTCGCCCCTGCCTGAGCACTGGATCCCCTGTGTATCACCTAGATGAACAGGTTTGACCCCTGGACAATTCAGGGATAAACCTTAGGTCCAGCTATGGCCCTAGTCTGCTGTGCACAAAAGCAGTTCCATTGGGTTCAAAGAAAGACTAGCAGAACCACACCATTTTTTGTCTTTGGCTTCAGGTTTGTCCTCAGGCCAGTTGGTACTAGGGGTATGCACGGACCCCCCCCGCTCCGTTTCACTTCCAGATCCGTGATTTGTGGATCGGGCCACTCCGCCCCGGCCCCGCTCCGCCTATGTCCACTCCTCTCCGCTCGGAGCTCCAGATCCGAGCTCCGTTTCCCCCCCCCCCCCAGGCTTGCATTAAGCTAAAAAAGTATACAACTTTTTTTCTGTTAAAGTTAGAAACCTCAAGTTTGGCACCATGACATCTCATGGAGGTATACACACGCACGCCAAGACTCAAGGCAATCCCATCATCCCCTGATTTTTGGGGAATTTTTGGGAAAACCGGGCACCCCATTCACACCCCTTTCCATAGCTCCGTCAATTTGCATGTTAAAAACCTCAAACTCGCCACCATGAAAGCTTATCCAGGGGTGCACATGCACGCCGAGACTCAAGGCAGTCCCATCATCCCCTGATTTTTGGGGAATTTATGAAAACTGGGCACCCCATTCACACCCCTTTCCATAGCTCCGTCAATTTGCACGTTAAAAATCGCAAACTCACCACCATGAAAGCTTATCCAGGGGTGCACACGCATGCCAAGACTCAAGGCAGTCCCATCATCCCCTGATTTTTGGGGAATTTATGAAAATCGGGCACCCCACTCACACCCCTTTCCATAGCTCCGTTAATTTGCACTTTAGAAACCTCAAACTCGCCACCGTGATAGCTTGTCCAGGGATACAAACGCACGCTTGCGGCCCAGACTTCCTGGTGGAACCGCGGGCTCAATTGAAGATGCTGACGGACCGCAGACGGAGGCAGGTAAGGGAGATGAGGGGGGGTTTACCAGGCCCTGCCGCCGTCGCCGCCCATGTGGCGACGGCGGCAGAGCCCGGTAAAGAACCAAGGGAGAGGGGGACCTTACCTGCCTCCGTCCGTGGTCTGTCGCCGTCTTCAATTGAGCCCGCGGTTCCACCAGGAAGTCTGGGCCGTAAGCGGCCCAGGCTTCCTGGTGGAACCGCGGGCTCAATTGAAGATGCCGACGGACCGCGGATGGAGGCAGGTAAGGGAGAGGAGGGCGGGGAGGGGGGTTACCGGGCCCTGCCGCCGTCGCCGCATGGGCGACAGCGACAGCGGCAGGGCCCGGTAAACCCCACTTACCTTTCCAGCGGAGCTCCGGATCGAGGCGAAGGATCCGCCTTCCCCTCGATCCTCTTCGCCACGCTCCGCCGGCCCCCCAATCCTCTTCGCCTCCGCCTTAAGGGCAGGCAAAGCCCCCCACTCTGCTCCTGCTTCTCTGGTCCGATTAGAAGCGGAGCACATCCCTAGTTGGTACATCATGATAAGCCAGCCTGAAAATAAGCTATGGTGAGTTATTTGCTTGCTTGCTAAAACATCTTACTCCTGACAGCTGGGCTGGGTTGGGACAATACAATAATCAACAGGGGAGGACTCAACCCTCCATTGAGTTGATTATTGTGTCATGTGGAGGGGGACACACAACATGCGCACAGTACATTATTTTTTGAATTAAGGAATGCAGAAAAACAATGGGATGCTCCATTGCTTATCAAATAATCAATTGATTAAAATGCTGTGCAGAGGGCACCCCCCCCCTCTGTCAAGTGCACTATTCCATTGGCCATAGAGTTCTCTGGCAGGAGCGGATGAAAACACCCTGTCTGCTCCTGTACAGCCAGCAGAACTTGCAATGGCTGATGGGATATGGCCGGGAGGACTAAGGGAGGGAGGAGCACCAGCAGCACTGAAGGATGCTGGGACTTTTAGCCATGCGATGGGGATGGGCACCATGTCAAGTACAGGAAAAATAATGCACAGTGAGTGTGTTATTCCCCCCTCCATTGCCTAATATATCGTCCAAACTCAGCCACAATCAGGAACTCTGCGGTTTACGCCTTAGTCCTCCCTCCCACTCCCGGCACTTATCCCATAGGCCTTTGCGTTAGCAGCCTACTGATTAACAGTGTAGAGTTTATTTTGTAGATTCTTTCCCCACTTCCAGCGAGATTTGCGCATATTTAGCATTATTATTTTTTCCACCTTCGGGTAGAGTTTGCAAACTCATTAAAGTGCATTAACTACTGTACTTTAGCAAATTTACCATTTTGTTAAATTGTAACTTTTGTGTTTCAGCAAGATCTTCTCCCCTCTCCTCCCAATCTCACTTAGGGCATTAGAAAAGTTTTCATCACTTTCCCCAGTGTTTGAATTCACTGAAAGAAACATGATCATTCATAAATTACAATATGTTAGATGTACAGCAGTAAAATGTGGCCAGCACATGTTCACAATTATTGTTGTGGCTCTTCTCTCTAAATGTAAAAAAAATATTGAAAAGCTAGCCAGCTTTTCTCCATCTGACACAAATCAGAGAACAAACCAGCATGTTCCTTTCTCCTTAGAAGAATCTTAATGCTATAAATACTTGAGCAGCTCTTCCTTTGAGTAATTCTTGGAATTTCCCCAAGAAATTAAACATAAAAAGCAACTTGGGGCAGCAAACTGTCATTCTAACTCAACTATATAGTTTTTAATATTTTTTATGACAATGGGTTGTATCCAATGTTAGTCTATCTTAAGTCCCATTTATTTCAATTGGTCTACTCTAAACAGGACTAACATTGTATACAGCCTGATATTGGTAGTTTATAAATTTTCAATGATTTTTAGATGTTAAAATTTCTGTTTTAATAGTTGTTTTACTTTGCAGACATTGTTAGAATCTGTTTATTCGTTTGTTTTAAGCTGTGCTGGGAATCTAAATAGGTGATGCTTTAACTAATTAAATGAATGAATTATTTCTTAAAAGTATCCATCTCAGATAGATACTATATGACAGCAATAGGACACTGTTGATAATATTCAAAGTACATCTTAAGAACTATATCAAATATATTTGTGAGATATCTATTCTAACTGAAGATATCACAACTGAAGGTAACACTAATGTGGTACAACATCTGTGGTAAGTAGTTTTTGCTATTGTAGATTTTGCAATTATCCCTGTGTATTACTTTGCCCCTGATAGTAACTCAGTGAATCACCATGGGTTATTTAACCCATAGTGAGTGTGCAGTGCATGTGGGACATGAACGGCTGCCATTTTGCATATCCAACCCTCACTCAGGGTTTGTCATGCCGTGGGAACCCAATGAGCATAGGTTATGTAAGGGTTGATAAATCCCTTTCATAACCCATTCTCTCTGGGTTTACAGAACATGACAACCCCCAAGCATGAGTTGGACATGCAAATTGGCACCTGCAGGCACCATGGCTCATTGTGGGTTAAATAACCCTTGACTGGTTGCACCACATTGTATGAACCAGATTAGCCACACTCTTGTTTTGACAAAGACCCTTATTTCCTGCTAGCAACCAAATCAAGAGACCTGCACTTTGGCTTTTCTCTTTGAGTCATGAAGTCTCCTGAGAATAGCAACATTGCATTAAGCTCTTATGCCCAAGATATTTCACTGCCTTTGTACCTAGGCTCCCAAATTCATATATCCCCACCTTGGGTCTCTCACAACTATGAATTTATTCCAAGGTATATTCTAGCTCCCAAAGTATTTAACTGGTTAAAAAAACAAATAAATGGGTAAAGTCCACTTCAGCAATAGAATCCACTGGAGAGTCAGGTTTTATCATCAGAACCATGCAAAGCAGATAAGGTACAGAATGAGATAACACCTAAGCTACTAATTTGCCTTGGAATTATACCATAAAAAAAGAAGAGAGCACAGAATGAAAATGTACATTGAAACATGAATGGGCAGATCAAAGCTTGTAGCCATAGCACTCTTAGAACATAAAAGAAATTAACTTAACAAAAAGTTTCTAGTGTGGGCACTTGAAACAGAAGCAAGTAGTAATGAAAGACATTTGAGTCTTAAGAGTGCCTTGCATCACAGTGTCCTGTAGGTGGCTTCAAATTACAGGCTGCAATGCAAAGGATAAAATGCTTCAAAACCATTATTAGGCAGCATGTTAAAATCATATTATAGAAGCAGCATACTAATATATCCTTCTTGAAGAGAAATTCATATTCTTTCACTTGAGCCGTGAAGTCTTCATTCTTCCAGAATATGGGCATATGCTATATTTTGCGTACTATTTAAGCCCCCAGCACAATTTACAATATAAGAAAAAACAAAGAATTAACAATACAGCCAAAGTAAAACATAACCATTAAAAACAGAAATTGTAACATCTAAAAATCATGCAATATAAAGTAGTTAGGATCCTAGCATTGGGGAGTGGGAGAGCTTGTTTCTGTGAATTGACTCCTAATCTGGTGGTTCTGGGCTCTGGTGTATCAGCGATTCCTTCCCAGTCTCTGCACAGCCAAGGAACCATCAGCCCAGTCTGATGGCAGGAGGGAGTAGGCTGGATTCGAGGAGACCCTTTGAAACATGAAAAACATGAGCATTCAAACAGGAGAAGATTAAATATGTGAAGGGGTTTCCTGGGAAGGAGAACAGAGCTAGATCTTACAACCTTCATTCAGCTCAGCATTGGCACAAATCACTACTGCCCCTGCTGCAGTTTGGTTATACCAAAACTTTGGTTATAATCAAAATTGCCTATAGATATTTCAAAGAATTTCATTTTATATCCATAGAAGAGAATACCAATGAAGTTTAAATATTGCTTTCTAAAGTACTTTAGTATAAACAGAATACTTATTGTTCCAAGGTTGATTGTGTTTCAGCCTGCAATTTCTTTTAATGTTCCCAATGATTGCACTGGAAGGCTGAGATTTTAATGAAATGGCTTCATGATGTCCAGATGAGCCAGACCAGAGGCAACAACTCCCAATAAGATTCCACAAGCTTGAAGCTCCCACTTCCCCAGTTTGGGGCAAATCCATTCTGGCATTCTGTAGTCAGGTTTGGCTGGAAGCAGCTATGGTTGCTATATATAGAGGCAAAGCAACACCTAGGATTGAAACAGATGTAACTCAAGCCTTATAAATATATCCCATGCATGCCTTATTGCAATCTTTTCCAACCTGGGGCGTTACTAGACGAGGCTCTAGCGCGCGTTACCTTCCGCAGTCACGTCGAGGCTTCCAGATGACGTTCACGAGGATCCGCCGTTATCCCGCGGTGAAGCCTCTTTCTCCCGACTTTAAAAAAGTGAGTTTTAGGACGCCTTTTCCTGCTGTCCCGCGGTAATTCG
Organism: Elgaria multicarinata webbii; assembly: GCF_023053635.1. Taxonomy (NCBI): domain Eukaryota; kingdom Metazoa; phylum Chordata; class Lepidosauria; order Squamata; family Anguidae; genus Elgaria; species Elgaria multicarinata. Next base: position 86,385,659 of record NC_086175.1, read on the forward strand.
GAGTACGTGTGGGAGGATGTGAGGTCACTGCGGTCGGCACTGGTCAGGAAAAGGCGTGCTAAGGGGGAGTGGTCAGCGGCTTCGGTCAAGCCGCCTCCGCCATTTGCGCGCAGTCCGCCAGCTGGGGCAGCGCGGCGGAGCGGCTTTTTTTTTTTATTTCCCCAGTGACAGTTTGCGCAGGAACGGAGGACCGGAAAAGTGGCTGGTGACTCCTTGCGGTGGGCAGCTACCGTGGCCGCATAATGGCGGTGCTGTACGCTGCCTGTTAGTGTGGGTACCAGGCTGGCAGAGGGCAGAGCTGTTTGTGGGCTGCTGCCATGGCTACGGCCAGATGTGGGTTGGCTCCTTGGGATGGGGCACAGGGCACAGAGGCGGTCATCGCCGCCGACACCTCAGAGGCATGATGGGAGATGTAGGCACAGAGTGGCCATGCAGACGATTGACCTCGGGTCATATGACACCCGCCACGACCCCCATCAGGAAGTGAGCGCATCAATGTTGACCCTCAACAGCACCAGCAGCACTTCGGCTGGCACTGGCACTGCCGCCGCTGCCGCCGCCAGGGCCGGCGGCGGCATCGCTGACGGCTGCGCAAGTTTGCGGTCTTTCGGACGTGCGCAAACCGTGCAGCGAGCGAAAAAAAAAGCCGCGGCAATCAGGCCGGTGTGGCTGCGCAACCGTTCTCGCGGCGGCAGCAGCACAACCGGCGCAAACTTCCGCCACAAATCGAAGGCAGGTGTGGATGATGAGGCGTCACGGCTGAACGGGAAAAGCCGCTTTCACCGCTCCTCAACGACGGAACACCCGGTACGTCTAGCAACGCCCCTGGTATGCTCCGGATATTTGGGATCACAACTCCAAACATTCCTGACCATTGGCCATGCTGGTAGGTTGCCCTATAATGTTCAAATTCACATACCGTGAATTTGCATATAGAGTTACTATGGTCCACTAATTAGCAATTGCTAGCATACTACACATGGCTGGACTACGGTATGTGGTAAGTGTATTTGAAAATGTCATGGTGTAAGTGGAACATTAATATAGGTAAGCATTTTGCCTGTGACTCTTCAAGTTCTGTTTTGGCCCTTCAGGTTCCATCGTCATGTGGCGCCATCTTGGAGTGCGTGCATGATTTCCTCAGCTTTTGCATCCTGCTCTGTTTGTGAAGGTAGAAAGTATCAGTGTCACACCTGCCTTCACGGATCAGCTGCCCAGTTCTTTAAATCAGACATCTACTCCCAGGCATTTAATGGTATATAATGAGGTCTGCTGTTTTAGAACAAGTCTATTACAAAAAAGAAAAAAGTCATTTAAATAGTTTTAGCTGTTTACATTTAATTTTTCTATGTTAAAAAATAGGCTATTATTATTTCTTGTTTTTGATATTTTTATGAATTGTTGTAAACCACCTGGAAAGCTTTGGCTATGGGGCAGTAGAGAAATGAAATAAATAAAATACATTTTTTTAAAAATCAGACGTGTTTACCAAATTATGGATTTGTCCATGAGAGTAAAAAGCCAGCAATTTCCTTAGGAAAATTTCAGAATGCTGATCTTCTTTAGTTTTCTATGTTATCTGTATTATGTCCTTTGGGGGTGGGGATCCCTAATATGCATTCCTGCCCTCTCCAATTTGACACTCTAGAAATCAAACGTAGCCCAAGTATGTAGATACACTTAGTTTCTACCTACGTTCCTAATTGCAGAGCTTAACAAGTCATGTTGGAGAAGAGAACATATTGTTTATTCTAAAGCAAAGAAAAAATACTGACTGATAAAATGATCAAACAGGGCTTGATCGCAATTTATTTCTGACCTTTTAATGCCTTCTGTTCCCAATGATTTTCTGTCATTTCTGTCTAGCCTGGGCTTGAGATCCGATCCCAAAGGTGCTTTGCTTTATGTTGCCACTTAACTTTCAACTTCAATTTTCGGAATTGAAAGATAAGTAACTAATTGTCAGCGCAGTATCTAAGAGTCTATCAGGCACCCAAATCTACGAAGTTGCTATATAAGCCATGAACTTGAAAACTTTGCTGCACTCATTTGGCGCGAAAAGCCCTTTGCATTAGAACTGACTGCTATACCGACTGCTGCTGTTGTCATTATTTAGCGCCATCATGATGATTATCTGCCTTCTGCTTTATTAAGCAGTAATGAATTACCTCATTTCAAATGGTTCAACATCTTTCAGCACAATATTTCATCTGCTGTTCACTGCATTTATAATCACGCGGCCCTGCCAATTAAATTTAAATGCAGAGGGCCAAATCTTTTACAGGAAATATGTCTGCCTGATTGTGATGGGGAAGCCCGAGTCATAAGAACATGAATGTTTGGCTCTGACAACCATGTCTGGAAATGGCAACTCATCGGATAAGACCAAACCTGATAATGGCAACCCGGTATATTTATTACATGGTATCTGTAATCTGTGGGAAAAGAGGAAAGAACAAAACTAGGAGAACAACGCATACAAGGAATTCTGCACACATACACATACACTCCACCAAATGAGTGAATGGTGCCATGTAACTAAAAACCAAAGAAATAAGTTGCATTCAGTTTTCAAGCTCTGACTTGCCTGATGTCTAGGTGGTTGGCTACCAGGAGCCATCGTATTATAAGGGACAGTGAGAGGGAATTTATGAAGTAAACATCTAAAGGCCTGCTTAGGGGCTCAACCCTTCCCACAATAGCATGAGGAAGAAGGCAGGACCATACTTATTGGCCATGCTCCCTCCATCATGTTCCTGGTGTTTTGCCCAGACATCCTCCACACTTTGGAGGGCAAACACTTACAGTTGGTCTTCTTGTGTAGGTGGCCCATATAATTAAAAACCCTGTATGATCAGGGTTCTAAATTTCAGTGGAGCATATATGAGTAGAACACTTTCTGTTGGAGGTATTATCCACCCACAACAGTTGGAGGATGATGGAGCTGAGGAATGGGTATGTGATGGAGCAGGTTGGACCAATGAATGTGGTCCTGCTCTCCCTTTGATGCAGTGCTAACCTTGGGTGGAAGTAGGAAGTGAATACCTGAAGAAGTCTTATGTGACAGCCTATTTCTTTCTTACAAACTGTGAGGTTAGATCTTCTATTCAGTTAGATCTGGATTGGGCTTAGGAGGCATGGTATTAAAGTGGTTCTGGTGCTCCCTGGAGGAAGAAGATGGTGCTGTTGAACGTCTGTTCCACTCTTTGCCATTGGCCTGTGGGGAGGTACCTTAGGATTTTACCCTGTCCATCATGCTTTTTAATATCTACATGAAACCACTGAAAAAAATCATCAGGAGTGTCATTAGTATGTGGATGGTACTCAGCTAGACCTCTCATTTTCATCTACACATCACAGGGAGACTGAGAAACTCTTGAACCAGTGTCTGGAGACTGTTTTGGGATGGATGAAGATGAACAAACTGAGACCTAATCCAGACAAGATTGAGGTATTGTGGGTTGGGCAACCAATTACTCTGGATGGAGGTTTACAACTGGTCTTAGATGGGGTTGCACTCCGCCTAAAAGACAACATGCATAGTCTAGGAGTTCTCCTGGATTCTGCACTAACTGATGAAGCTCAGGTAGTTGTGGTGTGCATTTTATCAGGACTGCATTTTATCAGCTTGTGCTGGTATGTTAGCTGTGGCCCTATCTGGAAAGGACAGACCTTGCCTCAGTAATCCCCACACTAGTGATGTCCAGGCTGGACTGCTGTAATGCGCTCTGCATGGCACCACCTTTGAAGGTGGTCCAGAACCTTCAGCTGGTATAGAATGCAGCCACCCAAATGTTGGTGGAGGCAGGGCATTCAGATCATATAACACCTAAACTGCACCACTTACTAGTGTGTTTCCAAGCACAATTTAAAGTACTGGTTTTGACCTTTAAAGTCTTAAATGTTTGGGACCAATTTACTTGAAGGACCACCTTCACCCTTATCAGCCTCTCCACACTTAAAGATCAATAGCAAAGGCACTTCTCATTTGCCCCCCTTTGAGGGCATTTAGTTGGGCATGTATACAAATGAGGGCCATTTCTGCAGTGGCCCAATATCTCTGAAATAAGTTGCTGTTGGGCATCTACCAGGCCCCATCTTTGCAAGCTTTTAGGAAGGCCCTGAAGACCTTGTTTAGTCTGCCCTTCTCCTTTTCATGCTTCATTGAACTGATCTGCTCTGTAGCTGCAGTTATGCTTCAGGTTTTCAGAAATGTTTTATTGCTGGTGTTTTGTAAATCTTTGCTGCCTTAGTGCATCATCATCATCATCATCATCATCATCATCATCATCATTATTAGAATGTTAATGTTGTAAGTTGCTCCTGCCCTAAAAGGCGGGCTAGACATATTTGAAATGGATAATAAATACATTATTGAAGGAACCTGGCATACTCAGCAGAAACACTGACTAAGGCCTTTGCTAGACGAGGGTTTAGCCTGAGCTGATACCCGGGCTCACCCCTGTGCATCCAGATGATGCACAGGGGATCTCGGGGCCAGCCCGGGGTCAACCCTCTCTTGGCCCAGGATAACCGGCACCACTTTTGGCCCGGTATTTCCGCAGCCCTGGACTGAGCCCAGGGCCACAGAAGGACTAGCCCGTTCTGTGGCTTTTCCTGGCTACATGGCTTACTTGTGAGTAGCCAGGAGAAGCCGCGCACTGGGCACAGTGCTCCACAGGAGCACTGTGCCCATCAGGCCAGGGGGGGATTGCAGGGGGGGAGAGATCAGGGCCAGGGGGTAAGAGCAGAGCTGACAGGAGAGATGGGGGGGGAGAGCAGAGCCGGCGGGAGAGATGGGGGAAGAGCGGAGCCGGTGGGAGAGATGGGGGGGAAAGAGCGGAGCCAGGGTAGAGAGATTGCAGCTGGGGGGGAGGGAGATCATGGCTGGGGCAGAGGGAGATTGGGGGCAGGGGGGAGTGGGGAAACCTTTTTTTAAAAAAAACACTTACCTGAGTGCTCCTTCGCTCTGGTCCCTTTAAAACATAAAAAAATGGCAGATGCAACAGGGCTTCCTTTACCCCATCGCGTCTGACGTCTAGCTAGGAATGACAGCCTGCACTAGCTGCAGCGCAGGCTGGCCCCTCCACTCACTCGGATTAACAGGTATGTCTAGCAAAGCCCTAAAATGTAATTCAGGACTTAAGGATGGATTACAAGCAAAATGGAAAAGCTTGTGTTTTCATATAAAATACTCTGTAAAATAAAGAAAAAAAGAAACATATATTCAAAGTTATCATTCTGAGTTCAGATAACACTTCTATTGTGTATCAGGTTAACATTGTCTAAGGCCAGAAAGGTGTTTTTAAAAACCCACAAGCAAACTTCAGTACCTCCACATGATCAAGAATCCTGGTTAAGCAAGGTTCCTGATCACGTAGTGGCTTCTACTCACATCCAAGTGGAGGTGAATAGATGGCCCCTTCAGATCTTTCAGGTTAACACAGGAAGTTTGGGAACTGAGGGGTGGAGACACTGGGGGTGCGATTTGCATGCACACCCATAACCCCTCCCCAACTTTAGCCTTCAGCGAGCTGGCTGAATGTCTGCATCAAGTTAAAAACAACTTCCTCCAACCTAGCACTCTCCAGACATGTTGGACTTCAACTCCCATAATCCCCAAACAGCATCGACAATGGCCATGTTGTCTGGGAATTATGGGAGTTCCAATCTAACATATCTGGAGGGAACCAGGATGGGGAAAGCTTAGAACATGTTGGAATGCTGGGTACTGGATTTTATACAGTGAGATTCTATGTTTTGCATTACAATAAATAACACAGAACGTTTCAGTTTTGAGGGAGAATACCACTGAATCTTTTCAGTCTCTGAGTGTTTCACTGTGTCTAAGAAGAGACACATTCTGAGCTAGTATTAGAAACTATTTTACAGAAATGCTTTGCTGAAAAGATATGCTTCCTTAACCCCAAAATAGTATTGAGGTGTGGAGTGTGTGTTGGACAACAATAATCCAGCTGACTACATTACAGTAAGTAGGAAGACAGTAGATAGACTCTATGGATATGTTGCTATCCGAAGCTGTTATTGCCCTTGAGTCACATTTCTAGACCTTATTGAAGAACAAGTGATACATTGTTAACGGTTAGATCAATAAACAATTATTGTTCTTTGTGAGCTGTTGAATGGGGATTTGGAGAGTTTGCAGGTAAGAGGTGTACGTTACCAGCTGCTGTCAAACTAACTACTGCTATACATTCTCTGTATATTATTTGATTTTGATTTTGTGGAGACTTGAACGGGGAGCTCTGTTTCTTGCCTCATGGTGTGAGACTCACATAATGGAGCCAGCGGGTTCCCCTCCTTGCCTTCAATAGAGTGTAAGGCACCAACTGAGATTCTGAATGCTTCCCATCCAAGAGTCCCCGTTAGCTATTATTCATCTGGAAGGAGGGAGAAATTCACATGAGCAACTTGCAAAGATTTTCTTTTGAAAATCATTTATGAATATTGACAGGAACTGGTCTCTTAAAACTACGTAAGCCAAAAGGTTGTTGAGAAGGCAGGCTTATAACAACATGATCTATTTCCTAGAAATGAAATATTTCATTACCAGCCAATGAAGTGACTTGCAGAAACAATCAACATTTTTCTCACCTATTTAAGTCTCCACCCAATTGTCTCATTCTCTTTATATACCCAGGAAACGGCATCTTTTGTACTTTGTCTCCTTATGCCAACATCTGAATTCAAACCTCCTGCAGAAAGAAGTGTGGGGCTTCTGTAACAAAATCTGTATTGATCAGCAGGGCATGTCAACTCAGGTGTAAGGCCTTTCCGATTATTTCTCCTTGTTCCCTCCGTTCCTCCCTCTTCCCTTCCCTAAGGAAGCTATTCTGAAAAATGTGTCCACCTCGTCTGGCTTGTTATTGTGCTCACAATGCTTCGTTTCATCAATTGTATCAAGAATGGAGCTAAAAGACATGAGAAAATCTGGATCTATAAAACAGATCATAAATTGTTTTTGGGTGACCTCAATGTTCCTTGGCTCACATCTGCTGCTGCTGTTGCTGCTGCCTACAGGCATAGTCATTCTATTTTGAAGCGCTGCCATAGAATTCTTTGGGAAATGAGCACAAAACGAGAAGAGTTCACTTCCCAAACACTCTAACTTGGAACAGGCAGGTATCAGTTTTGTCTAGGGCAGATGTTCTTTTCACTAAAAACATGCTAAAACCTGAGCACTAATTATGAAATGTGTTGCTTCCAAGAGTAACAACAGTATGTTGGGTTTTGATAGCAACTTTATCTTAAGAAACATAAACCAGTTGACAAATATGTATAAGATGCATCATTATCTCACTTGTTCAGGTTAATATGTACACATCAAACAAAGAAGCTATATTTAATGCAAACATAGTTTTCTGTAGATTTGATCTTACTTTAATTCTCCTCCTGTAAACATTATTCAAACACATATTCAGGTGGAGCCTCGACAAGCTGGAAGATATATCACAGTGACTAGCAAATACTTCATCAGAGCATACCTCAGATGTACATCTAACCAAGGCAGGATCTACACTACTGCTTTAAAACGGTTTGTAACAGTAGTGACAACTGTTGGGGCCCGGGACACACTCCACATACAGTTTTCAAACCATTTTCAAAGTGTCATATCCTGCTTGGTGTAGATCTGGCCAAATGATTTCTGCTGAATTGCAGGTTGTGTGTAGTTACAAACGCTTCGGTGTCTTTAACCAATAACTTCCATAGCTTGGCAAGGTGAGTAACTATTTGTTAAACTGCAAAATGCAACTTCCTCCAGCTCTGATTTACTCTGCTCTCCCTTGACTCCTCCTCATCCTGGCCTTTCCCATTTACTTCTAAACCAGGTGATTCTCTCACATATATTTTTTTTTAAAAAAAGGTTGCCAAGTTATGAGACATACCTTGTTGGCCATTTCTCTATGTAACATGAGAAGTGATCTCTTTTCCATCTTAGCCATGAAACTGATGATATTTAAGGATCTTCTTTGTTTAAGGTTGTGGTGAGATAATCTTACAATCTGGGTGGATGGATTAATGTGTCACAACTGTCTCCTACTAGACTACTAGATGGTTGGCACAATAGCTTTGCCTCCCCCACCCTAGCACGCAGAATCTGCATCAGGCCCATGTCAGGGGTCAGCATGGATGGGCAGCTGCCGAGGACTCAGAGGACCCATGTGTGCCCCGGGGACTGCTGTGCCTGCTGCTTCCTGCACCCTCGCCCTCCTCCTCCTCCTTCTCGTCCACCCAGGAAGCACCATGGCCAAGCCTGTAGCACCCCATTTTAAATTATTATTATTATTATTATAATTTATTTATATAGCACCATCAATGCACATGGTGCTGTACAGAGTAAAACAGTAAATAGCAAGACCCTGCCGCATAGGCTTACATTCTAATAAAGTCATAGTAAAGCAATAAGGAGGGGAAGAGAATGGAAACAGGCACTGGGTAGGGTAAATAGGCACAGGGTAGGGTAAAACTAACAGTATAACAGGACACATTTTCTACTTACATTTTGAGTAGCAGCCAACTGAACCAATCAGATGCTGCCTTTGGACTGTGCCCTCATTGGCCGAGTGTCCCCAAAGGCAGTATTTGATTGGTTCAGATCACTGATACTCAAAATGTAAACTGAGCACATCTTTTAAAATTGTGCTTGTGGCTGTGCCAGAGAGGTGAGGAGGAGGAGGAGCCAACACTGCCATGCTAGGTAAAAAAAATGGAGGGCTGAGGTTGGGTGGCTTTGCTGGCTGGTGGACAGTTTTGGGCTGGCAGGGGACTTTGGGTGGGGGATTGGGCAGCTTGTCTGACATGGCTGGCAGCTGCAATGAGGCTTCGGCTGCAGTGAGGAGGGGAGACAGAAGCTCATTGGCAGCACTGTGTCAAGGATCCTCTGGAGTCTGGCCCCAGCCATGATCTGCATCCTACGGAGAGTAGTACTAGAACATCAGTCTGTTAAATCAGGGTAAGAATCAAGACCAAATCCAGGCACTGATAAAAAAACAAACACTGTTTCTCTATGCCGAGCTGGAACTTGCAGCCTAAGAAGAGAGAGCAGCGCCTACTCCCCTAGTATAATCTTAGTTTTACTACTGCATGAATCCTGATGGGTGTAATGTCCCAGAATTCAGGGTTTAGTTAAAGGTTCATGAGGTATGACTTACACGCATCTTTGGCAAGTCAGGGATGGAAGACCTAGCAGAAACATGGTTCTAACAACAGCAGGATCCAGGTGATTCATAGACATTTGGTAGCTATGATTATAATCCTTTTGAGGTCCTGACAAGGTGTCAAGAAACATGTGCAGGTTACCCTTTGGGTTTTGCCGCAGAAAGGGAACGTTTGGAATGTGTGTGCAGTTGGGAATTGAGTGCGAAAAGGCCTCTTTATTCTGGTCTCTGTGTTGGCTACCTGCCATTCCTGGGCATCACCACTTCTCACCCTGTTTTTCCAGCTCTGTTACTACTCTACCATTTCCAATCTTCTCAGATCCTCCTGTCTCACTGCCAAAGCCGATCTGAAGTTCCATCCCTATTTAACCAGCGACTGTATCCTTCACAATAGCTGTACTGATTTTCAGAATTTGGTGACTGGCCTTTTCCCTTCAACAACTTGCCTGATAGATTGGAGGTGTAATGATCATGGAGCAAGGCAGTGGTGAATAAGTGGTGAATAACTGATTTGCAGTGGCTGTGGACTTCTTGGAGAATCAGAGATTTTGTATTTAAATCTCTTGCTCTTTCACAGCATAGTTTCCAGAGCCACGTAGTATATTTTTTGGCTAGGACCCATCACAGTTACTTGTAGTGTAGACAGGCCCCAAGATGTCTAATTGAATTTTGCTAATTGCTTCAAACATTCTGCTAAGGCCTCCAGGACTTGAACCAGAAACTTCACAATCTGGAGAAGTGAGTACTCTAAAAAGCTCCCCCATGGGATGTGTTTGCTCAGACCTCAGAAACGTCTTTGAATGCTAGTGTGACCTCAGCCCCTGTGAATTAGCAGCTTCTGTGAATTGGCAGCCTCTAGATTGGTTAGGCTTAGTATATAAATACTAGGACAGGACAGGGTTGGAATGAGTACTGGAGTCAAGCCTTATGTCCTTTGCCTAGTGAACAAAGCCACATATTGTCTGCTTGCTACATTTCTAGCTACCTAAGGTTCATCTGTAGCTGCACCAGCTTCAAGGCAGTAGTGCAGCTACAGGTGGTCCTTAGGGCTGAAGCTTAGTGCCCCACAAACCCCTCTCCCAAATGACTCCCCAGAGAGCAGCAAAAAACAGCTCAGTGCCAGCAGAATTGGCATGAGCAACTGTGTAAGATGCTGGCTTCTTCTTCTTCTTCTTCTTCTTCTTCTTCTTCTTCTTCTTCTTCTTCTTCTTCTTCTTCTTCTTCTTCTTCTTCTTCTTCTTCTTCTTCTTCTTCTTCTTCTTCTTGTATAGCCAGAGAGTGGTTGGCCAGGCATATACATGGTTACAGATGCTCATTTTATTATTTTTACTTTTACTTTCCCACCCACCCCCCTGCAACAAAATGATGCTTTCTCCCAGGTAAACATGTTTAGCATCAAGGCAACAGAAGCAAACACCATTTATTTGTGTAGTCATGATGCTGTTATGGCTTACGGGAAGTTAAAATGCACATGATCACTGTATTGCTCTTTAAAAACAACAACATCGTAAGTCATTTTGGTGTCTCCCCCCACCCCGCCCGTTCTCCAATGTATCAGGAATGCTTGAGCTCTTGTAAAGCATGGAATGAGGTGGTTGGCAGAAGAGAACTGTTAGCTGTTTGCTTCAAAATGAAAGTAATATACATGACTGTCTGTTATAGCTAAGTCCAGGGTCTAAAACTACATAGTTACATCACTGCTTCCAGTCTGGCAACGTTGGAGATTCTGAGCTGGAGAACACACGCTCCAGGTCTGGATTCAGGTGCAGGCACTTATAGCCTGGCTTGGCTGATAGGGCCTGTCAATCCGGGAAGGTATCACATCATGTTTTTCTTGTCCAACAGTTCCATATCACTCCTTCACAGATTAATTCCTCCTCCACTTGTTTGTAGTATAAGCAGGAGTAGCAGTCAATACATGTGATTGCCTATCTGACACTTTTTCAAGGGGTAATTCTAAGCATCTTAAACAATTTAGGCGTGTCAAATAAAAACTGACATACCATAACACAGCTGGGTTTTAAAAAAATAAAAATAAAAACTGGAATCAGAAACTTGAAGACACTTGAATTAAATTGTAAAGAGAAAATGGTAACATTTCAAGAAGGTAAACCACATTTCCCCTGTGAATAGCTTTTTGAGGCATATTTTAATCTTTTTGTCTCTTTCATCAAGCTTGGGAAAGCATGTCGTGAATATGATCCTTTCTTCGTTGGCAAGCATGGAGGCAGATAACATTTCCCCATGACTAAATAGCATTTCTTTAGTATGGAGCCCCCAAGATTTCCATTTTCTAAAACCAAGTCTGGAGTATGGGCTTGGTTATTGTTGTCTGCTTTGGTTAGTGTTAAAGCTCAGAGCTGAAAAATATCTACAGCTATAATACCTATATTCATGTTAAAGTCTAGCGAAGAAAGTGACGTGACCTTAAAAATTACATCTGCTGCTTTCCTGGCTTAAGTTTTACTTTCTGAAAACCTCTCTTGTATTTGTAATTAATACTCATATTGTGTGTTCTTCTGCAGATCTGTCCACAGAACATGATGGAGATTTAAACTCACCTTGCACATTCTATATTTCTGTGCATTGCATATTTAATAAAGACACATTCTTCTATTGTAAACACACATTTATCTGTTGTTTGTATACACTTCCTTGGTCCTAAAAATTCAGCATAGGTGACAGTATGTTGAAATATATTTACCTTAAAGGAACATAATTGATATTCCAGGGCAGCCTACATCACAAAATCAGCAACATAGTATAAAATAAAAAGAACTTAAACATTAAATGAAGAAAACAATTAAATCATTTTAGAATGTTTTAAGGATGTTTTAAAGATATTTTAATCATGTGTGTTATGTTTTTAATCACTTTTTAAAGTGTATTTTATATCATGTTTTTATACTGTTTGTTTTATACTTTGAATGGTTTTAGTTTTTGTGAACTGCCCAGGGAGCTTTGGCTATTGGGTGGTATAAAAATGCAATAAATAAATAAAATAATAAAACAATCATGTGGCCAGCCGTAATAGTATCACTGCACAATCAAGCTAGCTAAAGGTCTTTTCAAATAAAAACAGCTTGACGATGCATCAGAAACCATTAGGAAGTGAACCTGGAGAGACTACAGAGGTCTGTTGCCACCACTGAGAAAAGCCATTACAGCCATCAGCCTAGCCTCCAAAGGCCATGGCACTTGGGCAGCATCTTATTGGTTGAATACAAGGAAGTTCATAGGTGAGAAGATACTCACTAAGGCAGCCTGCCCAACCTGGTGTCCTCCAGATATTTTGGACTTCAGCTCCCATCAGCCCCAGCCAGCATGGTCAAATAGTCAGGAATGATGGGAGTTGGAGTCCAAAATATCAGGAAGGCACTGATACAGTATATAAATAGATATTTAAAACATTAAAACCCCACTTCCAGCACGTCTGGTACACATAGTCAGGTTTTCGCATAGTCAGCCAGCAAGGATATCTGTGAATTTACAGCATATTTTGCCCCAATCATGGGTATCATTGCAACTATACCTGTTTACATGGATCAGAGCTGCTGCTTGCCACATTGGCTACAGCAAGGGTGGGGAATCTGTGGTCCTCCAGATGTTGTTGGTTTACAACTCCCATCATTCCTGACCATTGGCTATGCAGTCTGGGGCTGATGCACTCCAACAGCATGTGGGTTTCTCCACCACTGGGCTAGAGGAATTGCTTAGAGTAGGACACCAGCTGAACTCCAGTGGGATCAGGGAGCTTAACTGTGCTGGATTCTTTTTGTTCTCCTTAGGGTCTGCACAGCATTCGCAAAGCATCAATTTCAGATCCCCTTGGGGTTGGCCGTAGAATGCACAGCTTCCACTTGAAAGGCGGGGCAGCTTCTTATTTTCATTGGCACTTTAGACACTTTCCTTGGGAACTGCACAGTCTGTCCTTTAAGGGCTCAGCTGGAAATGTCACAGCCTCCAAGACTGGTAAAGTGCTCCCCTAGAGACTGCCACAAAAATGTAGATTTTGGTTTGTTTTGCTTTGAATATATTGTCTGCTCTTGTGGAAAGGGCAATTTTAAATGCAAACATTTAAATGGATAAAATATTCAGCTCAGACACAGTTTAAACTTCGAGCTTTAGATAAATTCTCTAATGGCATTTTCTCTTCTGGACAAAAGAGACAGACTGATTATTAGTAGATCTGCATTTACTCCTCTATACTCTCCAAGTATGTACTACTTTGCTGTTTTGGCATTTGTCTGGCTCTGAGCCTGAAAGGCTAGCCTGGTATAGTGTCCCAGAGCCAGAGTAAAAGTAAGATTCAACTCTAAATCTGGTTGGCTACTGAATATGGAATATGGGGAAGCACATCTTGATTTTAGCTCAGGCAGCAAAAATGGTTTGGTCTGGCTCTGGTGACTCTTCATTTGCTCTTCAAATGTTCTACTGATAAATTAGTTGAACATTTAGGGAATTATAGTGCAGTTTTCTGTGACGATAAAGCAGGAACTATACTATTAACATGGACTTTAATTCTGGTATGCATTTTGTCTTCCACTTCCATTTCAATTTACACAATTGCAAATTATATCCCAAATGAGAATCATTTCATTGTTGGTGGGATGATGGACCTATCATTTTGGAAAAGACAAAATATCCCAATGACAAAAAATGTCTACAATGAGATGGAGCATGAAGAGAAGTTCTAGACAATGTCCATGATGAAATGTCAGTCGCAAGTTGTTGCATGACGAGATGCTGCCGCAATGAAATGGTGCATGGCGAAATGTCAGCGCGACGAAATGTCAACTCCAAAGGATTGCCATGATGAAACTTGTAGGACAAAATGACATGGCTCCATGGGATTATGGCACAGCAGGATATGTCCTGTCATGCCTAATTGCTTTTAATCAAATGTAGGTTTTCCCCAATCCTCTTAATATCTATGCATGTGGCCTAGTCAAAATTAAAATACAAGCATTTCTGTTTGGAGAGCAATGTGTGAAGTCTTCTTGCTTAATATTTCCTATTAAGCAGGGTTCACTGAAGCAGCTGATCCTGGCAGCTCTGAGACAATAGCCTAGTTAGATTACTATCTATCCTTTTATTCAGTTGAAATACCATGTCCTTTACAAAATCTGTCATGAGTTATTGAGAGAAAGATAAGTTACCTGAAAATGTCTTCCAGTTTTCAGTTATACTACAACAAATAAAACTATTAGTTTAAAACACTTAAAGATATTCTTACTGATACCAAAGGAAGGCTTTTAGCATTATCATCATCATCATCATCATCATCATCATCATCATCATTTTAAAAATATTCCTTCTGTCAAGAGTAGAACAATATTCCAAATCCATTTTGTATTGGAGCATTTTGGTTCTCCACAGTCTTTTCATTTTTTTTTGTCGTAAACTCGGCAGTTTTGTGGACATACCATCCAGGTTCACAGATAATATATGATGGATGCATAAATGGAAAACATAGACAGAACTCTCTGCCCCCACCTGGAATAAAAAGTCTTGTAATTGTTGTTTCCGGATATTCCATTATATCTTAAAATAGAAAAAGAGTATCTTGGAAGTTGGTTGGTTGAAGTGAATGTGAGAGTTTCTCTTTCCAGTGACCTGGCTTTACATCTGCTACCTCGATCACTGATCAGGGTAACTCTTTATCCTTGCCTAAAAGAGATTAGCCCCTGATAAGATGTAATAACAAGACAATCAGGAGACTGATTGAAATTCTTTTGCCCTTTTGTATTATTTAATCTCTGATTGATTGAGTGATTTTCAAGTAAGGTCCATGTCTGTCTTTGCTTTTGGTTTATCTTTCTGACAACAGAGGCTCAACTGTAACTGAAGGCATCCAAGATCTTCTGACCTGCATTACGATTTGAAATTTGGGTGTCCTTGATTCCCATAATAATGAGGTGGCAGCCTACAAACAATGTTTACTTTCTGCAAAGACAGCTACACACTTTCCTCATTAGAAGACTATTTTCAAAGCTGGGGATATTGAATGTTCTAACGGTAATGTCAGCACTCATGATTTAATCATGAGGCACATGAGGGTTTTTTTTTTTTTTTTTTGGTGTGTGTGTTCTGTTTAAATTTGATGTTCTCATGATCTCGATATTTTTCATGCAAATCTTGTTATTTCTGCATCCTTTCACACTAAAGCTTAAATTGCTTGTCAATTGCATTGCTCTTCCGGAGAGCAGTGCTTCTGAGATTTGGCAATATGATTTTATACATCTATTTATAGCCATTACTTTTGCATTCTATCTCTTGACAGTGACGACATTGTATTTTATCCAAAATCTTCTCACTGAATGAGTTGACTTAAAAACATTCAATATTTGAGTGGTGATGGCAAGGGGTTCTGAAACCATTTAATTTTCAGCACTCAAATTATGCTGATAGACTGATTGTGTTAGGACTGGGGGCAGCAGAAGGACAACACATTAACAAAAGGGAGATGCAATGAATGGGAAGTCAACTGTGATGACTCAAAATATGCCTTTTGAAAATGTGGAACACTCTCATTAGTCATTAGTATATCTCAAGCCACGAGTACAATATTGCTGGAATTAAAATGATCAATAATTGCACTGGGTGATTTTCTCTTTCAAATTCTGAAAGTTTTATTTTATCCCTCTGGTGTAATTTGTATGTTTATGAAATACTGTTGTTATATTAATTTGCATTAACTACCCACCAACAGGAAGAAAGGGTCTTGGGCTTGTATAATTGAGTGCTCCATATGTGATGCTCGATAGACTACTTGGTTTCATCTCATTATGGGGCTCTTTGTTCATATATTTTATATTTTGATCCAGGCTTTCTTTTTTTTGACAGAATGTTCAAGGCAGTGAGTACAAAATGTGTAAACTGAAAATGGATCAAAGCTGACCCATGGAAGTCTCTCTCCTTCTGCTTATTCCAGAATGGTGGTTAATTGATTCTGAAAGGGGAAGGGCCTCTCAAAACTGCTGCCCAACTAGAGCTCTACTTTGACAACCGATCCTACAGCTGCTCCCCTCTCAGGCTCTATTAGCAGTCAGACACTTTGCAGATTGCAATCCTGGGAACACAGTGTTACCATAGGGGAGCCCAGCTCATTGTGTGAGATACATCAGAGTACCCGTGCAATTCTGAATCAGTGTATCGTCTATTTTTATAGGACTTAGAGGTCAATGAATATTCATATCAAGCAGGGCCATATAACAGTTGGTACTTGGTCGGCACAAGTGGAATCATAATGATGATGGATCCTCTAACGTACAACTATGAACATCTTCTATGTTTGCACTGCATAAATACATTCAGCTCAAGTGGAAGTGAGGGTCAAATTTCTCCTCAGCTCCTTTATGTTACAATCCTAATCCTGTCTACTAAAAAGTAAGAACCATTGTGTTCAGCAGGGCTTACACCCATGTAAGTGTGTATCGGATTTCAGCCTTAATTCCTGGAAGTACCTTGAGTATGTCAATGAATGATGACATTTCTTCTAGTTACTTGAGACAGAAAAGAAAGCATCAGACAGGTGGGTGGAGGAATCGCATTTCCCTACCATCGCTTTGCCCTCCACTTCTGTCCCACAACACTTTCTCTTTCTTCACATGGGGAAGAAAGAGGAAGTAAACAATGACCATGTGGCCCATTCAGTGGGCATTTTTTTTTATCACACTGCTTTTCCTGCACACAACAGGAAATGACCGCACATTTTGCTTCAACCCCCAAAAGTTGGATTTTCTGAGCCTTTTTGTGTGTGGAAAAAAGTTCACCGGAAGGAGCGGGAGACACACGGGAGGCAGACGGCATTGTCAAAAGGACCTGTAAACATCTGTAAGTGGCCAGTAATGAGTGTGATATAAAACCCTTGTCTAATGACACTCAAAATGGGCACTGGATGAGAAGTAGTAGTAGTAGTAAAGCTTTATTGTTTCAACCAATGGTTACAACAAGCATAATAAAAACAATGCTAAAACAAATCATACATTCTGTAAAGTCAGAATGTATGATTCTGACCACTTGTACACAACTCTATTCTATACAAAAAACAAACAAACAAACAAACAAAAAACCAGTTGAAGTTAATTCCTAAGGATCTGTATCTGTTCTTAATGGAAGCCAGAAGAAACCACTGAATCTGTATTACAAGGGTATCAGATCTCTTTCAGCCCAAGGCCTGAATTTAATTGTTGCAGTTCTCAGGGGCTGCATTCCAGTAGTGGGCAGGGCCAAAAGCAAAGGGGGAAGGGCTAAAGGCAAAAGAGGGCAGGGCCAAAATACCAAAATAAATAAATATACCAGCACATTTTAGCTTAAAGGTCTTACAGGCAGTAACTAAGCCGTAGGAGACATATTTTAATGTTTTTGAATGGGGTGGGGGAAACTCATGCAAAGACTGGGAAACATGGAATGATTGGAAGTTGGAAGAAAGGGGTAGGGGTGTGGCCTTCTGAAGACCCCCAGGGGGCCAAACTGGGGCCCCAGGTGAGTTGATGTGGCCAGCGGCCTGAGGTTTGACACTCCTGCTCTATATAACAAGTAGGCTGATGAACATCTTGCTTTGATGTTCCAGTTGGTTCATTCAGTGACGAGGGAAAATATTATATGCCTACACAGATACTAGTATTATTTCATTATTTATATTTTGTTTTTTAATGTTCATTATCTATATGCTGCCTTTCAGAGTTACCCGTCAGTGTTCCTGCTAAGCCTTATTAACTGGTCAGAATTCTGCACTTTTCCTCCCCTTTGCTTTCACCGGCAATTGTATTCCCTTCTCCACTAAATTAACCATTACATTTATTTAAACATTGCAAGTGTCCCACTTTAGTGCATAATGACAAAAACAGGGATGGCTCCCATCGCCACCCATAACCATTGTGTGTTGTCTCATCTTTGCTCCCCCTTTTCTACATATATATTTTTAAAAGCAGCTTGAAATGGCTTTTACTTTGAGAGCAGGAGAATGTGTGTAGACTATGAGCACTATCAATTTTTGCCCCTTCTGAGCTGTTTCTCCTCTCCCCAATGGGCATCCTGATGTAGGCTTAGTCTCTCAAATACACCTCTGGAACCCTGAAAGAGGGAAGAAGCAGGCTTTGGTGGGGTGGAATTGGAAACCAACCAACAGGAAAGGGTTAAGCATACCTATATCCAGCCTTGCTCATCCTCTATTCAAAACTGCCTTCCCACAAGCTTCCTTTCATTCAAAAATAGAAGACCATCTGGGCTTTGCTACACACATTTGTATGTAACATGTGATTTGCCCCAATCCACCGCTGATGCAACAAGTTCTGTTTCGCATCCCGGGATGTACCTTAGCAGGCAATTTGTAAGCCCAGCACTATTTTTGCAAAGGCAGGAAAAGCATTTTTTTACAAAATCAGGAGTTTTGGTACAATAGTAAGGCAGGTCAGACATTTCAATTTGTAATTTATTGCACGTTTGTTTGCTACAAACATACTTAGTTAAGCACCATAAAACTGCATAGAGGAAATTACTGGGACAATCAAATGTGAATATTTGACAAATTCCTTGTGTTAACTATCAAAGCGGCTGTTTATGTACTATAAAGTTTTAGTGTTCGCATGCTTCCTCATTGCAGTTTTATACCGAAGAATCTCTTGTGACATTTTAAATCATTGCATCATTGTTTGGTGGAATCAATTATCTCCTGATAGATTCCAAGTTGAAGATTATATTTAAAAATTTATGCTGTTCCAGAATCCTGACTGTGTTTGAGATGGGATTATTTGGGTGAATATTTGTTTATGAATCTCTTGACAATTTCAAGTTATTGCCAAACCCATTTAGATCATTGTTGAAGTGAACTACCCTGCACAATCTTTCAGATCTTGCAGAGAACAGTTTGAATAAAGAAATATTGTGTCAACGCTCAGAATAACCAAATGCATTGATCTGTCTCTGTTTATAAAATACACATTTTGGGGGCCTTGTCATTTGAATTATTATTTGAATACCTAGTCAGTCTTGAGACATTATTATTATTATTATTATTATTATTATTAACAATAACATTAGCCAAAATCCAACCACTTTATAGAATAAATGAAAACCTATGTTAAAAACTATTTCCACATTTACTAATCTTTGTAGCACTCTGTGTTGTTATATATTCACTTGTGAGTGGAGAAGGAAGCATGGAATAAAGACAGACACCAGAGTTTGGGATTAACTAGGGCCTCTTTATTTAAACAAGGGAATTCACCCATCCCTGGATCTGCATGTGAAAGTGTGGGAATTTATTAGATCCTTTCTTCAGGCACCTAGCCTGCCATTACGGGCAAGCCACTCTCCAAAGCCAGGAGTCAGGTAAACCCGGCCCCTCTCTTTTGTGACACTTTGAAAGTGTGGGGAGACCACCTTGCATCATCCCTGCCCAGTGCTGCACTGCTCCAAATAGGTGAGGCAGGATGGTCCCCAAAGGCAAACCATATCCTGATACAAGAGCTGCACAGCCCCCGAGGAACAGGATCTCTGGATATGCCAATCACCAAAAGGTGCCAGAGGGCTCACCGTCCCTATTGCAATATCGTGCAAATTCCCACACCCTACTGTCAATCCAATTCACCTATTTACTCACCCTCTACTAATCAAAATTTCAGTATGGCGTAGGCAAAAACCTGTACAGAACTGCAAATTTGTGGCTGGTAAAATTCCTACTCAGCCCTTCCCCAAAGGGAGTGACTGGCTAATCCCATATTAGTTAAAGGGAGGGAGGGTGGTAGCTGGAAAGTGAAAGAGGCTGAGCTTTGGCAGGACTGGCCTTGATAGGCTCTGCCCGCCCACATTTCACACTGCCCACATACACTTTGCATGTGCAGTGTCTTTCTGCTTCCCACCCGCAACCCCCTTCCCCTGCCTAAGCCATTTCGGCTGGGCAGGAAGTGGGCATGGCATTGTATGCACAATGCACATGGCACTGAATGCAATTCAAAAATACATTACACAGCAGATGACATCTGGCTCATTTCTTACTTGAGCTGCATGGTTGGTTCTTGCTTCACTGTGGCTCCATCTCACATCTCAGGCAGGATCTGCATTACTGCTTCATGACAGTTTATAACTGTATTGACAACTGTTGGGGCCCATTCTGTTGGACACATTCTATATACCATTTTCAAAACACCTTCAAGGTTTTATATCCTTCTTGGTGTAGATCTGGACTGCATTGGAAAATTACAACCAAGAAAGTAGAAAAACCATGTGGGCGTGATGGCTAAAAAAGCTAAAAAAAGAGACCACACCTTTCTTTAGAGAAGAAAGAAAACATTTTACTGACAAATATTCCTGCACATAAAAATGCAGGAATTGCATACATAGAGTTTGTTCAGTCCACTTTGTGTTTCTTTACACAGGCAGGTGAGAGAGAGAGAGAGAGAGAGAGAGAGAGAGAGAGAGAGAGAGAGAGATGTATTCCCAGCAATGGAGGAAGTGGGCCAGAATCACAGGCATCATGCTGTATGGTATAGAGATTCGAAGGCAAACTATGCCCAAATTCCCATGAACTAGCTGTAACACTGCCCCTTCTTGTAACTTGCAGATAATGTTGCAATATTTCCAACAGAGGAGACTCACTGAAATCAATGGGACAAGTTATTCATGAATGTGTGGTCATGTCTACACATGACCACATCTGGATCCAACTCATAACCTTTTGCACGCTTGAACTCTGCCAACATGAACTCCTTGCAGAAGTTCAAACATTTGACAAAAACATTGGAATCTTTTGAATCTAGTGGAGAAATGCAACCTAATGGGCATGGTGCCTTTTCTTCCTTTGTATATCATTCACTGCAAAGTGAACTTAAGAAATATCAACATTAGGGATGTGCATGGACCCCCCGCTCCGCTTCTCTTCCAGATCCGCAATTTGTGGATCGGGTCACTTCGCTCCGCCCCCGCTCCGCCTATGTCTGCTCCGCTCCGCTGCGGAGCTCCGGATCCGGATCGGCGCTCCGTTTTCCCCTCCATAGGCTTGCATTGAAAGCTAAAAAAGTATACAACATTTTTTCTGTGAAAGTTAGAAACCTCAAGTTTGGCACCATGACACCACATGGATGTATACACACGCACACCAAGACTCAAGGCAGTCCCATCATCCCCTGATTTTTGGGTAATTCATGAAAATCAGGCACCCCATTCACACCCCTTTTGTTAGCTCCGTCAATTTGCACGTTAGAAACCTCAAACTTGCCACCATGACAGCTTATCCAGGGATACACACGCACGCCAAGACTCAAGGCAGTCTCATCATCCCCTGATTTTTGGGGAATTTATGAAAATTGGGCACCCCATTCACACCCCTTTCCATAGCTCCGTCAATTTTCAGGTTAAAAATCTCAAACTCACCACCATGACAGCTTATCCAGGGATACACATGCACGCCAAGACTCAAGGCAGTCGCATCATCCCCTGATTTTTGGGGAATTTATGAAAATCGGGCACCCCATTCACACCCCATTTCGATAGCTCCGTCAATTTGCACGTTAGAAACCTCAAACTCGCTACCATGACAGCTTATCCGGGGATACACATGCACGCCAAGACTCAAGGCAGTCCCATCATCCCCTGATTTTTGGGGGATTTATGAAAATTGGGCACCCCATTCACACCCCTTTCCATAGCTCCGTCAATTTGCACGTTAAAAACCTCAAACTCGGCACCATGAAAGCTTATCCATGTGTTCACATGGACGCCCAGACTCAAGGCAATCCCATCATCCCCTTATTTTTGGCGGGGCTTAACTCACCCCAAATTGTCCCATTCTACAACTATGTCAATTTACACGTTAGAAACCTCAAACTTGGCACCATGATAGCTTATCCATGTGTCCACATGGACGCCAAGTTTCAAGGGAATCCCATCATTCCCTGATTTTTGGAGAATTTTTGAAAATCGGGCACCCCATTCACACCCCTTTCGATAGCTCCGTCAATTTGCATGTTAGAAACCTCAAACTCGGCACCATGAAAGCTTATTGATGTGTCCACATGGATGCCCAGACTCAAGGCAATCCCATCATCCCCTGATTTTTGGCGGGGCTTAAACCTTTTAACTCACCCCAAATCAAGTCCCATTCTATAACTACATCAATTTGCACGTTAGAAACCTATCCTTTGGTCCCATGACAGCTTACCCATGTGTCCACATGGACGCCAAGTTTCAAGGCAATCCCATCATCCCCTGATGTTAGGGGAAGTTTTGAAAATCGGGCACCCCATTCACACCCCTTTCAATAGCTCCGTCAATTTGCACGTTAGAAACCTCAAACTCACCACCATGAAAGCTTATCCAGGGATACACATGCATGCCAAGACTCAAGGCAGTCCCATCATCCCCTGATTTTTGGGGAATTCATGAAAATCGGGCACCCCATTCAAACCCCTTTCGATAGCTCCATCAATTTGCACTTTAGAAATCTCAAACTCACCACCATGACAGCATATCCAGGGATACACATGCACGCCAAGACTCAAGGCAGTCGCATCATCCCCTGAGTTTTGGGGAATTTATGAAAACCGGGCACCCCATTTGCAGACGTGGACTGTTCTCTGACATTTGGACAGATAAAAAAAAGGGAAGTGGGCACACTCACAGATGCCATCTAGACCCACAATCATGCCAAGGTACAAGGCAATCCCATCATCCTCTGATTTTTGGCGGGGCTTAAACCTGCAGATAGCTCAATGGGGCCATTTCAAAGGAAATCCCAACATGCCATGAATTGGGGAGTAGAGATCATCAACCTAATATGAATCTTCTTCCACACTTGAAAAATGGATTTGGAACTTCCAAAACTCCAAGTGAGTGCAGGAAGGACTTCTCCCCTGAGTCAAAGCCAGACACAAACCATCCCTGCGAGGCGGGCAGGGGAGGAGGAGGGAGGGAAGGCAGGCAGGCAGCAGACATTTCTGGGGGCATAAGGAAGTGAGCCAAGGATAAGCCAGTAATGCATATAAAATGGAATAAATAAATAAATAAATAAACGAAGGAGGGGTGGAATTAAAAGCAGCAGTGTTGCTGAATAAACAACAAGAAGAACTTTAAAAAAAAGGCTATATCTGTCTTTTACCAGTAAGAGGGGGACGTGCCCAGGGGAAGGGGAAGCATCTGCCAATTTGACTGGTCCTAGTGACCCGTCTTTTAAGAAGCAACTCTTTCAGTTCAACTCATGAAAGGCATTGCTCCACCAGGGTACTCTGGAGGGCTCTGACCAGTCTTTTAAGAAGCAACGCTCTCACTTCAACTCATGAAAGGCATTGCTCCACCGGGTTACTCTCTTTGGAGGGCTCTGATGGCCCTCCAAGTACAGGAGAGAGTGAGGGCAGGTCCACATGGCATGCCCTAGGGGAGCTCATCCCCTTGTACCACATCTTTTCAGTTGTTCCTCAAAGTTAGGGTGGGTAGCAGTGCTCTCTTATTATTGGCTTAGTATATGATTTCAGGTTGTGTTTGTGCATTTGGTGGGGCTACTGTTTTAAAAAACACTGGGAAAAGTCCGTTCAGAATAAGAAAGAGAAGTTCCCAGAATCCCATCCCCTCCTCCAACTTTGGGATCATGTGATCATGACCGGGAGTTGACTCTGCCCCTCAGCCCTTCGGAAAAGGTATTTTTCCCGCCGGTTTTTAAAAAAATTATAGCAAGCGAACCGCACCACGCAGAGAGCTGAGAGTAGGCTCAAAATGACCCCCAGCCATGACTCTCTAAGCACAAGAAGTTTCAGAAAGATAGCTTCAAAAACAACACAGTTATCCCCTTTTCTTTTCCACAATGCAATCCTATGGGCGAAATGTTTCAAAATGGCGATCGGATCGGTCCGCGGAAAGAGGATCGCTCCGAAAATGGGCGCTTCTCTTCGCCTTGCTTCTAGGGGTCCGCGGCCCACTTCTACTCCGCCTCTGGGCAAGGCAGAGCAGGCCAATTCGCTCCTGCTTCTACGCTTCTAATCGGAGCGGAGCACATGCCTAATCAACATACAATATCACATACAGTAACGTGTGTGTGTGTGTTTTGTAATTTGGAAGTTGTTGGATACTTTAAGCATCTGAAAGTCAATGTTCTACATAGTAATCCCTTCCTCTGGTGACTCCAGCAATTTGCTAGAAAGCTTTGCAGGATTGCTTCTATTGGCTCTGGATTGAAGCAGGATGCTTAAACTGCATTTATCTCTTATTTAGGCTTCTGGGATTATTTAAATCTCTGCAGACCCACCCCTCCTCCCTTTAAAATATAATTTTATGGAAAGTGGCTACAGCTGTACCCAATCAGTTATGACTCACAAGCTAACTCTTTTACATCATTTACAATCCAAAAGACACATCTTACTTTTCCCGCTACCTGCAAATGTTTTATAACTTGATACAAGGTATAAAACACAAAGCCGGAAGGACCACACAGACCCTTTGTAGGTTTCCAGTATGGCCTCTAGCACTGTATTACACTCTAGTTCAGGGGTAACTGGCTGATGTTCTTTGTAGGCAAAGTTGAAAGACCTGGCCCTAGAGGCTCCTTAAAGATATTTCCCCCAAGACTTAACGCATGCCCCGCATCAGCAGCTGACAAGGCTGGCCATGTCCAGGGAGCTCATTAGGAGAGCTATTAATGCCACCTGCCTCCATTTTCCAGTGCTTCCACAGGTCAGCAGATGGAAAGGTTGAAGAAGGAGATGTATGCGTTTCTTCATCCTGCCCTGCCCTTGGACACTTGGAATAAATCCTTAAGGTGATTTGGGGTACTGTCCCAAGTCCAATTCAAGTTAGTGGGGTGCCAGCCAAAGGCCAAACCTGAGTGCGGGAACCCTAAAATGGTCCACCCATGTGATTGTTTGCATGTTGTGGGAGGGGTGTCACATGAAGGCAAGAACTCATAGAATCATAGAATAGTAGGGTTAGAAGGGCCATTGAGTCCAACCCTATTGTTTAATATTTGGGTTATAACTGGCATCTTTCCCGGTAAGAGGATGACAATTTTGTTGGAATCTGTGAATCCTGATGTGAGAGGAAGAGGGATTTTATACACATTTGTTGTCTCTGTTCATTGCTGGTACATACCTGTGGAACACCCTTCCCCTGGCACCTACTTTGTTGTCATTTCACTGCCTGGTGAAGACAATACCAACCCTGTTAATCTTTCTTAGCTTTAGCCAATTTTTAATTTCTTTGAATCATGTTGTATTTTACTTTTTATTGCTGCT
Source organism: Elgaria multicarinata webbii (assembly GCF_023053635.1). Lineage (NCBI taxonomy): Eukaryota > Metazoa > Chordata > Lepidosauria > Squamata > Anguidae > Elgaria > Elgaria multicarinata. Next base: position 86,411,058 of record NC_086175.1, read on the forward strand.
TTATTTGTTATTGAATTTTAACTTGCACTCATATGAATGTAATGTATTTATTTTTTGCAATTCCGGAGTCAGAAGAGGTGCTTCCCCAGCACCGGTGGCTGATCTTGTTTCTTACTTCCATTAGCCGCTAGTTTTAAAAATTGCACATCTGAGCTAATGAAGGATACATGCAGATGTATAAGAGCCAATGCAGGGTTGTTGTTTTTCTTTTGTAGGGAAAGCTCTGCTCCTCACCTCCTTATACCTAGAATCACATATGTCTCTGGGAATTCAGCACTAATCCAGGCAGGCTTAGGTTAAAATCTGGCACTTGGCATGCTTTATCTGATTAATTATTTACTTGGCCACTTAAATCCTATCTTCCCCCATGACACTCTGGACATCCAGACATAACCAAAACGTAGAGTAGGATAAATCTAAATCCTTCAGTTTTACAAATCTGTGGGTTATCCCACCCAGTGATAATTATTTTACTGAGACAGGAAATGATTGTATGCTTATTAGGAAATACATTCAAGTTTTTGTTTTGTTTTTTTAAAGACTAAGGAAACATGTTTCTGATTGAGGGACTAGGTATGCAAAATTCCAGGTGTACATTATTATTAGTATTAGTATTAGTATTATTACAGAGGACACTAACAAATTGACAAAACCTCCTGACACAAAAGGTCTTTCTATCTTTTAGGAATTCCTTGTAGGATTCCCCCTTAGCCCCAGTGGTTGTCAAACACAACTAAGGCATTCTTCACAGTACAGCTGCTTGCTGTATTACTTGAATTATTTCCAGGCACTTTGGCACATCTCAAGATGAGATGAAAAATTTCCGAGTCAGTCTGTATTGCTGAAGGACTTCTAATTTTTTTTTTTGGGGGGGGGGCACTTCTTCCATATATAACATAATGATAATAAAAGCATCTCTGCAGCAGAGATCTTACTTAAAGTACCCAGAAAACAGCACCTTTCCCCCACTCAAAGAATTAATATTTCAGAGAGAGAAAAGGTAATATCAGGAGACAAAGATGCTATTTTTATTGGTTTTAATTTTAAAAAACAAAAACAAATTCTGAATCCTGTCTACACAAATTTCTGCCTTAGAAGAAATGCACATGTCTCTGCTCATCCTCAAAGGTGTTTGTTACTGGCACCCAAAGCTACTTTTCAGAAACACCTGCCTTGAGTAAGCAGTATGATTGGAGGGTATCAATAGAGCAGACAGATTTTAAATGGGAAAAATGTTCTGCATTCAAACCCCATTTTCAAGCTAAAATGTGCAATATCAGCAAAGCAGAAACAATGAATGGAAATATCCTTTGTTACCTTATTATTAATGCCTGTGCAGCTCCACATATTACTCAAAGTCCTTCATAACTTATTTTGTTTCTGAGAGATTATATTTTGGCTAGGTTTTATTCTTTTCATCATCATATTGCAAAGTGATATTTATTTATCCCTCATGAGTCCTGGTTTACTTCTTTATTTTCTTTTACTTTTCCCTACTATATTCCTTACAGTGTATGCTGAGATCACTACCCACTGCTCAGAAGAATTAGATCCTCATCTCAACAAAATGAATTCTAAAGAGGCAGGGCAGTGTGTGTGTGTGTGTGTGTGTGTGTGTGTGTGTGTAGGAAACACTGCTCATTGCTTTGCTCGCAATTCTCATTTGGACTAGTGCTTGTAGAAAATTGAACTGAGCTACTTTCAGCTTTACAGCAGCTGTGAAGTAATTGTTATGATTGCTCAAGCCGAAATATATTTCTTTCTTCTTTAGGTTTTGCAAATACCATAAAATAACCTTATAAATACGTATTGCTAATATTCTACAATCTTCTTATATGTGTCCATCCTAGACCCATTATGATAGGGAAGGTGAGGTTCATGTGGACCATGAACTTTTATTGTATTGCCTGAAAAGCTGCAAGATTATTCGCTTTTTGAGGACACATGAATTACTAGCAATATTATGGTCACAATGGCAAGATTTTGCAGTAACCACATTTAAGTAAGAATGTAAGTAAGCACAAGGTGACAGGAATTACAGATATTTACCACTCGGTGCTGTGGAACTGAGTGATCTCCTTTTGGGGTCAAGATGTTAAAGATAGGACACCTAGGGAGGACTGACTCAGGAAGGCTTCCTTAAGCACCTGAATAGGCATGGTCACTAGGAAGTGGGAGAATCAGACCTCAAGGAGAAGTCTTATTGCCCTAACTCTAAAAACATAAGAAGAGCCATGCTGGATCAGACCAAGGGTCCATCTTGTCCAGCATTCTGTTCACACAGTGGCCAATCATCTGTCGAGTGCAACAGGCACCCACAAGCTTTAAAGCCATCCAAATTGGTGGCCATCACTACATCTTGTGGTAGTGAATTCCATAGTTTAACCATGTGCTGTGTGAAGAAGTACGCCCTTTTATTTGTTCTGAATCTCCCACCACTCATCTTCATGGGATGACCCCACTGGGTTCTAGTATTTTGAGAGAGGGAGAAAAATGTCTCCCTCTCCATGTTCTCTACATTGCCACTCTCTAAACTGAGATAGTTGCCAGGTGGCTACTGCATTTGTGTAGTGCCTTACACAAGGTTAGTGTTTTCTGCAGACCTTTTCAATGTAAAATTTAAATAAAATTGTGACTTTAGTTTTTCCAATGTTAGTTTATCCAATGTTATGTGACTTATCTTGTCATTCTGGTGTGTTCACAAACTCTACATGTGTATCTTACACATGAATAGTGCTTCACTTTCTCACCTATTACTATGTCCTACCTCCTCTATGCTTTCTCTGTTTCTTTCATCCACATCTACACATTCAGAACTGAACATGTATGTATTTGATAGAACTGAAAGGCTTGACTGAAACGTGGTTAAAAAAAGCTGCTATACTAGTAATATTGTGGTGGTCCTGATGTATGATTAAATGTATGAGGGAGGGAGCATACTAGCTTCGCCCCCTCCATCATCAATCTATCTTGTTGCACTCCATTTTTTAAGAGGACGGCCTCTTCTATGCAGGCTCTCTATGTGATCTGGAATACGAATTATCCTGTATTCCAGAAGGCATGAAGAGCCCATATGGAGAAATTCCCATGAGCTTAGTTCAGGTTTTTGTTATTGATGCTGGGACACTGAAACTCTGCAGTGGTATGGGCATATTAGGATGGTACAACTTCAGTGATGGATATATCCAGGATTCCTGAATGTTCTGCAGGATTTTTCAGCCACTAGAACTGTCTATGCTGTTGAAACCCTGCTGGATCTGGGAAACAGGGAGATGATTCCAGCAGTTGACAAGATAATTAAGCACTATCTCCTATTGCAGAGAGGCCAAGCCCCTTGGTTAACTGAGGAGCTTGAGGGTAATGAAGCACTTGGGGAGATGGTGGATGGGGACTCTGGATGAGTCTACCCAAGTGTAGACAGAGGGCAGAACATATTTTAGGGCCTATTCCATGGTGGCAGTGAAGAAGTTACTCTTTTCGGCTACCATTGATTCAGAACAATGACATCCATCTGTTTTGAGTAGTAAGCATGTTATTGCATTCATAGCCCTAGAGTAAAGAGGGGGAGCTCTTGACAACCTGTTGAATATTTACAGAAGATGGTGTCAGTCTGTTCGAATGAGAAGAGACTAGACATATTAATTCTCCTCCATTTAGGAAAGAAACAGCATAGGGTAAACTGAGTTAAATTATTCTTCCACAGGCTACTAGAATAGGCAGGTAGCTTGGAAAATTAACATCCAAGTAGTTTGAATTAAATCAACACAACAGGACCTGGTGTATCATTGAAACGCAAGGCTACAAAATGTGGTTACAATCAGCCACGTTGAAATTTTGACAAACTTTGTTGGGTTCATTGGAATAAATTAAAGGATACACTTAACTCTCCATTGAAACTATTGCTGTGCAGAAAGTTTCTTCCATGGAAATTTCGACCATTCTCATTCAATTTGACAGAAAAGAAATTGTTTTAAAAAAGAAATGCAAAGCAGAAGAAATTCAGAGAAATTCCCATGGGCTTAGTTCAGGTTTTGTTGTTGGTGGTGGTTACCTTACTTATGAGATGGCTGAGGAGTGTATGTGAGTGTCCTGTCTTCCACTGTACAATCATCTCTCTGATAAACTGTAGCCTCCTTGGCTTCCTGCACTTCCCACCCAGGGAAAGACATCATGAATTTTATTCCTCCCATAGGGCCTCTTTCACATCAGGAAATGATGTGAAAATGCAGGCAACGTGGGAGACTTGTAGTGCAATGGTGAGATGTGTAACAGAAAGAATAATACAGACGGTACCCTCAGCCACGTCACAGTGATTAGGTAAGGTAAAAAACACCACTAACACACATTCAAAATGTATTATAAAATGCCTTGATAATGAGACAGAAAAATGGAGGCTTCTTTCATGGGGAAAGAAAGCTTTCAGAAAATTGGAGGATAGATTTTCGCACATCATTAGCTCCACCCTTTTCCTGGAGGTAGATGCAACATTACCCCCCCCCCCTCACTACAGGGCTTTTAGAGAAGGAATGGTGTTGCCAGCACTTGCATTAGAGTCCAGATATATACACAATCACCCCTCAGAAATGTAATACTTGGAAGACCCTAGGGAAAGTGTAGAATCACAACTAGAGCTGATCCTTCCCCTCTCCCCCTGAATATTTCTTTCTTAGTAAAGTCTTAAGATTTTTCTTTTCTTTACTCCTAGAAATTAAAGGACACTTTGCAGAATGTTCTCCCAATTTTCTTAACCATTTTATTTATTTTTCAGTGGCTGCATTACTTCCCCACCTCCTGCCATGCCCTGGAATGTTGCTGAGTATATGGGGTATTGTGGAGGATGCAATGTGGGGTCCAGGCTGCCAACACAGTTGATGCTGTTGCCACTTGGCAGTGACAGTGCAGAAAAAAATAAAAACCCATAGGGAAAAAGAAAGAAGTTGTGGTACAACCCTTGTCAGTGGTGATGCCTTCCTGTGAGAAATTGTTGGACAATTTCACTTGCTCTGAACAAATTCAGTGAAATTGCCCCCACAATTTCTCTACCCACGAATAGGGTGAAGAATTTTGAGCGGCCACTTGCACACAGCCTTAATTGAAACTGGTGATTTAACAATACTTTGTTTTGGCTGGATCATTCCCTACCTTTTCAAGTTGACATAAAAATGTGAATAAACCAATATGTAGACAGTGCAATGCACATGACACAGCATTCAAAACACACACACCAAAAGATCAATAATAGTGCATCCAGTTCATAAATGTATATACACAGATTTTAAAATGTGAAATGTTTCGGCATAAAACACCAGCTGGTGACTGATGCTTGTGTTTTATGCTGAAACATTTCACATCTTAAAATCTGTTTACATATATTTTTAATCTATACATTTATAAACTGGATGCACAATTGTTGATCATTTGTTTTGTTTTGGAGTCCATATAGATATGTATTTATTTGGAGTTTATGCTGCAGTTTAAATTTTTTAAAAGTTTTATATTATATCTCATCATGCTACATCATATGGTTTTAATTATGAGCCACCCAGAGAGCTTTGGCTATTGACTGGTATAGAAATGTAATAAATAAATAAATAAATAAATATTTACGGTTTGCCTTTTATTTTATTTTATTCCAAGCAAGGTTAATATAAAAGGTATTTTTGAAGTAGCAGGCAGCCCTTTAACAGCTGACTTCTATACCACACTGCAGTCTGTAGCAAACAGATACAAGGAATGAATCAAGGTTTTATTTGAGTCCCTGTTGGTAACTCCTGCCCCTCGCACACAAGCGGTGTGTCAAGTGATCCAAAGTCCATGACATCTGCAGCAGAGGCTGCAGAGCAAGACTCTCCAGCTGCAGCTCTCAGAGCCATTTGGGATTTGGAAAGAAGGATAAATGGAAGGTTAGAGCTGTTGGCAATGAAAATGGATGGTTTTGCTCTACAAAAATAAAAAAAGAGCCAGAGAACTCTTCAAACTCAGAGTGAGAATTAAGCACAAATTGATATGGAATCTGACTTTGGATGTTGGGGCAATCCATTAAGCCTTTTTGGTAGGCATGTGCTCCGCTCCGATTAGAAGCGTAGAAGCAGGAGTGAATTGGCCTGCTCCACCTTGCCCAGAGGTGGAGTAGAAGCGGACCGTGGACCCCTAGAAGCAAGGCAAAGAGAAGCGTCCATTTTCGGAGCGATCTTCTTTCTGCTGTCCGATCCGATCGCCATCTTGAAACATTTCGCCCATAGGATTGCATTGCGGAAAAGAAAGGGGGATAACTGTGTTGTTTTTGAAGCTATCTTTCTGAAAATTCTTGTGCTTAGAGAGTCGTGGATGGGGGTCATTTTGAGCCTACTCTCATCTCTCTGCGTGGTGCGGTTCATGTGCTAGAATTTTTTTAAAAACCGGTGGGAAAAATACCTTTTTGAAGAGCTGAGAGGCAGAGTCATGATCACATGATCCCAAAGTTGGAGGAGGGGTTAGGCAAAACGGGATACTAGTAACTTAGCATACTGGGAAACTTCTCTTTCTTAGTCTGTGAACGGACTTTTCCCAGTGTTTTTTAAAACAGTAGCCCCACCAAATGCACAAACACAACCTGAAATCATATACTAAGCCAATAATAAGAGAGTACTGCTACCCACCCTAACTTTGGGGAACAACTGAAAAGATGTGGTGCAAGGGGATGAGCTCCCCTAGGGCATGCCATGTGGACGTGCCCTTACTCTCTCCTGTACTTGGAGGGCCATCAGAGCCCTCCAAAGAGAGTAACCCGGTGGAGCAATGCCTATCATGAGTTGAAGTGAGAGCTTTACTCCTTAGAGCTCTTGTGGTGGAGCAATGGCTTTCATGAGTTGAACTGACAGCGTTGCTTCTTAAAAGACTGGTTCTTAGACAGGACCAGTTAAATTGGCCGATGATTCCCCCTCCCCCGGGCACGTCCCCCTATTGCTGATAAAAGACAGATATAGCCTTTTAAAAAAAGTTCTTCTTGTTGTTTATTCAGCAACACTGCTGCTTTTAATTCCACCCCTCCTTCATTTATTTATTTATTTATTTATTTATTCCATTTTATATGCATTACTGGCTTATCCTTGGCTCACTTCCTTATGCCCCCAGAAATGTCTGCTGCCTTCCCTCCCTCCTCCCCTGCCCGCCTCGCAGGGATGTTGTGTGTGTCTGGCTTTGACTCAGGGGAGAAGTCCTTCCTGTGCTCACTTGGAGTTTTGGAAGTTCCAAATCCATTTTTCAAGTGTGGAAGAAGATTCATAGGTTTATCTCTACTCCCCAATTCATGGCATGTTGGGATTTCCTTTGAAATGGCCCCATTGAGCTGTCTGCAGGTTTAAGCCCCGCCAAAAAACAGGGGATGATCGGATTGCCTTGTACCTTGGCATGATTGTGGGTCTAGATGGCATCTGTGAGTGTGCTCACTTCCCTTTTTTATCTGTCCAAATGTCAGAGAACAGTCCACGTCTGCAAATGGGGTGCCCGATTTTCATAAATTCCCCAAAAATCAGGGGATGATGGGACTGCCTTGAGTCTGGGTGTGCATGTGTATCCCTGGATAAGCTATCATGGTGGTGAGTTTGAGGTTTCTAACGTGCAAATTGACAGAGCTATCGAAAGGGGTGTGAATGGGGTGTTGGATTTTCATAAATTCCCCAAAAATCAGGGGATGATGGGACTGCCTTGAGCCTTGGCGTGCTTGTGTATCCCTGGATAAGCTATCATAGTGGTGAGTTTGAGGTTTCTAACGTGCAAATTGACAGAGCTATCGAAAGGGGTGTGAATGGGGTGTTGGATTTTCATAAATTCCCCAAAAATCAGGGGATGATGGGATTGCTTTGAGTCTTGGTGTGCGTGTGTATACCTCCATGAGGTGTCATGGTGCCAAACTTGAGGTTTCTAACTTTCACAGAAAAAAAGTTGTATACTTTTTTAGCTTAATGCAAGCCTATGGGGGGGAAAATGGAGCTCTGATCCGGATCTGGAGCTCCGCAGCGGAGCGGAGTGGACATAGGCGGAGCGGGGGCGGAGCGAAGCGGCCCGATCCGCAAATCGTGGATCTGGAAGAGAAGCGGAGAAAGGGGTCCGTGCACACCCCTACTTTTTGGAATATTCTTATTGCTTCACTAACTAAAATTTCTAATAATGACATTTATTTATTTATTTATTTATTTAATTACATTTATATACCGCCCCACAGCCGAAGCTCTCTGGGCGGTTTACAACATTTTAAAATAGTAAACATTAAAAGTATACAATTAAAAACAAAAACAAAACACACACACACATAAAAACAGTATAAAAACAACAGTATCCATTTAAAAACAATTGTGGGGTCCATTAAAAACAAACTTAATGTTGTTAAATGCTGTTAAAATGCTGTTAAAAATGCCTGGGAGAAGAGAAAAGTCTTGACCTGGCACCGAAAAGATAACAATGTTGGCGCCAGGCGAGCCTCATCGGGGAGATCATTCCACAGTCGGGGGGCCACCACTGAAAAGGCCCTTCCCTTGTTGCCATCCTCCGAGCTTCCCTTGGAGTAGGCACTCGGAGGAGGACCTTAGATGTTGAGCGCAGTGTACGGGTAGGTTCATGTCGGGAGAGGCGTTCCATCAGGTATTGTGGTCCCAAGCCATGTAGGGCTTTATAGGTTAAGACCAGCACCTTGAATTGGGCTCGGAAACATATAGGCAGCCAATACAAGCGGGCCACAATCTAAACATTTTAGACTGCATAGATTCAGATTGTTTTGCAAGATAGCTGATGTTCCATTTTCAGTCTAAATTTGCTGAATCTTTATTCAATACCTAAGAACTTGGTGACACATACATTTTTTCTCCTCAAATTATTTAGCACTTCCAAACGTGCATTTTCCTCACAAACAATAAGCCACTAGTGTTAAAAGAGGTTTGACTCCTGTTTTCCTTTTGGATTATCATAAAATCTATGTTCCAGCATTGGGATGCTTCTTTCTACCTCTTTTGAATGGTCTAACGGAAATCTTTCATCGCATTGCTTTTACTGTTTCCAAACTCAACTGAATTATTCCCTGTAGCACAGAAAGATGAAGAATCAGACCATGGATGCAAACAAACTGAGTATTAGGAGAACGCAAAAGGACTTTGTTTGGTAAGATTATCAGTGGAGATGCTGAAATAAGTTGATTAATTTTTCATTGCCAGAAAGATAAGTTTAATACCTGTTTTGTTGGTACAAAGTATCCCTAGTGAACTGTGGAGCTTGAAATATGTGCTTCTGGATTATTTTAAGTTCAATAAACTTACTTTTCTCTTTTTACCCAAATACTACGTCTTCCCTCTTCTTTGCTGCTTGGCAGGTGTGTTCTCCTCTCTCCCTCCCCACTTCATATTTTCCCCTGTACCCATCTTCTAGCTCACTCTCTCTTTCTTGCTAACTGCAATCACAACTCATTAACTCTGGAGACAACACTATTGTTATAATCACTCCAGAGCACATGGGTAGCAACCTTGACAATTTCAGAAATAGGTAACCTAATATTCCAGTGCAACCTGAATAACAATAATTTCCAATGACTGTGAAAGCATGAAAACAAAGAGGGCTATTCCAACCCTGAGCAAAAGTGTATGCCCAGTTTGGAATGACTAGAGCATGGTATGACATGGTAAAAGGAGACGTGGCCCAAAAAATGGCAGCTCTCAGTAGATCTGTCTCATGCTCATCAGATGTTAGCTTGTTTGATATTATTCCAAGGTTCTCCAGAAGACCACACCTCCTTCCCCCTGGCCCCACCCCCTTTCCCCAGCCACTGGTCATTTGGTGGTTTTCCAGCTTTTGTGCAGTTTCCCCCCCATCCTAAAATGTTGAAATGGCTTAGTTACCATCAACTGGTGGAAGTATTTACTTTTGGGGCATAGGCATCCTCTTGCCATTTGCGACTCAAGATGTCACAAAGGATGATACCGTATGTTAGAGCCAAAGTATGCAGGGTGGGTTGGGGAGGAGAGGACTGAAAGAGGAAATTATCTGGGGACCAGGGCAAGATAGAAATGTAAAATATGTGGTGGTCAGAGAAAGATAAAGTGTGAAGAAGAAAGGTGATTGAAACTGAAAGCCACAATAGAATAGCAAGTGATTTCACATTGTTTGCTGGGTATAAGCCTGAAAAGTTCAAATCCCATAATTCTGTGGATCTCAAGAGAGTTTTCTTCTTCACTTATCATTTCTCCAAGCCCAGTCCTTCTGGGAGACTGAAGAGATGCAACTTATTCCTCAAAGCAATGAACTATTCAACTCTGTTATCAGTGCTGGAATGATGTTTCTTTTAAGTAGTCTTCCATCCTCAGAGAACATCTATTATTGCACCTCAAGGAAATTTGCATGGGCTTTAGAAGATGCTGTCATCCGGATTCCCTTAGCGGAATGTTTAGGCAATTTGTAATTTAATAGAGAATTCACGCTCTTTTCTTTACTCTAACAGGTCGCCTCTCCTTTTTTAAAAAAACATTCTTTTTATGTAACAGTGTAACCCACATTGAGCATACAAAGTGCTGTGATTAAGCTGCAACCCAATGACCTTAATTATGTGTTTTCTAAAGGCTTTCCAATTAGGCTGCCAGGATTTAAAGCATCTTCTTGTATTGAGCTCCCATGTGAACACGTCTTTCTTCCTTTTTTAATGGGGGAAAAAAGATGGCAATCATAACAAAACATACTGGTTAATTGTATGCTGCATTCTGGCCTGTTACATTCATGATGCATCCATACCTAAAATGTTGTATTTTCTGAGCCATTCCCCTTGCCTCTGGCTGATCTAGTCCCTTTTTCAATTGATGTACATCACAGGCTACTATATAGATTTGTGCTCTAAGGCTTTTCACTGTTCTGTAAAACTTTTCTAGTCTTAGACCGCTACCTTCAAGAGATTGATTTGTAGGGAATTCAGATACAGCCTCTCCATATGAATTCAGTTCCCTTGTTAACGAAGGAAGAACCTATTTGATGCTTTAATTTATTTTCCTAAAGATTTCATTCCCTTCACTACTTCTTTCATTTATTAGTAGTATTTGTTCTTTTCCAATGGCACCCAGAAGATGTGTAAAGCATTCACGCTGCAAGAGAAAGAGACAGAGAGTAAGCGCGGGGCAGGGGGGGGGAGGGGGAGGAGGGAGAACTGGATACCTTGCCTTGAAAAGTACTATTAGATGATATCACAGAATGAAGGGATAAAACAAGATAGAGCCAGAATGAACTTCCTCTTCATTTTCTCACTCCATCCCCTGGGTTCTCCGGTTTTATCTTTAAGTTTGAACATACAAACGGTGACTGATTTTATCTGCATGACACAGATGCGTTGCCTAGGACACTGGTAATTGGACATGGGGTTGTTCATTTTCAAGTCATTGGTTCAGATCAAGACCAAGTCTGACAGCAATGAAAAGTTGCTGCTATCTGATGGTTGTTTGATGCTCTTTGGCCTACTAGAAATGAGTTGGTGGCCTACATCAAAGTCCCAAAGGGGAAAGCATTTTTGTCGCTAAAGCCATAAGTAACACTAGTTCTTCGGTGAGGGTGGGGAGCAAATGTCTGGGGACTGAATTACAATTTCACCTGGACCATCACTAAAGCCTTTCACATGGCAGAGTGAAGAAATCGGACTATTCCTTTTACAGTAGTGAGGAAGGAACTTACCGACAGGAATATGATGGCTACAACAAAGAACAGTCCTGTCTTATATTTCCCTTTTCTGCTCAGAGGTAATACATTACATGATGCCATGTGTTTTAAATCCATTGAACTGCGGCTCCTTATGATACCTGAAATTGGAAACTGTGTGAACATTGAAATTTATAATGCAATGATTTAAAATGGCACATTAAGTATTCTTAGGATATAACTTGAAATGATGATGGAGATCTGTGACTGTGATTTCCAGTAGATTTTTAATAATAATAATAATAATAATAATAATAATAATAATAATAATAACCACCACCACCACCACCACCAAGGAAAATCAGACTACAGTAGTTAGAGAGGAGAGGTGTTAATCCTCCCCCCAAGGCCATTTTCTCAATTAAAATTGCTCTAAGCTGCTATCCATGAAAGGAAAATGATAGGAACCTGTATGGCACATAAAACTTTTTCCCTACAGTGCAAATAGAGGTAGGTAGGTGTGTGTGTGTGTGTGTGTGTGTGTGTGTGTGTGTGTGTGTGTGTGTGTGTGTGTATGTGCTCCTGGTTTCAGTCAGAACTCTAAAGAAGCTATCCTGTAGAATTCTGACTGAAACCTGGAGCAGATTCATTGCCCCACTGACATTGGAGCCAGCAGTCTCTACTGAGTCTCTCTCTGTGTGATTTTAATCAGGAAAATGGTGCAAGGGCAAAGGGTTAAATTCCCATCCCCAGTGCCATGGTGCCCATCAAATTCTGGGCTTCTATTATTGCTTTTAATTTACTTTTTAAGTCAGGGAATTCTAATCACGGATCTCCTGCATCATGTCTATTTTGGTTCACCAAATGTTGCTGAGAGACAGGGAGAACAAGATGCGGGCCTGCTGTGCTTAGTGGCAGAATTCCATGTTCTGAAATGTTGAGCTGCCTCAGGACTCCCTGTGATAAAGAGGTGGAGTGTAAATATATTCAATAATAATAATAAACCAAATAAAAATAGTTCCAGGCTTATTCTACAAATACCTCCAAACCATCCTTTGGGTATTCTGATCTGTTCCCTAGCATGACAACTATAGCTGAATTTATTTATTTATTTAAACATTTGTATCCCATCCTATAACACTGCGATCTCAGGGTGGATAAAATCAGGACAATGTAAATATAAACAATATACACAGCTAAAAGTGTATTAACTTGTTAACAAATTAAAACCAGGAGAATTTTTAAAAAACCAATAAAACAATAAAAACAATTAAAACTACATGTAGCCATGGAGAATTAGCCCTCAAATGCCAGTGTTGATGTCAGTCAGGGCCCCAAAGGGAGGGTATTCCACAACCGGGGTGCCACAACAGAGAATTCCCACTCCCATGTCCCACCACAATGTATGTCTCGTATTGGTGGGACACAGAGGAGGGCTCTGTTTTGTTTCCCAAGAACATTGGCCTTATTGGGAGACAATAAAGAGGTCTGCCAAGTAATCCACAAAGCTTTATTCAAGCAATAAAGCTCTCTCCCCACCTGAAGAGAGTCTAATCTCTAGGAACTTTTCTCTAGGAAAAACTATGCAAACTAACCGAGACAATTATCTTTTAAGGAAGAACGGAAAGCCTTTTCTGAGAATGTTTTAACTTCAGGAAGACTGGTTGTGATGCAGCTTCTGACAAGATGCTAGTCGGACTGACTTTCTCTCACATTCCTTTAGCGCTGCCCATTTTAGTCTAAGGCATACTCTAGGATCATCTAGCATCTTCATGTCCTCCCCCTTGAAATAATACTGATTTCTCACTGACTGTGGTTTTTTTTACCCTTGAGGAGATAAGCTCTGAAGAAGGTTCATTCCCAGCTGGTGAAGAGCCTGTGAGAGCCACCTCCCCCACTGTTATAGGCTGGCATATTTCTGGTGTTGTCTCCTCCGCTTCAGAGACTGATTCTGATTGATTGCCTGAAACTCCTTCCCCCAACCCAAGGGGAGCAGGGCTAGACATGACAGGCTCATCAAATGATTTTGAAGTTAAAATACAATGGGATGAATACAGAGTTCTGTGAGAAGAATTCAGTGCTCTTGGGTCTTGGCCCACCCTTCTCCCTGCAGCTCCCCCACATACCCTAGAAACCTCTTCTGGTGTGTTTTGGCATGCTCTGGAACAGTGTGAGAAGTGGCAGCGGAAGAGTGAAAAGGGAAGCATGAACTGGTGAAAACGCCCTTCCCCTTTGTCTTCCGTTCACGGGGGTGGAGTGCTGAGTTTTATTTATTTACTGCACTTTTAAACTGTCCAAGAACAGAAGTTTTCTGGGTAGGTACATTACAAATATAAAAACAAACACTAAAACTGAGCATAAAAACAGCTGAGAATAAAACCAAGATAAAGCTAGCTGCAAAGAATAAAACCTTTCCAGCACATAAAACCAAATGAAAACCAGCAGCAGAATAAAATACTGAAAGCACTAAAAGCAGTTCTTAAAATGCCTAGGAGAACAGAAAGGTTTTCACCTGGCTCCCAAAAGACTACAACTTACGTACCAGGTAAGCATCTCTGGATAGAGCATTCTTCAAATGGGGTGCCATCACTGAAAAGGCCCTCCCTCTCTGGATTCAAGCCAATGTATTGAAATGGATAATCATATCAGGGAAATGTCCTACACTTTAAAAGTGGGTCTCCATAGTTTGACTTTTGTTTTTAACTGTATTCATACTTGTATATAATGGAGTGCCATTTCATTTTCTTTGATTTAGGTGAACCTGAATTTTATTTTTTTAGTTTAAATATGAGTTAAGTAGTGTAATTTGTTGAACGAGCAGGCCATATTCATGAAAATGTTTGTGTGTAGTTTCTGCTTTTACTCTGCAATTATTTTGCAGAATGCAGTGGAAGGAAACCAGCATAATAGGAGGGGAGGTGGGAGGTGGTTAGGTGGGGGAAATACCCATCAGAAAGCAAGGAAAAGCTGTGATTTTTATAAAGTTAAAACAAGTGGGTTCCAGAAATTGCTGGTTTAAAATACAGTCATTCGGGGGGCGGGGGAAATGACCCAAAGAACAGGCAATAGGAGTATATTACAGGCTGACATTTCAGGAGTCCCAAATTGGCAGAGGTGGGTGGAGCGGAAATCCTAAACCCATCCCTGACTGCCATAAGGAAAGTAAATGTGCTTTCAGGAACATGCTTGTAGGAAACAGAGAATTAAAAAAAAATCAATTCCTGCAATGGTTCAGTGCTAACATCTCTAGCACACAAAGGCTTGGTGTACATTTACATTTTCTGCTGCTGCCAGCAGACACATTTGTGCTCTCGATAAGGACCCCTGCTATTTCTGCTCAGAGGTGCTGGATGAATTAGTGTCAGGAAGGTTGCTGGTTTCAAATCACTTATCCTGGAATGAGATCAAAGTGTGGTTTCCCCCTGTCCTTCCCCTAGATAAATAATGGGCATAGCTGTTGTGCTAAGCATTACACAGCTTCCTCCAAGCATCTATGTATCTTTGTAGACGCTTGTTGACATTTATGCTTCTTAATGGAAGAAGGAAATGGGTAAATGAGTTCTACCAAGACCTTGTTTGGAAATCCGCACATTCATATATTCACATATCTGCAGCTTCTTCCAAAGGATACATTTTTTCTCCTGCTGATAAGAGTGCTGGCCTATTTGATGCATCTTCATTGGTGAGTGGGAAGCTGTATAGATGATGTCCTTTTGTTAGACAAACAGCATACATGGTTGGCCCGCCTGCTGTTCTCACCTGCACACATTTATTTCCTCAGTAATAAGGGGGCTCTTTGCACTGAGAGGTGCTGAAGCTGAAATACAATGGCGTGCCGTAATGTTATCCACTGCAAGTAGAGCATACATTGGCTATAATTCCATGGCCACCATTCTAACAAGCAAAAGCTAGATGCGCTAATGGGTTGCAACAAGGTAAATCAATGTAACTTCAACTTGTAGTTGGAAGTCTAACATCAGGTCTGTTTCATTTTAAGCTGCAGCATTTTAGTGGGATGGATCCAGATTTAGTCATGTTTAGAACAGGCCCATTGAAATCAACCAGTCATGACTAAGTGAAGACCTATTACCACTGACCAGGTGCTTAAAGTGAATGAAAATCTGCTGGTATGATGTGTGTGTGTGTGTGTGTGTGTGTGTGTGTGTGTGTGTGTGTGTGTACATAAGACATTACTAAAGGGGTAGAAGTGGCTTACAATATTACTTTAGATCTAAATATAGTCATCATCACAGGGCATGATGCTGGATGTTTCTGAACTTATCTGTAAGTTTTGATTCACTATCATTCTGAACTTACCATAGTGGTCTGCTGCTGACACCACTGATGGGTTTGCTGATTGTTATAAAACAATAAAGTGTTCATAAAGTATTGCAGGATAGTGATACACAGTGGCTAGTGTGTCTGCATCCTGGCTTTGCTGAGAAGGAACATCTTGCCTGGGTTACTGGGGTGGGGCAGGGGTGTGACATCATTGAGAAGATGATGAGCAATGGAATAGGGACAATTCTGTGAAGTTTAACCTGTGTTTTTTCAGTCTCAGTGGCCATGTCTACACCTCTTTCTCACTACTTCTTCCTCCTCCTCCTTGTCTTCTGCTGGCCCTCTAGATGGCTGTGTCTGGCAAGGCCCATGGTGGGAATGCACTTGAAGTTGTTTAGCTACTTGTAGATGCTATAGTCCTGTGCAGAGAGCCTTGCAGAAATAAGATTGTGTAGATGCAGCCTTACTTCCCTGGATGCTTATCCCACCTCCCTTGTGCAGCAGCCTTACACTCCTCCTGCCTCCTTGGATGCTGCTTTAAGCTTCTTTTGTCCTAGTGCAGACTTCACAAAGGTTTAAGGGCTGGAGCGCATGTGCAGTATAGTGGGAGTGAGAACAGGGGATGAAGGGGAAATTCAGGATCTCAGCATCTGGCAGCAAGAATCCTAGATGCCCAGTCTACCAGTAGGGCTGCCTCACCCAGGTCAGAGTCTCCGGGAGGTCAGGTTTTCTCATCTGGCCCAACAGTTTGGGAGAATAGGTCTACTCAGCAGGACCAATCATCCCCCAGGTCCACCGACCACTGGCCTGCAAGTCTCCTGGGCATCAGGCCTTGCCACTGGGCTTAATAGTTTCAGGTTGTTTCACCCTTCGCCCCTCCTCCCACTCCTCTAGGAGGCACAGATGGTCTAGATGGTCCTGGGAAGGCCAGGACTTCTCAATTGGTTGCTGATTCACCCAGAGAACTGGTCTATCTAGGGTGGGGTAGGGTCAGGGGGTCAGAAGCCCTCCCAGAGCATGGACAAAAGCTTGTCTCAAAGGCTGACTTACAAAACCATGACCCAGAATCAGGTCACCTATGAATGATTTGGCACCAGGTTCCCCATGAACATATGGTATGCTAAGAGCAAGAAGTGACACATCTCTGGCTGTACTCCACTCCTAAAATGGATGTTCCCCACACTAGACCAGACAGCCCAGCTATCTGAGGCCAGCCAAGGCTCCTCAGCACAGTGGTATCATTACATTTTGGGGGAATTCTGATTGGTTTCTCAGCCAAGCGCACACACCAAATGTTTGAAACTCTGGGCTGTCTTGTATTGAACAGGATTATTATCGCAACATCACATCATCAGTAGGATAAAACTAAACTGTCTCATGATGGTCTAAACCCAGCTCACATTGTCTGCTAGTAGGTGAACAAGTCACCACTTGATGAATTCTGCTTCACAATGATAGAAAGTACCAACATCAAAGGATCAAAAAGTGACATTGCTATGAATGCTTGGCTAGCACATGCACAAGCCAGTTATCCCTGTGGTATATTTTCTGACCCCCTCCTGCAAATCAGTTGTCTGACCAGGGCCAAACACTAATCAAGCCTTGTAATAGCTGGTTTCCTTCCAACGTTTCCTCAGGATAGCTGCTGCTCATAACCAGTTTTATCTGGTAAAACAAATGATTAAAGGTCTTAGATCCAAAATGACTTCAACCTTTTCTCAAAATGGAAATGGGTATTATGCCCAGCCCACTGCTGTGAAGCCATCCATGGAATGTGAGCCACCTAGTGGGCCACTTTTGGTAAGTAGAACTTGGGCAGGATCTACACTACTGCTTATAATGGTTTATAAGGGTTATTACAACTGTTCAGGCCCAGGACACATTACATATACAGTTTCATACTGTTTTAAAAGTGTTATATCATGCTTGGTGTAGATCGGCCCTTGGACTGCAGGATGAATGCAATGTCAAGTTAAGGTGCCTGATGCCAACCCTTATCAGACCCCAGGGAAGGTGTGGGTTAATATTGGAGATAACAGTGGGCATCTCTTTGCTGGTGGGAACCTGCAGCAGAATCCCCACTGTTATCTCTGACCTCAGTGAGGGAATGAGGGATGGCTAGATTCATCTGCTCTGGGAAGAGCATCCCTCATCCCACTACTAACTCTGATATGAGATCAGAATTCGCAGTGGGGATGAGGGAAGGCTGTCTGATGCTGGGATTTGCCAACACTGGGGGAAGCAGTCCCCTTCTGCTTAGCCTGTCCTGCTAGTCTGGCTCAGCTTCACTGTTTGGGGGCTTCCATAGATGGGAAAGCACATGTGCAATGAAACCTGGTCCCTGCCCCAAGTACTGGGGGAAATTCCACAGGGTGCTTAGGCCAGGTGGGCATGGGCATGGGCATGGCCACTGTCAGGGGTGTGACCACACCACTCTGATGTCATCTGGCCCATGAAGTAGCGCTGCAGCCCTGAATAAAGTTTTAGGAGACACATTTCAATCTTTTAAAATGGGGAAGAACTGCACAAAAGCCAGGAAGCCACCAACGGTTGCAGGAAAGAGGCATGGCCAGAGGAGAGAAGCAGTTGTGGCTATCTGGGGAACCCCAGAGGGCTGGATTGGGCCCCCAGTGAGGCCAGATTTGTCCTGAGCCTGAGGTTCTGTACCCCTGCCTTCCACTGTCACCCACCGGTATTTGAAGAACCTTAATCTCGGTTCTTTTCAGGGCCAAAATAGATTCATTAAAAAAAGTGTATTAAAAATGCTGTGAATTCATGAGGTTTTTTTATATGTATCTGTAGTATTAGAGTTAATCAGAAGCTGGTATTCTATAGAGTCTAGATCAGGAATGCAAAAAGTGTGCCTCCCCACCACAAGCCTTGTCTGGCAGTCCCCTAGATTACTCAGGAAAAAAGGAAAATGTTCTAGATGCACACAGGCAGGGGGCACAGAAGAGTCATTCCTAGAGTATCCAAAGAAGCCATGCTTGAAGGGTTCAGCCTACTTCCTAGGACATTCTAGGAATGGGGCTTCTATGGCAGGAACCATGGATCCTATTTCTAGAGCATCCCCCACCTCAATGTTCTAGGTAACAGCCCCTGGGTTAACAGGATCCTTCAGCACATTTACAGGAGGAAAGAGGACTAGGGCCCAGGATTCCTGGATGGCTAGGTGGTTTGAGAACTGAGGTGTCTGGGAAGGGTTTTTCTGATCAAAGTAGGCGCCAGACCTCTGAAATGCTCTTGGCATGGGATTGGATTTCACTGGGTGTGTGCATGTTGTGTGTGTATTTTAGCTTGGTCTGCTG
Source organism: Elgaria multicarinata webbii (assembly GCF_023053635.1). NCBI lineage: Eukaryota > Metazoa > Chordata > Lepidosauria > Squamata > Anguidae > Elgaria > Elgaria multicarinata. The sequence goes on from NC_086175.1 coordinate 86,430,284, forward strand.
TCTTTGTATATTTGCATCACTTGTTTGATTCTTCTCAAGATGTGACTTGTACGGAGGAACATGTGTATTTCAAGTCCAGCAGGCGGGGTGGGGGTGGGGATACCATCCAAATTAAATCTGCAAAATAGACTCCTCACTTCTAATTGTTTCTGTTATGCATGAAGAATGAGGAGTGATTGTGCGTTACTGTTCTGAAAGGGCTGTCTTTCAGTTCGGCCATGCTGAAGTACTCTATTTGAAAAGAAAGCTGTTGGTAACTGCAGAGCTTGGCCACACACTCACTCCTTGTCTGTCTTGGTTAACATCAGGGAAGCCTAAAAAGGGCCGACAGAGTCAGAGAATTAGAATCAAGGGGATCCATCTATGATCTGCCTTCTGAAGTGCATTGACCCTTTTAAATTTGTTTACCATTTTGACCTTTTGAAAATTAAACTCTTACCCTTTTATCTGTGGACAGTGAAACATGGAGGCAAAATGGCGAGCTAAGTATAAGCTGATCAAAGATTCATTAAGAGCGAGTGGCAAATAGCATATCAAGTTAAATGTACTACACCATTAGATGGCTAAAAGAGTGGCTTCGATAAATTGAATTGTCTCCATAGCTTATGCTACAAAAGGAAAGATAAATAGATAAAACAGGTGCTCTCAGAAGCTGCAGCAACTGGTATACTCCACACGTAATCATTTGGGCCTTAAGTGTAGCACATGTGCCTATGCTTAAAAACAAAATTCATAATTAAGCAGAACAATGTATTATTAATTACATACCTGCCCAAAGTATACATGTTGTTTAGGGCACACATGTGTTTAATTCTCCTTAGGTTTCTTGGATTATATATCCCATATAATTAAATTTTGTGTATTAGAAAAAATATGGCTTAAATTAATGTTTTATTATTAACTGCTAGAAAAGACTGTATAAGTGATTGTTTTCCATCCCCTACCTAAAATATGTCTGTCCAATTTATTTTTTGTCCAGGCATGTCTATTTTAGTTAGGTATTAGGTATTCTCACAATTTACAGAACAGTCTCATACATGTCTACTCAGAAGTCCCTTTAAGTCCCAGGTAACAGTGTACAGGATTGCAGCCTTAATCAATATGCTGTTTGTTCTTGCTGCTGTTGTTGCTGTTGTTATAAAAAGGTTAACATACTAAATTATGAATGTGAGGTATTTAGGATTATGCCGTGACTTACACCACCCACAGATTTGTTTCTTCTATGCATATCCAGCAACAGTCAAGTTGAAAACAAGGAAGGCTGTTTATTGGATGGAAGAACACTTTATTAAATAATAAAATGAACAGCTTGTAATTATCATTTGGGTGAGAATTGATATCCTCTGGAAAAAAAATGGCTAACGATTTCTTTTTATATGCTAAGAATCCCTCAAGGTTACTTTATAATGAGACTCAAAAGATAGTGAAAAGAATTCTTGACAAAGTAGAATTTAGATGCCTTCACAGAAGACAAATTTATCCATTATTACTAAAATATTTCTAGTGTAGGGCATGAACCAAGGAATCTCTTTTACATCGAGAAATAAGCATTGGTGTGCTGGGCATTTCATCCAAGCTGCTCAAAGAAGATTCCTGACCAAGGAAAACCAAGCTGTATCCAGACAATGTGTTCAGCATGCAGCTAATTGTGCACATGGGTTGTGCAAAATCAAACATGTGGAATTGTGCAGATGGCATTTCTTCACTTTTGTTGGAAGCTCTTTGGATCCCGCCTGTGTTGTTTTCATTTTCTTCCATCAAAGGGCACAACTTTATACGATGAAAGATGACATTCATTTCCTGGTGCCTACCTTGGCAGTTTTAGGAAATGAAAACAAATGTATAAACGTGGGCATAGGAGTGGCTTCTAGTCATTCAGTCAATTTTGAGCTGCATTCAAATGTGGGCTGTGGCTGATAGGTGTAGGCAAAACTGACATCCCAATCAAAGTATATACACTGCTACACTGTGATGGCCTTAGAAGAAAATATATATCAGGTACTAAGCTCCTCCGTAAATGGCTTTTCTTGTTCACCCACATTGAATGACATATATACACTTCCCCCTGAGTTCTCAAAAGATAGATCGTGTACATGAGCAGCTGATCACATTGTAAAACATTTCCAGGACTGGTATGGAAATGCTATATGTCAGTGGAAGAATAATGTGATGACCAGTGCTATACTTTATGGTGGCAAAGCACAGCATGAAGGCTGTTTCAAGCAGCCTCTCTCTGCAGTAAACATGAATGTGCAGACCAGACTGGGCTCATTTTTAATACAACATGAATCCAATTTTATGTTAAAATTCATTGATGCACCTCTCTCTCTCTCTCTAAGAAATTATACATATAGCTTTTGTCCAGTGTTGTTTTGACACCTGTTTTCTGAAGCGTTGAACTACAGGAACCCTGCAGCCACCTCTAGAAATTAGACTTTATTCTCTAATCTGGATGGGTTCCTACTGTGCTCAGATTTGGCGGGCGAAGGAGGGTCTGGCTCTTGCTAGACACTGCTGCTCACTCTGATATCAGGCTGGTTCTGTTCTGCAGCTGTTTGGCCTAAGTGCCAAAATTAGCAGTGAATACTCTGACCACCTGGCTTGGGTCACCCAGCCAGCTGCCACTTCTTGCTTCAGGCTAATTCACAAGCATGCCGAGGCTCCAGCCTGCTTGGAAGCTTCTTGTAGATGCATCCTTAGTTGCTTTCACACCTCACGGCCCTATGCAAATATGCCAAGCCCAAACTCAGAATTGGTTCAAAGTGACTGAAAATAGCATGCCAGCTTTTGCGGGAGTTCAGGTGATGTAAACTGTGATGTGATGAGTTCCAATGATGTCAGCAAAGTCATTCCGGTTTCCAGCCATTCTGTCAAGAGCTCTATTGAAATGGTAAAACAGTGTCTTTGCATGTGTGAATTCCAATCACGTTTTTAATGTCAGAAAGAACCTCCTTATTTATTCATACAATTAGTTTGTTGTTTTTTAAAATGGTGGAATTTTCATGGGATTTTAATAATCCCCAGCACTGGTGTAAGGATCTTTGGCATTGATCCTATTATTGAACATCGTTATGCAGGATCTGTGAAGCACATCAATAGGGTTTTTTTAGAAGATGGGAATAATTTGGCAATTTCTGCAACACAAGTTAAATGCAGTAATGAGGTTGATCTTTTTTCTTCCAGTGACACACTTTCCTTTTTCTATGTACATTGCTGAAATTTCAGAATATCCAAAACAATATTTTTATGTAATGAAACACGCACGCACGCACACACATACACACACACACACTAGTCAAGAAAAGAGAATCACAAAGTTTCCTTTAAAAAGTGGACCTCTACTTCACATTAGGGATGTGCTCCGCTTCTAATCGGACCGGCGAATTAGAAGCGGAGCAGGGGGCTTTGCCTGTCCTTAAGGCGGAGGCGAAGAGGATTGGGGGGCCGGCGGAGCTTGGCGAAGAGGATCGAGGTGAAGGCGGATCCTTCGCCACGATTCGGAGCTCCGCCGGAAAGGTAAGTGGGGTTTACCGGGCCCTGCTGCTGTCGCTGTCACCCATGCGGCGACGGCGGCAGGGCCCGGTAACCCCCCCGCCCTCCTCTCCCTTACCTGCCTCCATCTGCGGTCCGTCGGCTTCTTCAATTGAGCCCGCGGTTCAACCAGGAAGCCTTGCGGCCCAGACTTCCTGGTTGAACCGCGGGCTCAATTGAAGAAGCCGACGGACCGCGGACGGATGCAGGTAAGGCCCCCCCTCCCCCTTGGTCCCTTACCGGGCTCTGCTGCCATCGCTGTTGGCTTGTACCTTGGCATGCATGTGTATCCCTGGATAAGCTATCATTGTGCCGAGTTTGAGGTTTTTAAAGTGAAAATTGACGGAGCTATCGAAATGGCGTGTGAATGGGGTGTCTGATTTTCATAAATTTCCCAAAAATCAGGGGATGATGGGACTGCCTTGAGACTTGGCGTGCATGTGTATCCCTGGATAAGCTATCATGATGGCGAGTTTGAGGTTTTTAACGTGCAAATTGACGGAGCTATCGAAAGGGGTGTGAATGGGGTGCCTGATTTTCATACATTCCCCAAAAATCAGGGGATGATGGGACTGCCTTGAGACTTGGCGTGCGTGTGTATCCCTGGATAAGCTATCATGGTGGCGAGTTTGAGGTTTTTAACGTGCAAATTGACAGAGCTATCGAAAGGGGTGTGAACGGGGTGCCCGATTTTCAACATTCCCCAAAAATCAGGGGATGATGGGACTGCCTTGAGTCTGGGCGTGCGTGTGTATCCCTGGATTAGCTATCATGGTGGCGAGTTTGAGGTTTTTAACGTGCAAATTGACAGAGCTATCGAAAGGGGTGTGAATGGGGTGCGCGATTTTCATAAATTCCCCAAAAATCAGGGGATGATGGGATTGCCTTGAGTCTTGGCGTGCGTGTGTATACATCCATGAGGTGTCATGGTGCCAAACTTGAGGTTTCTAACTTTAACAGAAAAAGAGATGTATACTTTTTTAGCTTAATGCAAGCCTATGGGGGGGGGAACGGAGCTCCGATCCGGATCCGGAGCTCCGGAGTGGAGTGGACAAAGGCGGAGCGGGGGCGGGGCGGAGCGGCCCGATCCGCAAATTGCGGATCTGGAAGAGAAGCGGAGCGGGGCGTCCGTGCACACCCCTACTTCACATTGCACAGTATTGGGTTAGATCCAGACATAGCCAAATATAGAGCAGACCCACCAAAATAATGAGACTTGGTTACAATGGTTCTACTCTAAGTATGGCTAAGCTATTTCAAGAGACAACTGTGAAGGGGGAAATGCTATTTCCAAATAATAGGTTTCCGTGGGACTAAATCCTACAGAAATCCAGTGCAAATGTATTCCTGAGGATCAGGAGTAGGCAACTTGTTGCCTTCCTGATGACTTGGACTACAGTTCCCTTCACCCATAGCCAACATGATCAAGGGTCAGGGATTGCGGGAGTTGTGGCCAAAATTGCGAAAAGTGCCACTGGCATAGATCCTTTCAGTCAAAGTTTGTTGTGGCATATAAATACCTTTGAATGGAAACCACAATACAGATGCCTGTTGGAGATATTGAAGGAAGTGTGAGGAAGTTTACAATAGGTTGTATCCAATGGTGACTTAGCCTTAGTGAAAAATGCTTGTACTTGTGCAAGTTGGATTACTTAATGTTCCCTATTCACCACACCTAGTGCAATTCTCCAGTCTATATCCTATTGTGTTCCAGAAAGTCTCCATCACCCTCAGGAACAGCTTTTGGATTGTGTATGTGTGTGGAGCCTAAGTGGGTGGATTATTTTTTATTCCTGACCTATACAAGTAGAAACACATGTTGCTAAGGAAAAGCCCCCACTGGTTACAATCAAATGTTTTTGATAACCAGCAAACCATCTCGAATATTTTCTGCTTCGATCCCTTATTAAAGTGACATTATCATGCCCCCCCCCATCAACCTTTTGGCTGGGCTTAGTTGATTTATCAGCTACCACTGATTAAATTGGTTAAAGCTTGTAGCCCCCACCACAATGTACTCCAAATTTTACACAGCTGCTGTAATAACTGTTGTTCACGCAGGCACATTTACACAAGTGAACTTTGTTAGTGGAGATAAAATTAAGTTGCTTAAAATTACAAGATACGTCAACTACACAAACTAGAACCTGAATGACCTAGGTAGTATGAAAATAAGCAAGACAGCATAAAGAGGGATGAAGCAAAATTTCTGTTGAGATGGAAGGAGCACACACATGGGATTAGGTACCCTTCCTTCCTTTTTTTTTTTTTTACTGTTGCTATGATTTCTTATGATCTGACTTGCTAAATCAAGATTAATTGAGATCAATCATTGTTAGATAAAAACTATTGTGAACTTACACCATGTTTTTAAAGTTTAAATGTTTATTGAGCACAATTTCGTTAGCATCAGGTGCTGAAGTTCCAGATGCCAACACCAGCATAGAAATTACTTTATTTAGCTCCCAGTTGTAAGTTTCTATAGCAACTGCATCATATAGCAAGAAGCTAATATTCTAACATAGGACTAGAGCTTCAACTAGAGATTTTATTGCTATAATTTGGATAGCTCTTTTATATATATAGTTTTTTGTGTTTTTGTGCACTTTACCCTTTTGGGATCTATAAGTCTACCTGCTTAATCTCATTATTAATTATACCATCTGAAATTAAAATTCCATCTCTTTTCAATCACAAATACTTTGTCTGGGTTTGTTTTCTTTTCTTTTCTGTTGATTCACTTTGGAAATGATTAATCCAAAGAACAAAAATCAGAGAGCTGGCCATGGTGCTGATGGACCACTATCCCTACAACAAAACAATATAGTTGCCTTCCCCAACTTAGTGCCCTCCATACTGCAACTTCCATTATTCTGTGGTATCTATCCATGCTATGTCCTGTAGTGGAGACAAAGTAGCTCTATGGGAGCTATTTACCCAGCAAACATCTGAGGAAGACTGGGAGCTTATATGCTGGCTGTCCCTATTCACCAGTTGTAGCTGGACCAGCCTCATCAGTTGCCATAGCTGGGTCTTCCTTCTCATGGCTATAACTCTGCTCCTGAGTAAACCTCCTTCAAACATATACCCTGGCAAAAGGGTCTTCTAGCAGCCAGGTTGGCACTCCAGCAATGGTTCTCAGCATCTCACTATGCTCTGATGATCTACGGGCAGAAGGAGAAGAATCTGGGCACACAGGTGGGCTTCAAACAGGGTTAAAGGGCTTCTTGGGGACTCAAGGTGAGACAACCCTGTCACAGGACTCCTCAGGTTGCCCTATGTCTACTGTAGTTGAGGGTGGTGCTGGTGAATTGGACTCCTTCGCTTCCAAAGAGGTCTCCCTTGGGCTTAGGTCAACCAGGAACCTGCAATGCTATCTGGGCATGATGTGAACTGCAGCTGAACACAGCTGGAAGCCATCAGGTTGGGGAAGATTTTAAGACAGCGTTCCTCGTGACTCTTTCTAGCTCCTGATTGACTGAATCATGGCAGCTCTGCAACATATATCAACATTTCTTCAGGAGATGGGAGCAGTTTAGCAACTCTTCCAAATGTAGCAATAAAGCTGCAATGCTCTTCTCAGTGACACCAATTTCCTTTTTATGTATATTGCTGGGGTTTCTGAATATCTGAAATAATCATGCTATTTAATGAAGTCTGCCTTCAGTAACTTCATCTTAAAGCAGGAGGTACTCAAGTTAAGAAAACCATGTTTCCTTTATAGAAATTTATTACATTTCTATAAAGTCTACAGTCTATTACATTTCTATCTACAGTCTAGATTGGACCCTAGACTGTAGAATGTACCAATTGCATTCTTGATCGAATGTAATTGGTACACCAGTGGATAGTTATTTGGATGCAACAGCAATAACAAAAGTGTGTCAACTTCCATATCCTACAGAGTTCTATTGTTGTGCAAATGTCAGCCAGCTTCATCATCAATGGGAGAACTAGCTGTTCTTTTCCTTTGTGTAATTTCTGTGTTTTCCATTCAGCTAGCTTGGAATTTTCAGGCATTTTACTGTTCTCTCCCAAGTGATCATGCCTGCCAAATTGTAACTAAATTTGGGGAAAGTTTTCCTTTTTCTCTTTTACTCCCAAGAGATCATGCCTTTCAAATTTCAGGCAGAGAAAGATAAGCCCCTCCCCATTTTACAATCCATTGAACATAAGAACAGTTTAACATCCATGTAAACTCACAGGAAAAAATGCTACAGTGGAAAAGGAAATATGTGTAAACCTGGGTGCAGGATAAAACTGTCCCTGAGCTAAATAACTGTCTTCTAATCTAAATGGACTGAGGATGTTGAATATTCAAGGTAGAAAGCAATTCTTGGGTGGGTTAGATATCTGTCAATGGAACCCCTTAAAATTAAGTTGCTAGATCTTCACCAAAATGGATTGAGAATGATAGCTATGCAAAGTGGGGGAAAATGTGAGTCTAGGTTTGTGTGTGTGTGTGTGTGTGTGTGAGAGAGAGAGAGAGAGAGAGAGAAATAATCTCAGATCATTCAAAGTAGGAGGGGAGGAAAAGGCTGACCCTATAAGTGAAAAAGGTCAGGGTGGGCAGACATGTGGCCTGTACCTCAACCTCTGAGGACACTGAGAATATATATCAGATCAGGGAAAGTAAATTTAGGAAGTCAAAATGCTGAATGCAAATAGGGATGGGGATTTGTACTTTTCATCTGCACACACAGGCCAAATTGTAAGTACATTTGGGGGAAGTTTTCTTTTTTAGGCATATTGGACATACAGCCTATCATTGCTTTAAGTGGGAGACATAGATGCTCTTTTGGTGCCAAAAGTTCTCTGCCTCTCATCATATGTGTTTATTTTTACTATTCACATGTTCCCCAAGTTGCTACTAAATGGAAGTTTCCTTTGGGCAAAGAGGACTGATGGAAAGTGTTGCTAGAATGTGCCTGAGTTGAAGACTGGAGAATGAAATTCGCTGTTTATTCCTATTTTCTCTCTCTCCAACGCCATCAGACCTAACCACACCCCACTCTTCACAGGCTAGTGAAATCACACCTGGAAACAAATATGAAGAAGGAGGAAGCAGCACAACTGATACTGAATATATCCTTATCATCCAAGATCACTATGCTTTAGGAGTAGTTTTATCTATAGCATTTGTGTGGAGAATGTGGATAAGGAGACATTTTCCTTCCTCTCCCATAATACTAGAATCCGGGGTCATCCCATGAAGCTGATTGGTGAGAGATTCAGGACAGATAAAAGGAAGCACTTCTTCACACAGCACATAGTTAAACTACGGAATTCACTACCATAAGATATAGTGATGATCACCAATTTGGATGGCTTTAAAAGGGTGATGGCGGATAAATTCCTGGAGGAGAAGGCTATCAATGGCTACTAGTCCTGATGTCTATATGCAACTTCCAATATCAGAGGTAGTAAGTCTATATATACCAGTTGCTGCGGAACATGGATGGGAGGGTGCTGTTGCACCCATGTCCTGGTTGTGGGTCCCTGGTCAACTGCTGGTTGGCCACTGTGTGAACAGAGTGCTGGACTAGATAGACCCTTGGTTTGATCCAGCATGGCTCTTCTTATGTTCTAAATTGACCTTGTCTGTTGTATTTTCCTATTCACCCTGAAATGAGTATGCACCTGAAGAATTGTGCACTGATCGGATGTCTAATTTAGATGCATTACCTGAATATCAGAGCTCAAAAGTAAAGTAGGGATAGCCAGGTTTGGCATCATCAGTGCCCTATAGAAATTCTTTGGTATTCATTACATCTTTGGCATCAAATTCAGAGTTGAATTAATGCCTGGATTTGGGCTGCCAGTGGATTTCCCTTGTGAGCAGTCTCTGATAAGAGCCTCATGGGCTTGTAAAGGCCCACCTCAAAAGAGTGGTCAGCTTTTGCAGCTTCCAAATTCTTCTTCAACTCAATTTTTTTTAAAAATAAATAAAAACTACTGCCTTCCCTAACTTGCAAATATTTTGCATGGCCTGAGCAATGATTGTGGAGCCTCTGGCAGCCAAAACTAACATCCCTTCAGCTGCTGAATCTGCCACAAACCTCTTAAAAGTGCCCTATACAATGCAATGGAGCCAGGTCCATTGTCTGGTGGAGGACCATGGGGAGAAATGGCCACCCCCTCAAACATAGCCCTCTAAGTGTCTTCATCCTCTATCCACTGGTCCTTTGAGGGGAGGGGAAAGACTTCTGAGATAAGGAGTTATTTTAACATGAGGCTGGTTCAGAAAAATTACCGGGGTTGTTCTGATTCAGGGTGTGTGTGTGTGTGTGTGTGGAGGGGGTTGCTCATCCATCCATCTCTATCCTGCATATAGTGTTCAAGAGTGGCTCTAAATTACAGGTATTAACTCACAGATGTAAAAAAATGAGCATCTGAGCATCCACAATCAATAAAGATTCCATGCTCTGTGAATAAGAAAAGAGTTATTAATTGTAGTCACTATCAGATGTAACGTTTACTGATTTGTACCTTATCCAGCTACATATTCGGCATCATAGAAATACATAGCTCTTTGCATGTTTCTGCCTCAGCCTTAATATCGTTGATGTAGCTGAAGTATGTGTGCATGCTGTCTGTCAAGACACATGGGAGTTAACTGTCATCTGCTGGTACAAAGTCACAGGTTATACAGCTGTGCTGTAATATAGTCCCTTTTCCTCTGTGGCACAAAGTCAGACTTCTAACACATTTTTCTCCCTTGTGAGTTCAAAATGTAATGATCAATAATATCTTACCACTGTGCTTGTGAAGTCTGTTAAGGTTCTTGGCTGAGATATGTTAGAGATGCAATGCTGAGCTTCTGGGGAAAGGGTAATGCAATTTTCATGTGTCCCTCCCCCTTTTTTTTTTAAGTGAAAACCTCTCATCCTTCATGCATCACATTCTGCACTTTTCAGCTGTAGAATATTTTCTCTTTATTTTTGTTATTTGACACATGTTATATTTTCATTCCCTACTAAAATATCCAATACTACGAGCCAATCAGCATTTCTGAATTATTTGTCATTTAAAAGTTGTCATATTATGGACTAAACTCTACGTCATTAAACTATCTTGTGATAACATTGACAATCTGAGATATTACACTTAAAAATCATAAAATACACAGATATGGACAACTTGTGGCCCTTGAGATGTTCTTGCCTACAACTCCAATAAGCCCTAGTCATCATAGCTAATGGTGAGGGAACATGGAAGTTGTACGCCAAAACATTTGGAGGGCCACAATTTCCCCACTTCTGGTATAGAAGGTTTAACCAATAATTTCAGGAAGAAATAACATATAGCCACAGAAAGGGTGGAGATCAATAATCTTGAATGGTGAATGGCGTTTGAGCCACAGAACACTGGAATGGCTAGCTTCAAGGGCCATGTTATACAAGTAATGGCTACTGACTGTAGAGATGGAACTAAAAAGCCGGCATACCTGCCAACTCACTTAGCACAAGGACTGCTGGGATATGGGGCAGAGCATTCAGAGGACTCAGTGCTCATCTAACAGGTTTGTGGTTAGTGTGTGGTTAAAGAAAACGGGAACCGGACAGGCTTAATGGTGTTGTGTTACCATTCTGCTTGTGGTTAGTGCTAACTACAGAGAACCACAATTAAGCTAACCACAGAGCCCTCAGTATTGTCTGAACAGGCCCATTGATGGATCTCAGGGTTCTAATAAAAGCAAACAAAGAAGATCCTGCAAAAATGAAGCCTTCCCATTCCTGATCTAGTGAACCCTTAATGGCCACTCCTAGCTGATCAACTTTGCTGATGGGATAGGAAGGATCAGACAGCTGAATGATGGAGTTTGTTACATAGGTAAGGACTGTGGACATGAGACTCCAGCTTGGGACAGATCAGACATTTATTATTACATGAGGACATTTCAAAAATTTGCTTCATAACCCTCTTGAAGAATTTATGATCCAGAGAAGGATTTTAGGAATATTATCTTCAAAATGTCACAGTTGTCAGATGCTGGAGAGTGGTTGATATTTCAGTAGAAATTTGAGGGACACACTAGGATGATGGTTTTTGTTTCTGTCTTATAAACATCTTGCCTTGAACAGTCTGAGGAGCTGAGCGTTTTTTAAAAAGAACCTTCTTGTTAGTTTTGATAGCTGTTAGAAATGTCTGAACATATGCTTGGAGACAATGAAATTTCAATGGGATGGTTTTTCCCTTTTAAACTCAATCCTTAGTAGACCAACTTGAAACATGAGACAGCAGGAAAAGTGAGTCAAGAAAAAGAAAAGAAAAGAAATTTAGCTGAGAGATGTTGCCAAGGATTGGAGCTAAATCTTGTAAACACTGCGCCATTAGAAACTGATGAGGATGATAAAGAACACGGATTACCATACATCCACTGGAGAGGTTTCAATCAACATTTAAACAGTTTCAGAGGATTTCATTTGAAACAGGGAGCTTTCTCAAATAAGCAATCAAAATAATCCATTAGGGCTGTAATCACAGCCATGCTTTTCCAGTGCAGTGATTTTGGAGTAAGCAGAGAGTGTAAATATTTTTAAGATTGTTCCTGTTTTGCTTCAACCACACTATTGTGCATTGTTTTCTTTGAAGAACAGCTTGAAATGGCCACACTTTTTAGATTTTTCAGCATTATTTTTTTATAGGAAAAGTGATTATAGAAGCCTAGTACAACAGAGTTGGAAAGGACCTCAAAAGTTTTCTAGTATACCCCCCAACTTCACCCTAGCTGTTGGCAGAAAACCAGCAATGCCCAGCTGAAAGTTTGGGCAGGAAGCCGGCCATTGTGTCTGGGGAGGAGCCTTAATAAACGCTCCTTAGCTGTGCCTGGGTCACGTGCAAGAGGTTGGGTGGGGCTGCTCTATATAAGCAGCCCGCACCAGCCTCTTGGCCTCTTTCGGGTTTTGCTGACTGCCTAACTAGAGCAGTCAGCGGATCGGGGAAGGCAGGGCGTTGGCTTACCAGCGTCCCTTTGAGGCGTTCCTGGCTGAGCTGGAGCGGTTTCGGGCGGCTGTGGGCCATTTTCCGAACCCGGAGAGCTTGCGAGGGACAAGGCAGCGAGCCTTTTAAGGGCGGCTGCAGCGGCGACAGAGGCGGCGTTCGGCAGCGAAATCTGACCGGCCTACGGGCCAAGGGCGGAGCGCTTGGGCGCGGTCCGCCTGGAGTGGGGGAGGGAAGCACAACCAAGAGGCCGGGTTCCGGCCTCCTTTAGGGGCAGCTAACATCGTGTTCTCTGGCTGAGGCCAGCGTGTGCGTGGGCGCTCCCGCGTAGGGCGCAGAGCACACGGCAGCAGTATTATTATTATCATTATTTTATTTAAGCTGTGTTTTTCAGGGGCTGGGTGGCAGCCACAGGCATTTGGGGGAAGTTTTTCCATGTCTTATTCATTTTGCAGCATAGTCAGTGAAAGTATATTCAACCTCCTTGTTTGTAAAGTTGATATCTGTTATTTAATTAATTTAATTTAATTGATTAATTATTATTATTATTTTTCCTTTCTTTCCTTCTTCTCTTTCTTCCTTCTTTCTTCCTCTCTCTCTTCTTTTCCCCCCTCTTCTTGCCAGCCACTTTGCTGAAGCTAAGCAGGGTTGGGTTTGGTCAGGTTTGAAGAAAGGGATTAAGGGACTGCAGTTTTAGCCAAGGTCCCAGGGAATAGCCTGAGTGCATAGCAGCCAGCCACTTTGCTGAAGCTAAGCAGGGTCGAGTCTGGTCAGGGTTTGGATGGGAGACCAAATTTAAAAGTTTCCTTGAACGGCCTGAATTACCACTGCTTAAGGGCGGCCCCTGAATCTTTTGGGCTATAGGGCTTTATTGCCTTTACTGTTCTAGGCTTTTCAGCAGGAAAAGGGATTCTGCAAAATGCCATCTAAAAAAGGTTTGGGTGGTGCTAAGGGCAAGGGTAGAGCCACGCGTACTCCAGCCAAGCGGCCTCCACCCCAACCTCTTTCCTCTTCAGAAGATGAGGAGCCTACACTAACTCAAGTATTGAAGCGTATAGCTGCACTAGAACAGGATAATGCAAGCTTACATCAGCAGTTAAAGGCTTGCACTACTAGTACTCCCAGTGCAAATATGCATAGGTCTGTGGTAAATGATTCTTCTATTCCTTCTAAGCAGAATCCGGCTGGGCCTGATTGAACATCGGATCAGACAGCGCAATCCGGGCACAGCGTTCTAGCACAAGACACCACAGCTTCGCCTTCAGTGGATGCAACATTAGCGGTTCCTGTAGCCAGCAATACGCTTCACAGTGAGTGTTGTATGCACACCACACAATGTTCACCACCATGGCCAGCACTGGGATCCTGGGGTTTCCCTCCATGGGCCCTAGGCCAGTCCTGGCCATTTTCACGCCCTATCGAGTTGGAGGAGAGAGAGGAAACGGTAGCCTCACCTAAGTCTGTGACTGGCCAAATCCAGTATTGGAACTAATACAGTGGCTCTATCCTCAAGTCAAGATACACAGAGTCAGGCAGGAACTAGTACCAGTCTTCTTAGCTCTCCTTCTGTATCACAAACAACACAGACAGAAACCACATCTGAGACAGCACCAGGGCTCATTGTACCTTATTCTTCAGCCAAAGGCTCTGCAATCCCATATGGGGCTATATCAACTCCCTTAGGTTACCATCTCCTCCCTGCTACAAAGGAGAAGATATGGAAGGGCGAGTATGTTGACATTTTCTCGCTCTTATGCAGGGAAGAGGAGCAGAGTGAAAAAGAGAAAGATAAGGATAGGGAGCAAGAAAAGAATAATAATAAGAAAATAGAGAGGACGTGGTCAAATTGGTTGGCAGGTTTTATTATTTTCATAGGAGTAGTGATCCAGAAGTGCCCAGAGAAGGCTTCTGTTTTGCTTAAGTACTTGGATATTATATACTGGTGCTATACTGAGTATCTAGGCCCGGCTTGGTTGGCGAATGATGAGGCATTCAGACTCAAAGCGGTATTCATGCCTGAGCTGAAGTGGGATGTCAAGGAGCCAGAATTATGGCTCCAGTTCATGACACCTTCAAAGCCAATTTCCGGCGAAAGGGCAGACAGTGGCCACATTTTGCCCAGGCCGGTGGGCTCCGCAGGGGGGCGGGGACCCGCTGGTCAGGTGGTTCAACCCCATCTATTTTGCTGGGAATTTAGTTCCAAAGGGGCCTGTGGGAGGTCACAATATAAGTATAGACACGAGTGCTCCCTGTGCGGGGCAGCACACTCTTACTCTGCCTGTCCATGACTTAGAGGAACTAAAGGCAACTTGTTGCCTGGGAAAAAAATCCAATAATTCAGGAGCTTCATTTAAACGGCCTCAGCCCAATCAGGGTGGAGGTGCTAGCTAATTTGTTAAAGGACTATCCGCATCGGGAGGATGCCTCATTTTTGTTTAATGGTTTTGCATTCAGGTTCAGGATCCCCTTTCAGGGACCTAGGTTGCCCATTTTCTCAAAAAAAAAAAAAAAAAAAAAACATAAAAGGCATGGAGGAGGTTGTAAGAGAGAAAATTAGCAAAGAGGTTAGGGCTGGCCGAGTATTAGGTCCTTTCGCAACGGTCCCTTTGCCAACACTTAGGGTGTCCCCTCTGGGTATTGTGCCCAAGAAAACCCCCGGTGAATTTTGCTTGATTCACAATTTATCGTATCCCCCAGGGGAATCAGTTAACAATGCCATTCCTCCTGAGTTTTATACAGTCCGTTATGCCTCATTTGACAGTGCCATATGCATGGTAAGGCAGTGTGGAAAGGGAGTACTAATGGGGAAGTGCAATATAAAATCGGCCTTCCGCCAGTTGCCTGTACATCCAGAGGACTTTGAGCTTTTGGGATTTTCATTTCAAGGGAAGTACTTTGTGGACAGGGCCCTCCCAATGGGATGTTCTGCGTCCTGCTTGACCTTTGAAAGATTTAGCTCGTTCATTGAGTGGGCTTGGAGAATTAGGACCAGGTCTAGCAATTCTATACATTATTTGGACGATTTCCTGTTTGCGGGGAGCCCCCAGTCCAATCAGTGTAAGATCTTCATGGCAGAATTCGAGGCCTTAGCAGAAGAGCTGGGAGTCCCATTGGCACATGAGAAGACTGAGGGCCCTGCCACTGCTTTGTCCTTCCTAGGAATCCACATTGATTCCATCCAGCAATCCTGTAGTCTCCCCAAGGAGGTTAGGGTCCTTGAGGGCATTAGTAGCGGCAGCACACGCTGCCAAGAAAGTGACTCTTCGCCAGTTGCAAGAGCTAGTTGGGCACCTCAATTTTGGCACCTCAAACTGTGCCATGTTATTTTAATCACAGCACCTAAAAGCCCATGTTTTACTGTATTGATATAAGACATCCAGGTATGGACTTTGTCGAATGCCCTGGAATATGAAATTCCACAATTGGGTGAGAATTACTGAGAAAGCTTCTCTATAAGTCTCCCTTGTGCGGGATGCAAATTGTACCTTATTGAAAGCACAGAGTTTCATATTGTATAAACATGATTTTCCTAAAACAGCTTCCTTTCCTTTGCAGGAAGTGATGAATCATATTAGTCAGTATAATTGATTAGCAGGAATGCACATGGTTTACCCTGTAATTCTGTTTACCTGTGTAATCTGTAGTTATTTGGAGACTATTCGCATATAGCACAATTTTATACATTTTTTATACATTTTATACATTCATTTTTAAACATGTCATTGTACACAAGAATCTTTGTGTTACTAGATTAAAAAAATAGAATTATGGATATTTTCCCTGGAGCTCTTTTATTTGTTTATTCATTTATTTATTGCATTTCTATACCACCCAATAGCCAAAACTCTCTGGGCGGTTTACAAAATTAAGACAATTCAAAGTATAAAACAACACTATAAAACCATAATATAAAATACATTATAAAAGCACAAACAAGATAAAAACAGCAGCAATGCAAAAATACAAATTTAAAACAGCAAAATTAAAATTAATTTATGGACTGTTAAAATACCGGGAGAATAAAAAGATTTTATGATTCATAAAGCAATTAAGGTGTTGTACTGGGCATAGACTTGTTCAAAATAAATGTCCCTTGCATTACTAGAGTAAAACAGAGATGTTTTCCATCTTGGCATCTATGGAAATCATAGACACAATTTCAAGAAAGCAAAGTATGTCACAATATAATTCCCTTTCATTAAGCTATTGATGAAGCAGAGACTGACACCAAAAATGCCCATCCAATAATGCTCATTATGTTGAATTCATTATTTATTTGTTTTACTTATTTATTATTGCATTTATATTTCACCTTTTTTCCTCCAAGGAACCCAAGGCGGCATACATAATCCTCCTCTCCACTTTATCCTCACAACAACCCTGTGAGGTGGGATGGGCTGAGAGTCTGTGATCGGCCCAAAATCACCTAGTGGGTTTCCATGGCTGAGTGGGGACTAGAACCCAGATCTCCCGACTCCCAGTCCAACACTCCAGCCACTAGGCCACACACTAGCCTGGCTACACACTGGCTACTGGCTACTGGCTACACACTAGCCAGTGCTAACCTCAGCTTCAGCTGTTTTCAGAAAGGCCAGGCAAAGACTTTTGACTTTCTATCATTTCATCATTTGTTTTATCAATGTTTCTAGACTTAACTGCTTAAATTTGCAATTGGTTTTGGAAATACATACATGCTGAATGCACATGCCAGAACTGCATATTAGAGCCATGTAATAATTTCTGGGCTTTACCATGCACATTTTCCAATAGCCAGGGAAGATTTGCCATCTGCCATGCCAATTCCTTCATGCTCATAAATACTTTGTGTCTTTGTATTAGAAACAAAGAAAAACTCATAGGTTAGCTACCGTAATATTTCCCACTACTAATAAGTTGAACTTGGCAGAAAAATAGAAAATGTTTCATGATTTTGTAAATTATATCAAGGGATATAGCTCAAGTGGTCACTAGTGCTGTCAATGGGAGGTTCGCTGGTAAATTTTCTGGCACTGTTATGATAACATATGTGAGCAAGTAGATGGTAATTAACCATGGCATTTAAGAAGTCATGGGAAACTGATATTCTTTCAGAACTGTTTTGGAAAAAATAAAGAAGTATTTATTTTGCAAACACAAAAGGGCATTAATAAAAAGCCAACACAAAAGGGCTTCAAGAAAGAATGCACTTCTTGCAGATATAAATTACAAGGAAACATGGGAGTGTTTCCTTGTAATCAGTGAATAGAGCATTGCACCATGTTAAGGCAGTAATTGGGGTGTGTGTGTGTCATCCTTGCATTCATAAAATGGAAAATGTTTCACCAATCTTTCTGAAAATAAGACCTGCAAGAAAGAAATGCTGATTTTACATATCCTGGGATTTTCAAGGAGATTGGTGAAATATTAAGGGAAGGATGGCAGTTGAAAGCACAAAAGAAAAAAACCTCTCTGAGTTAAAATGACACTCAAAACAGCTGTTGGTGACCATTTTTTGCTCACGAAAAGCTCCAAATTGGGACCCTTACCCTTCAATCCAATGGTGGGATCTTGGCCCCCTGTCCTTCTAGTTGGTGGAATGGCTTTTCTTTTTTCAAAATTTGCTTCCGTTGATTTTTAATGAATATTTCTTTGCCCCATTAAAGTCAATGGAGGCCTCATAGAGCAGAGCATGCTCAGTAGCATCACTCTCCCCCCTCCCTCCTGTCTCAGATAGATTGGAATGTTGGAAATAAGATGGCCACCTGGCTCATCTAGCAGCCGTTTCCTTCTGCAGTTGAGACAAGGCCCTGTGTGGGCCCTCTCCTTCCCCACAGTGCTGTGGAGGCCAGGGAGGGAGAGAGAAACTTATCTGCCTTGCTTGGAGGGAGGCCCTTCCCTGGCCTCCAAGGAAAAGAAAACCTGGCTGGCTCAGGTAGGGGTTTGACAGAGGGATTGACTTTGTTGTGTGTCTGTGACTGTGAAGAGGGAAGTGTGTGTGTGTTTGTGTGTGTGTGTGTGTGTGTGTGTGTGTGTGTGTTTTTGAAGTGCTGGTGCATCCTTCTTAATTCAAAGTAAAGAATACATGACAAACTTTCCTTTGGAGTGGCAGTTCCTCACCCAAGCCTCTTAAAGTTTAAACTTTATGGAAAGAAATATTGAATAATTTTCATCAAGACCACATGGAAGAGGAGGAGGAGGAGGAGGTTAACCCTGGCCTATCTGCCATGCATGGTCTTGATTAAAATAATTTCTAACCTCTCTCAATATTTCTTTCCATAAAGTTTAAACTTCTTCAGATAGTGTGTGTTTCTTTAAAAGGTGCTGAACTACATTTTAAGCTTTCTTTTATAGATGTATGTGTGTGTGTTTTGAATTTGAACACAGATATAGGTCTCTTTAAAAAATCTCTGGTATGAAGGAAGGTGAATGGTTTTGGTGTGAAGGAAGGTGAATGGTTTTGGTGTTATAAGATACATGGCAGTACATTTTAGAAAATATTTTCCTTTCTCTGTGTACCTGCTTCTTATAAGTTAAATCTGCTGCTTTATGATTGAATGAAAGGAAAACATTTTCTAAAATGTACATCCATGAATCTTATACCCAAAGCATTACTTCACAACAGAGAAATGGTTAAGGGACCTAGTTTCTGCTACAACCTGGCACCCTCCAGTTGCTGTAGACTTAGATTCACAGAATCATAGAATTCAATGCCCCTCAGTAGTTGCAGTAGTCCAGGGCATGTAGTCCTCTTCATCCTCCTCTTCATTTTATCCTCACAACAACCCAGTGAGGTAGTGTAGGCTGAGGGAAAGTGGGGGCAGGATATGGTTGGGGTGTGTGTGAGGGCTGGGGAGGGGGAAAGAATTTTCCTGGGTTGGGTAGGTGTGTGTTTTGAGGGGGGAGGTAACATGCAATGGCTAATGCTTAAATCCTCCCTGCAGTTGCTTATTTATTTATTTATTTATTTATTACATTTATATACCGCCCCATAGCCAAAGCTCTCTGGGCAGTTCACAAAAGTTAAAAACAGTAAACATTAATATATATATATATATATATATATATATATATATATATATATATACACAAAATTTAAAACCATCAAAAACATACAAACTACAGTATCCATTTGCTTGTTTTCAAATCTTGCAAGTGATATCAAGGTTTGAAAACAAGAGACTACATGAAGGATTTAAACATTAGCCATTGCATGTTTTAAAAGAGCAACTGTGTTCAAAAAATATATAACATCTCCAAGAACCATTATTTGATATTCAGGGTTGCCAAACAATTCTACAGCTTGGATTGTTGGGGCAGGACTGGGAACTTGTTCCTGTATTCCAAAGCCTGCTTTTTGGTGTGGCTTTCAGAATATCACATCTTATTTTAATTATCATTAGCATTATTATGGCTGTGTGGATTCCTTGCTCTCACTCATAATCTTAAAGTCACTTTATTCTCTGTGGAATGGGAGAATGTGGGTCCATCGGAGTAGTTTTGTGTGGTTTTTTATTCCTCTGCATCCTTTGTTACATACTGACCCTGTTCAGATGGCACACTAAGCCACAGTGGTTAAGCATTTTGAGCTAAACATTATGGCTTAGTGTGTCATGTGAACCATGAAAGTTGATGGAATGAGCCTCTTACTCGTTAATCCAGTGGTGGTGTCTTCCTCCTTCATTGTAGTTGGTGGAATGACTTTTCTTCTTCTTCTTCTTTTTTTTTTTTTTAAAATCCCTTTGGTTGATTCCCCCCCCCCCCGAGCCTCAACATTGTTTTGTAAACTGTAGGTTTTTGTTTATTGAATATAATATATAGGGTGGCCATCTTGATTTCTAAGCATGCTCAGTAGTGCCCCCCTCCCTCCTGCCTCAGCTATATTGGAACATCGAGTGAAAATGGTTGCCTCCTCTAGCAAAGACTTACTGTCAGTGTCTTCTCAGAAGTACGTTCCATTGAATGGAATGGTCTTACTCCCTGGTAAGTGTGTAGGGGATTGTAGCTTTTTCCACACTCCGTACACAGAAATGGTTTTTCACCTCTGTGAATTATTTGGGTGAATGTACGACTGAAGCTTTTTCCACACTCCACACATTTGTATGGTTTCTCCCCTGTGAGGGTTCTTTGATGTCTACTCAAGGTCCCACTACAGCTGAAGCTTTCCCCACATTCCATACATTTATATGGCTTCTTTCTTGTGTGGTCATCTGTTACACAAAGCCAAGAAATTCAATAAACAAAAAACCTACGGTTTACAAAACAACATTAAGGCTCTACAGTTTTCAACCAAACTCCAAAAAGCAGGTAAATTGGGAGTTAAGCTCACAAGCCTTTAACACCACATCCTCCCTAAGGAGGCAGAAAGTGCCAGTGAAATTCTCATTCTCCCAAAGCAGATATAAACCATGAGGACAGGATGGAGAATAGGATATGCAGAGGTGACTGTGGGGTTGTGGAAAACTGATGACGAACAACTTAGGGCCACCTACTTATCTTTTTTTGTTTAGAGCAGCCCTTCCCCAACCTGATGCCCTCCAAAGGTGTTGGACTACAACTCCCATCATTGCAAGTCAGTATGTCCCATGGACAGGAATGCTGCGACTTGTACTCTCAAACATCTGGAGGGCAGCAGGCTCTCATATGCAGAGATGATTGTGGGGTTCTGGAAAACTGATCGGGGAATGCTGTTCTAAGCAAGGGCAGGCAAAAAGTAGATCTCTAGATGTTTTGGAATTCAACTTATAAAAGTCCCTGTCAGCATGGACAGTGATCAAGAATGCTACGAATGCTGTGACCGCAGAGGATTTTTCTTACGATCAAAGGCAGAGCTACCACCTAATAGATTCATGTGTAAGGAAGGATTATTTTAAAAACTATTGGTGAAAATGATTTTTGTCCTCACCATAACATGGAAGTTGCAATGCAACACATCTGGAGAGCACCAGGCTGGAGAAGGATGGTTTATACTTGGATCCTATACATGTTTTCTCAGAAGTCAGTGCTGCTGAGTTTACTAGGGCTTCCCCCCCAAGTGGTATAGGATTGCAAACGAATCTCATCTGAAAGGAGTTCAAGACACCCAAACTAATCCTTTTCTGTTCCTCTGTCACTCTGATGAGATGATGTATTGTGGAGGGATTGTGGGGAGTGAACAGTATATTTTGTATAAACACATTTTAAGAAAAAACATTGGTTCTTTGAAGGGCAGGATATTTACCAAAAGCTGAAAGTGCCAGCCCTTGCTCTGGTTCTATCAATCGTGCTGCTCTATGTGAGATGTGTGTGAGAAAAAAATATTGTGCAGCCCCTGTATTTGGTAAGACAAGGATGCCCGCTCTCACCAGTCTTATTTGTATTGGTTATAGAATTATTATAGAAATAGAAATACAAGTTGTATTTTTTCTGTAATTCCATCATTTACTACTACTGAAGCTAAATTTTGTGAATATAGTTGTTCTATTAGACCCTTAAATCTTTCTCCAAATCCCATCTTTTCTATTATCCTCTTTAGTGCTAGCCAACTCACACAATCAAACACTTTAAATGTCTAAAACTATTATTCCTGCTTTTATCTTTCTCTTTTCTATCTCCTGTGTTAAGTTTAGAACTCTTCCAACCAAATTACGCATTAGAGATAGAAATTATGCATTAGAGAACCCCCTTTTAAAAAATCACTGGGAAATATGGCGAGTGTACAAAAAGGATTTACTTCTATTTCCCCAATATCACCAGTGATAACAATGCGGAACTTTCCGGGAAACTTAGAAGATAAGTTGGGGAAAAGTTTAATAGAGAGGAAGGTAATGAAGTTAAAAGATTAGCTAGAAAAGATGAGAACCCTGCCTTCGTCGCCAGCTGAAGACCTTTTTATTCTCTCAATATTTTAACACTTAATTTTAACTTAAATTTAAATCTTACTGTTTTAACTCTGTATTTTAATCTTATATTAATTTTGCTGTGTGGTTTTATCCTGGTTGTGCTTTTTATACTGCATTTTGTAATTGTGCTTTTAACCTGTTGGTTGTTTTATTGTGGTTTTAATTTTTGTTAACCGCCCAGAGAGCTTTGGCTATTGGGCGGTATAAAAATGTAATAAATAAATAAATAAATAAAGGAGAAATTAAAAGAGGGAAATTTAACGTGATTAAACTATCTTCAATTAGAACAATGGACAAAGAAATTGCTAAAGGATAATAGAGAGTGTAGAGCGATTATGAAATTTGAGGAGCTTATTTTAAAAAAGAAACTGAGAAAAGTGAAAATAAATTAATAAAAGGGTTAACAAATGAAATATATAGAATACTAGAGGAAAAGGGGGAGACGGAAAGTGGTGGCAAGGTGGTTTGGGAAACTGACTTGAAGGAACAAATAGGGCAACAGAGTTGGGAAGGAATATGGAAACAAAGAGTGTTGAGAAATATGTCTGTGATGATAAAAGAAAATTATGATAAGATTGTATGGAGGTGGTACCTACCCCGGTGAGATTAAATAAAATAAATAAGTTGAATTCAGCAAATTGCTGCAGAGGTTGTCAAAAACAAAAACAAAAAAGGAACGTATTTACATATGTGGTGGGAATGTGAATTTGTACAAAAATTATGGAAAATGGTGTTTAATGAGATAAAAGAAATTTTAGGAATGGAGATTGAAGAGACACCCATAGTGGCATTGTTATCATTATATGGAGAGTTAAATTATAGTAAAGAGACAAAAGAATTAATAATGAATTTGTTAACAGCAGCAAGGTTAATGATATCTAGGAACTGGGTGGTTCAAGGGGATTATCATATAGAAGACTGGTATAAAGAAATATGGGATATTGCTATTAATGATAAATTAACATGTAATATAAAAGTTAGACGAGGGATGATAAAAATGAATGATTGAGGGAATATGGAAACAGTTCCTAGAATTTGTATTATCAAAGGGGAGTGGGAAAGCACCTCCAGAAGAAGCAATGAGATTTTGGAAACAGGAATAAGATTCCGTGGTTGGGGGGAACACTTTTATGTTAAGTATGATTATGTTAATAAAATAAGCTAGAATATATGTTATCAAATGTTATCTAATATTTTATGTATTATGTAGTATTGTTTTATTGTATTGATGTATGTTTGAAGTATTAAATAATATATATATATATATATATATATATATATGGAATTATGGGAAAACATGTGGACAAAAGGTTTTAAATATACAATATTTAAATATACTAGACTTAAGGAGATTTTTTATAAGATGATGTATAGATGGTATATGTCTCCTTCAAAGTTAGCAAAAAAGTACAGGGGCTGTTTGGAAGACTGTTGAAAATGTGAAGAACAAGAAGGAACCTTTTACCGCATGTGGTGGTCTTGTAAAAAAGCAAAAAATTACTGGGTTAAAATTAATTCATTATGCATTTTTTAAAAAAGATAAATATAAAAATGAAACCAGAAGTATTTTTGCTCGGACTTATGGATGATCAATTAAAGGAAAAAGGACTGTTATTCCAATATATGATAACAGCGGCAGGATTACTATATGCACAATACTGGAAAAAAAATCAAGTACCAACAATGGAAGAATGGCTTCTCAAGGTGTTATAGTTGGTGGAGATGGCAAAATTAACGGTGTTAGTATGAGAAAAATCAATACCTTCATTTGCTATGGACTGGAAACCTTTGATAGAGTATATACAAGAACTGCAAAAGAATGATTTGTTTGTATGTGGATTCTACATATAACTTGTGTTGTTGTTGTTTTCTTGTGGCCTTTTCATTTTTATGTAATCCTGAGCTGGCTAAAAAGTAATAATTGACAGCCGTCTTCTGACATGAAGATTGCTTCAAATGGAGTATAGCTTTATGTATATGTGTGTGTTTTTAATAGATGTATTGTATGTGATGTGATGTATTCTATATTGTTTCCCATTCCCCCTTGTGTTTCTGTAGAAAAATCATAAAAGTATTAAAATACCAAAAAAAGAAGATATAGGCAATGATCAAAGCACATATTACCTTGCAAGCAGGTGTTCCCCGAAGAGAGGTCTGAGGCACAGCCAAGGCCAAACACAGGAATGCAAGTAGAAATGTAGTCCCAATAACCTGCACTCTCAGGGTATGAGTCCCGCATCCCCTTCTGCTTCAGAAGCAGAGAGTTCTGCCTCTCCAGGATGCAGATCTGAAGGCATCGCCCCTGAGGGTCCTGGAGCATCTTGAGTAGTGCTGAGGTCTTCTGCAGCACTACTCTTCTGTTCATGGGGACATCTAGCTCTGAAGGCTCTAGTTCCTCCTCAGAGGATGATCTAGTGGAGGCATGACACCTGGGACCATGTCAGCTTTGTAGTTGGTTTCTGATTCCTACTTGTTTGGGGGTGAGGGACAATTCAGGATTCCCAGCTAATTGCCTTTAGCTGCTCCTGTAAGTGGGAGGACTCAACCAGAAGCAATCAAGCAACTTGCATGAACACACTGCTTGTGAATGATAAGCCAGGATTCTCTAGAATTTTGGCTAATGGCTATGGGTAAACAAGACCAGTACTGGCCCAGATGTTTTGCTGCCTGACTCACAGAAAGAGAGAAAAAAGGGGTAGGTCTGCCAATATCTAGCTCTTGCCTTGCCCACCTCTGGCATAGTTTTTAACAGATTACCCCCAAGGGAATGTGGCCCTCAACAGAAGAAAAGTTCTCCCTCCGTTGTCTAGACCAAAGATGTTCAGATGCATCTCCAAACCTTTATTCTGTTTTTAATCTATGAATGTGATGGCTCACCTATCAGTCCTTGTGACACCTGTCGACCTCTGAATTATCATGAGCTAAAATGACCTTATTGCTGGAATAATGTGGAAGTTATTGCTTCTGAATACAATTGTTTCCATCAGAGAGCTGACCTGGAACACAGTAGGAAATTACATGCCATATTGCACCACATGGAATCAATACTGTAATTAAAGGGATTTTTTTTTAGTTCTGAAGGGAATTGATAAAACTGATACAAACACATTTTTCACGATTGTACAAAAGCAGAAAGAAATTGGAGGAGAGCAGGGTCTAAACACTGAGAAACTGATAGCACAAAGAAACTGTCTCCCACAGGGGAGTTTGTGTATGGTGTGTAAGGTAAATAAAATGGGAGTTTTAAGATTGGTTATTAAGAGAAGATAGCAGAATTGCAGGAAGAAAGAAAAAAAGAAATAAGGAAACAGCAACAATATACAATAAAACTAATAATCTTAGAAGATCCCCACCACCACCAACTCCTAAATTGCATCTGTTATGTTTCTCCTGAGCTGTATAACCTGCAAGAAGAGTTGCATTTTTCTTAATCTGAAATACAGAATCTTCCCAATAAGGGGGTTACTGATAAACTCATTGTTGAACTTCCAGCAACTAAACCTAGGACCATGTAGCCACTGTTTGGCATACAAAATGAATATTCCACAACTGTCACAGATGTCTATTCATACTGCTGCACAGACTCATGAGGTTGGTGCTACACTGGAGAGAGACAATAGCACAGTAGTGGAGCGCATGCTTTGCATTCAGAAGGTCCAAGTTAAAATCTTCACAGTTGCTAGTTGAAAGACCTCTGGTAGCAGCGCATGATCTTTTGCTGCCAGTTGATGTTGATAGCTCTGGGCTAAATGGATGACTGCCTTAAATACAACTTTATATGATAGTCTCAAATACATAGACATCTAAATAGCATAGGATTATAAGATTAGGTTTACTGATTTCACATGTTTTGGCCTTTTTACCAGTGGGTTAGTAATACATCTTGAACTGTAGATGCTCATCCTGGCAGTCAGTGCCACTGTACTTCCTTTTTTGTCCACCAACTGAGGAACTTTGGGCTTCTAATAGCACTGATCTTTGGTACTGGATGTAATTATTCATTGAGAAATTACAATGGGTGTGTGAACAAGACCAGCAATGGCCTCAGACATTTTGCAGCCTGACTTATAGCCAAATTGCACTACACTCTGCTAGGGGCCAACAGTTTTTTAAAAAATCTTCCCACGCCATTCAAATAACAGTTTTATTTATTTATTTATTTATTTATTACATTTTTATACCGCCCAATAGCCGAAGCTCTCTGGGCGGTTCACAAAAACCTTTGTGAACCGCCCAGAGTTCCTGCCTTCCCTAGCCTCCTTTGCACAGTAATACTTGCAGCAGTATCAATATAGCAGTACCATTCAATACACCTTGTTGTTGTTCATTTTAGCAGGCTTTATATGCGGAGTGGACTGTTTTGCATGTGCAAAACAACACACACACACACACACACACACCCTTGCAGGCTCTGTCCTTCAGGTCCTATAACATACTGATTTTAATTTTTAAAAGAAAAAGAAAAAAAGGCATTACATTTTAGGAAGATTTACAGGCTGAAATGTGATGTTAAGAAAAGAACCTCCTACTGTAAAAGGAATCGTCTCTTCTTAAATATTCATATCATTTATTATTTATTTATAAGGGAAGCAACAGAAAGTAGCACTAAATATCCAAATCTCAATTAGCTTTGCAGCCCTTGTCTTCCTGTGTGATGGAGAGTTTCAATAAAACTCATGCTTGAAAAGGAAAGGAAGGGCTTTTACATAATTTCCACTAGTCTTTGCTGCATCATTACAGCCTGCCATCTGAAACAGCTTGCATTTACCAGCAGGAGGGGAGGACAGCTGATCGTCTCTTTGGCATCCAACGTAGGGGGAAAAATAGGCCACAGTAGATAATGAAAACTACTTGGAGTATTTTACATTAAAATAGAACATAGATGGCCACCCCAGTTCATTTTCAGGACTAGAAAACATGGTCAGACTGAAACAGATTGTGCTATTTTTTTTATTTCTTTTTTTTTAAATGGAATTATTTTTATTGCTCATAATATGCCTGCAACTGGAAGCCAAAACTTCTAATATAACAACAAAACTTCCCCAAAAGCTACAATAGAGTGATTAGTTAAATTCAGACCAGTTGGTATTTAGAAGATCTCAGCACTATTCCAATGCTTTTGCCAGTATTGGCCACCTAAAGTGTTCTGGAACAACAGACTAATGTGTGTGTGTGTACATGCTGAATAGATATTCAGAAATAGAAGCCTGCCAATGCACATAAATTGTCAGTATGATGATCACAGATATTACAGGGTCATACTTAGAAAACAACCCTTGGAAGAGTAGTTTACAATTAGTTGACCAGATGATTAGACTACAGCATTTGGCTTTAATGAATAATACCAACAATGAACCCCTGTGTTATTTGAGGAAAACAGAATGTAATCCCATGCCTGGGTTGATGGCCTGCAAACATTATTCACTGGTGGGAAGCCATTCATTAGCATTTCCTCTATTAAACCACCTCTACATTCTTGGAAGTCATTTGTCTCTTGGACACAACCCAGCAGAGAGTTAAGAATGCTTAAGTCTCACTGATAGCAAGGCATGTAAATGCCTGTAACTGTGCACTTTACCACAGTCCTTGTCTTTCTATCCAAATGGATGCTCACTATGGTTAGTGCTATTCAGTGGTCAAATTAGGATGGGAAAGGTTGAAGTTGTGATCGCTTTCGCTGACTGGCCATCTCTTAATTTGTATATATTTGCTCTGGGGCTTTTGCAAGTTTCACGCAGGTATCTCAATAGTGCAAATGGTTCTGACAGTTTGCATATTGCCTAAATTGGATTGTGCTTGACTCTTTAGGCAAATGTAGCCAGGGGGAATAGTTTTGGCCATTTTACAAAACATCTGTAGTCATTTTAACTACTCTATTTTACAGTCTGTTACAGATGGAAAAGAATGGGACATGCAAGATAGGCTGTCCTCCACCATAGTAGTTTGGACAAGAAGTTACACCCAAAGACAGTTTTATAACAATACTTGCCATTATTGTGAATATGTAGCCAACCATTTCTGTCTCCAGATGGGGTTGTTCCCCCCCAAAAAATGGTGCCTCCCCAGATGTGTTGGAGTTCAAAACACAACTGTCTCAGCCAGCATGGCACCAGGTTGAGCAACTCTGAGGTAGGATATTATTATTATTATTAATATTATTTCAATTTATACCCTAGCTGCAGGGTATTTTGCACTGTCATGATTCCAAGCCCTCCTGCTGCAATGCAAGACAATAAAGAAATTTGCCGTGTAATCCACAAAGTTTTATTTAGCTAATAAACATCTCTTCATACGTGAAGGGAGTGAGAATGCTAGGAGCTTTCCTCTAAGCTTAATTAGGCTACCTAAGCTAGGCAGTTGCCCTTTCAACTAGAAGGGGGAAATTCCTACACAGTCCAAGAGCTACATTAGCACAGGGAGGGTCTTTTTTGGAGAATTCTTTGGCGAGCCTAGCAGACTGCCTCTCACCTGCTCTCAATTCCACCCACTTGACCGTGTGGAGGACTCTGGAATCTTTCAACTTTGAAGTCCATCCCCCTCCAACAGAGTCTTAAGCCCTAGCTAGACCTGAGGTTTATCCCAGGATCATCCTGGGTTCATCCCTGCCTGAGCGCTGGATGTCCTGTGTGGCACTTAGATGAACAGCTTTGACCCCAGGACAATCCTGGGATAAACCTTAGGTCTAGCTATGGCCTGAGTTCCCAGGGACCAAGGAGGATGGGTTCTGAATCATTGGCATTCTCTCCGATAAGCTCCTGGGAAGATTCATCCTAGACTCCCGAAGAGTCTTAGAGGATCTCCTTCCCCGCTACCTGTCTTAGCTGGTAAATTTCTAGTTCTTCTTCTTCTGATTGACTTCCTGAAACCCCTTTCCCCACACCAGGGAGAACAAGTTTGATCCTGACGTTTATTTATTTATTTATTTATTTATTTAAATAAATAATTTTATTTTTATTTAGATGCCCTAGAATATAAAATACCCTAGGATATAAAGCAGGGTGTATAACTAAGAAGGATGCTTTTCTAATTTTTTCCCCACTTGACCCTGGCTGTTCTTTGTCTGATTGGGGGAGCTTGTTCCACAACAGGTCCTTGTTTAATTTATTAATTTTAATTTATTTCTATCTCATTTTTCAAAGCAGCTTTAAAAAAAAAAACCCAAAACATAACAGCAGTTTCAAATAAATCAAATATAAAACAAAAAAATATAATCTCATTTAGAATTTTATGCAAATTTAGTCATAGAAAAACACATGAAATAAAAAAACACCAACCAAAAATGTACATTTCCCCTATAGACTAAAGCATGAACATTTGGGGGGATTTGTGCACTTTTGCAAGGACAAATTTTTGCAAATGTGAATTTACACAAATTTGGGAAATTGGAACAAATTCTGATTCCACCAATGAGTGGATAATGGAATGAAAGGCATCTACAATTCATGAAATGCAGATGGAATGGATTTTACAAAATTCATCCATCCTTTGTTTCTAGGCTATTTCACCTTGGAAGCTGCTTCTTTGCCCTGAGGCAAGTGTACAACATTTTTCACTTTTTTAAAAAAATTATCATTGGGGAACTGTAGGTGCTCAGTGGTATGCTGGATTTATACTCTAGCCAACAGGCCCACTTACCCAAATAAATCGATACTGTAAATAAATCATTCACCACGGTCAGTGTGGCTATATGCTGTAACTTTCTCCAACCTTTTAAAAGAAAATGAGATGTTAATGTCCAAAGTTTCCAATTGCCCATGGGGAACAACGCCTACACTTGACAGATAAGACCATATAATAAGGAGTAGAAATGTGCCCTTTATGTTTATAGTCTCTATGAAATGCACCTCAAGGAAAAACTAAATTAATGGTTAATGACACATCTCAATTCTCAAAGCTAGGTTCCAAATGTTCATCATTGATCAAGATACAAAGCTGAAAGAATGATTAGGTTATAGTACCAGATAGATAGTGATCAAGATGACAGGTATGTCTCCTTCCCTTGCCCTCTAGGGCTTTTCAAAAAGGTGCTGGTGTTGTCAGCTAGCCACTTCCTATAGGGGCAATGAGGAAGGAGTTCATATCTCTCTTGGTCATTGCATTGCTGGATGAAGCCAAGTCTTGTTCCATCCCTGACCAGTATTAAAGTGGACTGTCCAGACAAATTGCCTGATTCCCTGACAAATTGACAATGCACAGCCAGCTTCCCCACAAACTGTGGATAGCTTAGAGAAGGGGTGGGGTCTTCCTCATGGTGCAATAAGAATTCTAGGGGCTAGCTTCCTATACTGGATACAGTTTATTTATTTGTTTATAATATTTAATACTAATTTTCTGTTTAAAAATACCCAAGTAAGGAATGATTACTAGAGTGCATCTGTGTGCATGTACAAGCCCCTGTTGAAGTTCAGTGTGATCAAGACTGCTATGTTTATTTTTATATTACACCCACCCACCCAAACCATACATCCATACAACAGGGTGATGTTGTCTCTCTCTCATTTGGATACATTTTAAAATGAGAAACTGTGTTCTTCAAATAACAGATATGCTGTTGGAACATGACTTTGATTACGGGGGATTGTTGTCACAAATCCTTGAATCTTGGACCTTCCAGTTGGCAGCAGGGGACTTATTCAGGGCCCTCTCAACCAGAGGACACAGCCCTGCCATTGTCCTCTGATTCCCACACTGAGTGCCTGACAGAGCCTCCATCTCCCCACCTTTGTAGAAGACTGCAAAATCAAGTAAGGGTCTTTTAATAGTCCAGTCAGCTCCTCCAGGAAGGGAAGAGCTGACTACACTACAGGTCTTGCCAGGCTATAGAAGGCTTCAGTTCACTTTAGATCATTTCTGAGGAAGCATCCTCATATTGTCCTTGTTTGTGGAACAGCCAGCAAGCCCCACTTGGGCTGGATCTACACTACTGCTTTAAAGCACTTTATAAAAGTTTTGACAACTGTATATGGTGTGTGTCCTGGGCCCCAACAGTTGTCAAAACTGTTATAAAGTACTTTCAAGAAGTAGTGTAGATCCTGCCTTGGAGCTATCCAACATCCTGTTTTCATCTGCTGTCTATATGGGCTTCTCCTTAGATGTTGCTTGTTGCGCTTTGACTTCTCTACCTATGTTTCCTTAACCTGATTTAGCCTACTGTGGCTTGATTCTGCTCATTAGACTGGACTTTACCTGCCTTGATCTGACTCCATCAGATAAGTCCATCAGAGGGCTTCTCCTGTGAGCCTCAAGGAACCATAAAACAGGACAAATTACCCTTTTGCTATCATCACACATTTCCAGGCATCAATGAGAAACATTAAGACATGCACACAAGACTCATCTACACCAAGCAGGATATTGCACTATGAAAGTGGTATATAAAAAGCAGAAGCCACACTAAGCAGGATATAGTGGTATGAAAGTGGTATATGTTATGTGTCAATGGGCCCCAACAGTTGCCAGATAGAAGACATTGCTGCCCAAGTATCAGATGTTCTGGGGGTTTTGCTGCCAAGCTGCACGCTTTCCTATTTTTGCATACCTGGTCATCTGTCTCTATTATGAAATAATCCAAGTCATTTTAGCAGGAAGTGTAACCTTTTCTCCCCAGGACCTCTCTAAAAGAAACAGCAAAAAGCAGAGGAAGTTCTTCTATCTGAATTTAGGGGTTGGAACTATTGGTTGTGATGTATTGAACTTTTTAGTTGCTACTAGAGTTTCTGTAGGAATTAAGGATATTTTCTAAAACAAACCATCAAGTTGGTCGAGTCAGATCTACCTTTGACATCTTTATAATGGAGTAAGGGGGAAAGTATGATGAACTTGATGTCTCTGTGAAGTCTTATTATTATTATTATTATTATTATTATTATTATTATTATTTATTTATTTATTTATATAGCACCATCAATGTACATGGTGCTGTACAGAGTAAAACAGTAAATAGCAAGACCCTGCCGCATAGGCTTACATTCTAGTTCTTTCCTTTCCCGAGGATGTGGACAAGGTGCTTGGCCAAGTCCGGTCGACCACCTGTGTGCTTGACCCTTGACCCTCGTGGCTCATTACATCAAATAAGGAGGGGATCGCCGGCTGGGTCCAGGAGGTTGTAAATGCCTCCTTGAGAGAGGGAGTGGTGCCAGCCTCTTTAAAAGAGGCGGTAATTAGACCACTCCTGAAGAAGCCTAATCTGGACCCAGAAGATGTTAACAACTACAGGCCGGTGGCAAATATCCCTTTCCTGGGCAAGGTGCTTGAGCGGGTGGTTGTAGGACAACTCCAGGCACTCTTGAATGAAATGGATTATCTAGATCCATTTCAATCGGGTTTCAGGCCTGGTTTTGGAATGGAAACTGCCTTGGTCGCCCTGTGGGATGACCTCTGTCGGGAGAGAGACAGGGGGAGTGCGACCCTGTTGGTTCTCCTGGACCTCTCAGCGGCCTTCGATACCATTGACCATGGTATCCTTCTGGATAGGTTGTCTGAACTGGGAGTTGGAGGTACTGCTTTGCAGTGGTTCCGCTCCTACTTGGATGGCCGATTCCAGAAGGTGGTGCTGGGGGATTATTGCTCTGTGCCGTGGCTCCTAAGCTATGGGGTTCCGCAGGGCTCTATTTTATCCCCTATGCTGTTTAACATATACATGAAGCCGCTGGGGGAGGTTATCCGGAGATGTGGACTGAGGTGTCATCAATATGTGGATGACACCCAGCTCTACCTTTCCTTTTCATCAAACCCAGGTGAGGCAGTGACTGTTCTGAACCAGTGCCTGGGCACGGTAATGGACTGGATGAGGGCTAACAAACTGAGACTCAATCCAGACAAGACGGAGGTACTGTTAGCGGGTGGTTCATTTGTCCGGCGAGGTGATGTTTGCCCTGTCCTGGACGGGGTTGCACTCTCCCTAAAGGATCGGGTCCGTAGTTTGGGGGTGCTCTTGGATCCAGAACTGTCACTTGAGGCACAGGTGAACTCAGTGGCAAAGAGCACCTTTTATCAGCTCAGGCTGATATACCAGCTGCGCCCTTATCTGGACAGTGATAGCCTAGCTACAGTTATCCATGCTCTGATAACCTCTCGTTTGGATTACTGCAATGCGTTATACTTGGGGCTGCCTTTGAAAACGGTCCGGAAGCTTCAGCTGGTACAAAACAGGGCAGCCCGTTTACTAACAGGGACTGGCTGGCGAGATCACATTACGCCAGTCCTTTTCCAGTTCCATTGGCTGCCAGTCCAGGTCCGGGCCCGATTCAAAGTGCTGGTATTGACATTTAAAGCCCTAAACGGTTTGGGGCCAGGTTATTTGAAGGAACGCCTCCTCCCATATGTACCTACCCGGACCTTAAGATCATCTACAGGGGCCCTTCTCCGTGAGCCCCTGCCAAAGGAAGTGAGGCAGGTGGCTACTAGGAGGAGGGCTTTCTCCGCTGTGGCACCCCGGTTGTGGAATGAGCTCCCCAGAGAGGTCCGCCTGGCGCCTACACTGTACTCCTTTCGTCGCCAGCTGAAGACCTTTTTATTCACTCAGTATTTTAACACTTAATTTTAACTTAAATTTAAATTATACTGTTTTAACTCTGTATTTTAACCTTATATCAATTTTGCTGCGTGGTTTTATCCTGGTTGTGCTTTTTATATTGTATTTTGTATTTGTATTTTTAACTTGTTGGTTGTTTTATGATGGTTTTAATTTTTGTGAACCGCCCAGAGAGCTTCGGCTATTGGGCGGTATAAAAATGTAATAAATAAATAAATAAATAAATAAATTTCTACCCGCACCCCCAATATTGAAATAATTGTTGAACTTTTCAGATGTTACTATGTCTGAATAATACAAATCTCTCTCTCTTTTTTACTTTCCCCAGAGAGTGGATACTTTTACCGAGTTGATAAATTGTAGATGGTTACTCAGTCACAGAGCATATCTTGTTGCCATCAAAATTTTAAATGATGATGCAGTCCCATAGCCGAGAACAATGAGAAGCATACCAAAAAACCAGCTGCTGATTGCTTGACAGTTCCATAGCGGCCAAGGAACATCTGGCTTCAACCTGTTGGCAGCACTTTGCCCACTGGGATGGCTTCCATTAACATCAATAGAGTCAAAATTTCACCCTTTAAAGTTTATAGATATACAGAGCCAAGAATAACTGAATCTGCTAGAAGTTTTGTCATCAACAGTCAAGCTACAACGCATCTTTTGACAAATAGAGAGCTCTTGGTCTTTGGTTTCCAATTAACAAAGACATATGGTATTTTATATATTTCTATTTCTATCAGTAAAAGTCACTCCCTTGACAATAGCTAATTATTGCTTTTACATTATCTTATTGAATATATTCAAGCTCAATGACATACTATATCCAAACTCATGTAATGTTAGCTTGGTGGTTTAGAGATAGTCTAACTACAGTTATCCATGCTCTGGTAATCTCTTCTGTGGATTACTGCAATGTGTTATATGTGTGTGTGTGTGTGTGTGTGTGTGTGTGTGTGTGGAGCTCCCTTTGAAAATGGTGCAGAAACTTCAGCTGGTCCAAAATATGGCAGTGAGAGTATTAATGGGTGCTGCCCAAAGAGATCATATTATGCCAGTGCTTTCCCATCTGAACTGGCTACCAGTTCATGTCCAGACCTAATTCAAAGTGCTGGTATTAACATCCAAAGCCCTAAATGGCTTGGGGTCAGCTTTCCTAAAGGATTGGCTCCTCCCATATATCTGCCCAGACCCTACGATTGTCCTCAGCAGTCCTTCTTGGGGAGCCCCCACCAAAGGAAGTGAGGTGGGCAGCTACTAAGAAGAGGACCTTTCCTGTTGTGGCACCCCAGTTGCAGAATGAGCTTCTCAGAGAGGCTCACCTACCACCTACATTGTGCTTTTTCTGGCACCAGGTGAAGATCTTCTTATCATCCCAGGCATTTTAGAATTTCAGTTTCTGTTGTTTTAAAGCTGTTACTGTATTTTAAATCTTTGCATTGCTCCTACTAGATTGCATCTTCATTTTTACTTTTATTTAATGCTGTAGTTTTGAACTTTTATATTTTACCCTAAGTTGTATTTTATGGTTTTCATTGTTGTAAAATGAAGCCCACAGAGCTTCAGCTATTGGGTGGCATAGACATGTAATAAAATAAATAAATAATAAATGATCAGGCCTGCAGTCTGTTGTTCCTTACCCCAGTCTTAAATAAAAGAGTCCTGAGGTATATAGCACCCCAAGGGTCACTCTGGGGTGCTTATCTCCCTGCATCCGCTGTAGTAATTCAGGTGTCAGTGGACACCAGCACATGGATCTTGCCCGTGAGATCTGTGTCGTTAAAGATGATTTGCAAAGAAGCCAGCACAATCTGATCAATCCTGTGACCCTGGATTTACCTCTGAAAGAAATAAGTGAATCCACAAAATATCGTTTTAAGAGAAATAATTTCCCCATGATAACAAAGCAAAAAATGCAGTGAGATAAAGTAGATATTGCAACATATAGGTCTGAAGGGTTTTATACTTACTGATAATGCCCAGACGCTGGATTTATTAGTTTAGGAGGCTACACTGTCTACTCCAAAGTGCATCAAATATCTTCTCCTGTATCTGATATGGCTTCACAGCATCTCTGTTGTTGTATTTTATTTTATTTTTTAAAAAATCCTGACTTAATGGATTTTTTTTAAAAAAAGTTCTTTCTTTCCTCCCTCTCTACTAAGAGAAATGTGATTGTCCTTGATTTGGAAACAAAAGGGACAAGTTGTCCTTCTTATTCTTAATTTTGAAAGCCACTGTTCCTATTGACACTGCTTCTAAATGACTGACAGGTGCATTTGTGATGTTAGCACAAATAAAAGAGATATGACTCCAAGAAACTTGCTTTGACTATGGGTTTCATTGGAAAATTCATTCATTCATTCATTCATTCATTCATTCATTCATTCATTCAATTTATGAATTGCCCTATAGCTGAACCTTTCAGGGCATCATATATAACAAAAGCAAAAGAAATAAAAGCAATGATCAAATCAACAATCAAACATGTTAAGAGTATTATTTTAAAAGCAGCAACAAAAATCCAGCACTCAAAAGAGATAAATAACCGAGCAGCTAAAAACAGAGAAGACCATTTTAAAAAGCAGCATTACACATATTAAAAATAAAGCAAGCAGCAATTAAAAACACTTTTAAAAGGCCTAGGAAGAAGGAGGGGATATAAAAAGAAATGATGAATGGCATTTTCTTCAATTCAGAGGTACTCCAAAAAGAATGGCTGGAGCTTTCATTATTTGCTGTGTATTGAGCCAAATTTGCTTGAGCCAAACCTAATGGGGCTACAACGGAGATAGGGCACGTTATTCACATAGAGAATCACTGTTTATTGATGATTTATATATATATATTTAAAAAAAAGGTCTTATGGTTCCATGAACTTTGGACAAAACATGATATAAGCCCTATTCAGATGTCATGGGCACATACAGTGGTTGTATGGAGTGGGACAGGAGATGCCGCTTTGACTGGGCCCCTAACTTCAGAACTTCTAAACAGAGCTGTCTGTATAGAGGCTCTATACATGTGATCTTTATCCTATGCTGCCAGACTGTTCAGGGATTCTATGAATGCCTGGAAATCATGGCAGGATAAAAAGATAAGCCAAGATATCATAGAATATAATCAATTCAAATCTATTTAATTATTGTAACAGCACCAGATGCTGTACTTATGGGTTATGATAACGTTATCCAAACCTAGTCAAAATAATGAACACAGTCTAAATTATTATGCACTCAGACGCATCGTCAACATGTCCCCAAACATGCGTTTATCTATCATGAAGAAAAACGTGGCATGTATATCATCCATTTCTTTGTGCTTAACCAAAATGAATTATTTTTCCATCTTTATTCCATACCAGCAAAACACCTGTCATTCTGGTGGGCAGGCTTTGTGTTAAAGGAGGTCCTAGGTATTGCAGCTATTCCTGCTATGCCTGGGTGTGTTTGTGTAATGTGTTTCCTTG
This sequence comes from Elgaria multicarinata webbii, assembly GCF_023053635.1. Classification (NCBI taxonomy): domain Eukaryota; kingdom Metazoa; phylum Chordata; class Lepidosauria; order Squamata; family Anguidae; genus Elgaria; species Elgaria multicarinata. Next base: position 86,467,617 of record NC_086175.1, read on the forward strand.
TGCTCTACTCTGTACTCAGAAAGCTATTGTAACCCTTCTCTGTGGCATCCCTGATGATAGAGACAGAACCATCACAGCCGGTGAATGTTTTTGTTTTGTTTTTAACCCATAATGTACCATCAACTCCAAGTGCAGCAGCAACCTTTCTTTGTCCTTAGAGAGTAATACATCATGGTGAGGATATACCATCAGTGTCAGCAAAGCTGATGACAATGCAGTGACACTGGCCTTAGCTACATGGGGCTTTATCCTGGGACAAACCCCGGGATCATCCCTGTGCATCCACATGACACACAGGGGATCCCGGGATCAGGGAGAGATCATTCCTCCCCTGCCCCGGGATATAGCCCTCCCCTTTGGCCCCAGGTGAACATGTGGCCAGGTGCTCCGGCTTGACCCGGCTCCACAGGATTCCTCACAAGGAGCCGGGAGCCGCACATGGGGCGCAGCACTCCTCAGAAGCGCTGCGCCCATTGGGGGTAGAGTGGTTAGGGTGGACTTACCTTTAGCGCATGAGTGTTTGTGCGCTGCTGGTCCTTTAAAAAAAATTAAAAATGGCCAATGTGATGCCTCTCCTGCTGAGCCCGTCGTGCATCACATGTAGACAGAGGAGGGATCCTGTGTTAAACACAACACGAGATCTTCCCTCCTCCGTCACGGGATAGCAGGTAGGTCTAGCTAAGGCCACTGACATCCCCACACTCAGTGTCTGGTGTAAGGTTGCATCCTTGATTGTGGCCTATGTACTTCTTCCCATAGAACTCAATTTGAGTCATGGATCACTGAGCTAGACCATATCTGCATATCCACCCCCCCCTCTGAAGATACCCATCATAGTTTCCATTCTTTAGTATGTTCTTAGAGTGTGATGCTGAAGTGTGATGGGAATGAAGGCTGCATTGATATCTGGAATGTGGATGGTCTTCTTTGATTACTGATTCACATGACCATTGATGGTAACCCTAGATAAGGGTGAATGGCAGTATGCAAAATATATAATACTGTGTGTTGTGACACATTCACGCACCACGAGTGAGAAAAGAGAGACAACAACAACAACAACAACAATAACAACAACAACAACAATTTTCATTTCAATGAACAAAGCAAACCTATGTATTCCAAAGAATGGACATACACAAATTTGCTTCACCTTTTCAAAAAGAATAGACAGAGAGCTCCATGTATGTATTACAGCAAGTGGGATCAACTTCTTCTGGTTGGATTGCCTCCTTGACCAAGCCTGGTGGGTTAGCTGACATTAAGGGTGCTTTGTGCTTCTCTCTGCATGGAGAGCAACTTGGCTGGCACTCGAAAGAGATGGCTCCATCCCGCACTGGTCACTCTCGATCAGTACATTAGCAGTACACAGGAAGGGTCTCACCTGGGGCTTGCAAGTGGTGGCTTCTAAAGCATCAGCCACATCAGGCTCCTTAGTCCTGCACTGCTTGCATCCCAGTTGGGGCATGAGCAGCATGGCAAGGACTCAGCTAAACTCTTATCGGAAATAAAAGGATTACCATTTGCACTGCTCACTGTGAAGATGAGTGGTGCAAAGAGGATCAGAGATAGCATGCACAGAGATAGCATGGAGAGTCCTCTCCTCAGAGGGTATAGTTTTGGGATGGCAGGGGTGGGGCCTATGGAAGTTGCTCAACCCTCTGCACACCAAATTGGAGGCCAAATTAGGCCCCACAAGTCAGAGGTTATTCTCCCCTTTATTATAATTTGCAGTTCTTAACTTCTGTCCTTACAATTTCTAATGATTCAAGCTTGTAAGTGTAGAACTAGAGGATATGATTTTGCCAAAAAAGAGACAGTCCCATGTTGAGTTCTCCTCCTGACCCCAATAATGTGTCCACATTACTGGCTACTGGTAGCAAGGGTGGGGAAATACCCAACATGATGATGTCAGGACATGGGGTAAGTTTTATTACATATTGCAAGAGAACTTGATACCAGACTGTAGCTTTTGGTGGCAGTCCCCAATTTCTTGTGAAATGTAGCTTCATCCTAAGGAATTTCTGGATTAGGATGGTTCAAATTCTTCATAACTAATTATATCAATTATGTATCACATCGCATTACAATATCAATTGTATCTGCAGCCCAGCTTCTTCTTATACTTCCACGTTACTTTAATGTCTGGGCATTAATGGATTTCATGTTAGTCCACCAAAAAAAAAAGAAGAAGAAAAGAAAAAAGAATATCAGATATGACTAGAGAAAGCTGCAGTGATTGCTTTTCTATCCTTTAAATAAAAAAAGGAAATGGGAAGACATTCATCCATACACTGCTGTGTGAAAATGATATCCCATCGTTGCTGAAGGTGGGGATTTTCTACCTCAAAATGGAGTCAGTACTGTTATTCACAAGGGAGCTACTTCATAACAGATGTTTAAAAGCATGGGGGACAAGATGGAACTTTGTGGGACCACATTGCTTAAATACCATGGGGTCCAGCAGAAGTCCCCCAATACTACCTTCTGAAACTGAGCAGGCAGGGTTGAATGAAATCACCATATCACTGTGTCCCCAGCTCCAATGTACAGAGAAAGTCCAGCAAGATGCCATTGTTGATAGTATTAAAAGCTGCAAGTGATAAAAGAGAATCACCAGGGTTTCCTCTGTCACTCTCCTAGCAGAAGTCATCCATCAGGTGGCCAAGGCTGTGCCAAAACCTTGCCTAAACATGGATTGAAATAAGTCTAGATAATCCATGTCATCCCAAAGCACCTGGAGCTGGACCGCCACCCTGCCACCCCTTTAGGAACCTTCTCTAAAACAGGATATTTGCAATTAGGCAATAGTTGTTACAAATTTCTGGGTCTAGTGAAGCTTTCCTGAAATGTTTTTTCACAATTGCCACTTTAAGGCATTGGGACCACTCCCTATCTCTCAATTCGGCATGAATAACCTTCTCGATAGGCAAGTCATTGTCCATCAGCTGGATGAAAGAAGCAAATGTCAAAAATACAGGTGGGTGATTGCAACTCTCCAAGCACCTCGTCCACATCTGCAGTCTTCAACAACTGAAATGGATTCCATAAAACTGATCCATCTGGTACTCTGAGCATCTCCCCAAGAACTATATCTAGGTCAGAATGAATACAAGCAACTTTATCCTGGAAATGCCTAGCAAACTTGTCACAACAGCACATTAAAGGCACTCTCTCCCAAAGTATGGGATGAAATGACATTTTGGAGCATTCAAAGCAATGTGCTGGATCAAGAGGGAATTGCAGAAGGCCACTAAAGGTCCATGATTTTTATTTTTGGTCTCCCACCCCCCACATAGGCATGTACAGCTCATTTCATTAGGGTGTGCACTTTAAATGCCACAGTTGGAGAAGAGGAGGGGAATGCATGTTTTCTTGCTCCCCCCAGGCCCCAATTGGAGCAGTGAGGGGCAGGAAAGCATGCTTTCCAGAGCCTCCAGATAGTGTGTAGTTCCCCGGGGACGTTAATGGTGGCCACACTTTCCCATCCTCCTTAAAAGCCCAAATTCAAGCAGTGGGGGGTGGGGGGGTGAGGGAAAGTGGAGGTGGCCCCAGGAAATTAGGGTGTGCCTGGACACACCCAGCACACCCTGTGCACATGCCTATGCTCCCCCTTCATCTGGAATCACCTATGCAAAGAATGCCTAACATAGAGAAAACCCCTTAAGATGGAGAAGAGCAGAAATATCACAACATCAGTATGTCTAGCATGTTTCATGGCTCATACTGAATAGGGCTGCTCATTTATGAGTGCCAATACCTGCAAGATGACAGAATATGACAGTAATCTGGGGCTTTGAAATATATTTTTCCACTTGTGCTTTGACCTTTTCTTGCTGATCACACTACAGTTTTTAGAATCTTTTGTGCATTTGTTGTTTAAACGAGCCAGCTTTGCTCACAGTAACTAACTTTGGCAAATTAGCCGATCATTTAAGAGACAAAATAGATGTTCAGTTTCGCTGTGATACATGTACATTTTTTTTTATGCAGTACATTTCTGAAAATGTGTGTCTGCAGCTGCTCCTTTGGAACATGATTAGTAGCTATTGTTCACAGGAAGCCATGAAGCTGAATGGTCCCAATAGGCTTTGATGTCAGCCACTTCAGTTGCGACTTTCTTCCTATTCCTCATGGTAGGTTAGCTAAGCTTTAAAAAGTGTGTGTGTCATTGCCGTTGGGTGCCCAGGGCAGAAACATGCCAAGGGGGGGGGGCAGCTACAGTCATTAATTATCCATTTCTTTTGTTGTTCACAGTTGCACTGCAGAGAACTGGGAAATTATACATCCCAGGTAGGTCTAGCAAAAGCCGCTTTAGACAGTGCACATTTAGTACATTCTGCTGATACCCTGGTCAACAGATCTTAATGACTCTTTAGACTCAGAAGGTAAAGAAAGCTGAAGATGCTCAGAAGGTCTTGGCAATCAAAGGCAGCAAGGATCTCTTGAGGATGGCTTTCGCTACAGTAACTACTGTCAAATGTCTGCCTCCTTGAAGCTTCTATATTGCTCTCAGCTTTACATAAATAGAGGGCACGCTTCATGGTATCAGAGAAATCAGAGCTGGAAAAAGCTCTGTTGGGTCAGTCCGTCCTTCTCGCTGCCAGCGCACTGACTTTTATCTTCAATATATCCTTGACTGCTTTATGAAATATCCTTGAAATGTTTCTAGGAACAAGATAGCAACTATTTCCCAAAGGCAGGGATCCCATATTTTTATTCCCATATTCTAGTAGCTACTGATGCTCCCTTTTGATACATGTAGTGGGGTGTTTTATTTTGTTATGACTGTGTATTGTTTTTTTTAAAAAAAAATAAACTTGGCCTAATCCATACCAGCTATTTATTCCAGAATACTACCGAGGTTGTCCCTACCACACTACATGATGCACAGCTGATCCCGTGGTGATCTAGGGAAACCCCCTCAATTTTCCTGCAATATCAATGCCAGCTTTTGTCCTCGTTTTTCCCTGCTCTCGCAAAAATCCTGAGCTACGTGGCTGGTATGCCCTCCTATCATGAAGCTGTTGTTGTTCCTTGTGTGTAGTGGGGCTCAGCAGGCAACCAGCTGTGCGGAGCGAGCCCATAGGTATCAGTGGTGAGCATTGTTGACACCGTCTGGATGGGTCTCAGGGTGTTTCAGCACCGAGTGTGTGTGTGTTTTTAAAAAATCATCTTCATGCAGGATCACAACTCTGCTCTTCTGCAAGAGTCAGGAGTGATAAAAACAAACACCCCAGAATGGCTCTCCTTAAATTTTGGGCAAATGTGTTGGCATGTGCCCTGTGAGAGATGGTCACTGAGGCAGAATACTTCGCAATCATCCCTCCCCCCTCTCAAAAGGGCTCCTTAATGCAGAAAAAAATGATTACTTACTCAAGTTCACTCATTTATCCTTGCCATTATGTCAAAACGTGTGAACTAAAGATGTGTGAATAATTCAAAACTCAAGTTCATCTCAAAGCTTCTTCTGACTCATGCCCATATCTGATGTTGAGTTTTGTGTGTTCATTACATTTATATCCGGCCTTTTTTCCTCCAAGGAACCCAAGGTGGAATACATAATCCTCCTCCCCTACATTTTAACCTCAGAACAACAACCCTGTGAGGTAGGTTGGGCTGAGAGTCTGTGACTGGCCCAAAGTCACCCAGTGAGTTTCCATGGCCAATTGGGGACTAGAACCATGATCTCCAGACTCCCAGTCCAACACTCTGGCCACTACACCACAAATGCAAAGTAAAAAATGTACTGGCTTCGACTGCAGAATGTATTCTGGTCCATGATTGATTCTGGGAGATGTAAACTTGGTAAATTCAGATAAAAAATGAACTGAAAGAAATTTCTCATACACTCCTAATGGAACTTACTGGTAAGGTTATATGAGCTTAATAATACTCACATTTAGGTGATGTTTCAATTATTTTCTCATGGAGATTGGGGGCAGGGCCAGATCTCCCTGCCTCCAATCCTTGGAAAGACTGTGCCTATAAATGATGCTGTGGTTCCATTTTTATTTAGTCTCTGGTTAGGGTCACATAAGGTTGAAATCTCACCTGTGCATGAATGCAGATTGTCAAGCATGCAGACATGTTTTGGCCTTACACAGAGCTTACCCCAAGGTGACTCTGCCAAAGCTTTGTGTATGTTAATGATGCTGGCATCATTATAGACCTAATTAACATATGAACAACCTTGGGGAAAGGGGTCTCTTTGGATGAATACTGGGTTAGGCCTGCATCCAAAACTTATTTGAAAACGAAGACATCCATGTGCGGTAGCAGGATCCCAATGGAAGGCTGTACCCCTAGCCCACTCCCATCCATGTGGAGGCCCAGAAAACTTTTGTGGGAATGGAAGGTGAAATAACAAGACAAGACAAGAAGTTGGATTTAAATAGTGCCACATTTATTTATAATTCTGTGAAGGAAGATGGAGGACTAGGCGAGCACCCTATCTTGGCCAACTTCTTGGCTATAATTGGGATCGGGCGAGCCATTCATATCCTGACAAGTGATACATAATACTTATATATATCCACCCATCAGAATTCCCCTTTTGGGATAGGTAGGCCTTCTGTTGTCACTCCCCCTCAGATTGCAAAACTCTGAGTGAGTAAAGTTGGGCTCAGAGGTAACCTTTATCCTGTCCTCTGGTGCCACAGGACTCCCAGCTGAGGGCCTCAGGAGTTACAAATCACAACAATGATGCCTAAGAATGTTCACAAAACTTATCCTTGCTCCCGATGCCTGTACATCTGCCCCCAGTCAAAATGTGTCAAAATTCAACCAGTTAGCCTAGTTAATACTCCCCTGCTGTCTTACAGTGTGAAGTAGGTGGGAAAAAAACCAATTGTAAATTGATTAGGAGCAAAAAAAAATCCCGAAAGTCCCCCAAAGGGCAACAAGCAAGCCCACACTGTCTACAGGGAGGAAGGGAGGGAGCCGAGAAGCAAAAAGATGTCTGGGAGGAGCGACGGCCCATTAAGTAGGCACCCAGCCCCTCCCAGCCCCTGGTGGCACAATGGTGAGCCCTCACGCCTCTCCTTTGCCCACACTTGCAACCCCCTCCCCAAGCCCAGGCAAGCCTGGTGTGGTTGTAAGGCCCATTCAAATACAAGTGCATGTGCCTAGTGATCTCTTCATGCAGTTTGGAACCTGAAAAGGCAGGAGTCCCAATCACTACATGCATGCACTTGTATGTGTGAAGGGTCTCTTTGGACCTTCAAATGAATATGTATCAGGCAGAATCTATGGTTGCGATCTTGATCCCGCTCCATGAACGAATGTCTGAAAAATCTCAGGGGAATATCTTGAAGAACTCCATGTTGCTAGATGCCTAGTAGGACATTTTTATTTTCAATTCCTAGAGAAGTAGCTGTGTTAGGCCATAGCTAGACCTAAGGTTTATCCCAGGATTGGCCACAGGGCCACAGGGTCCTGCTTGCTTCCTCTTTCTTCCCTGTGTGAAGAAAGAGGAAGCTGCTCATCTCTATTGTGGAACAGAAGCAGGAGGCAAAGCAATGGTAGGGAACCATGATTGACCCCCTTCCCACCCCATTTGATGAGGCTCCAAATATGACCAAAATAACCTGCTTTAGCAGATTACTCCTAACTTTAATAGCTTTGTAATGTTTGTATAGAGTAGGTGGAAAAAAAAATCAACTAGGCCAAACTGTTGAAGAACAAAAATTCCTACTCACCTCCCCCCTCCACACCAGGCAATTGGCTAATCCTAGATAACATGTAGATGAGTGGAAGAGGTGGCCACTGTTGGCAAAGAGGCTGGCTCCGCTCCAGCCTTAGGCATCCACGTGGGATGTGTCTGCATGTCAAGTTGTCTCCTCACTCTTCCCACAAAGCTCAGTGTTGGATGGAGCTTTTCAGACCCACCCATGGAACAGTATTGTTAGTCTTTAAGGTGCCACAAGACTGTTTGTTATCATTATTTACAAAAATGTTAAAGTACCATATGAACATTTGCTCATTTAACTTCCATTTAGTGCTCTTCATGTGCCTGCCTGCCTGCCTACTGTCTCTCATATTTTGCACTTTGTCTCATGCTTAAAATTGATACAGGAAAGCATGGATAAACCTGTGGGATAACAGTTAGTTACGTCTTCTGAATTCCTTCCCAGGCTATCATTGGCAAGTTGCTGAAATCCGTTTTTCTTTGCCTAATGCTTGCATTCATGGAAGTCTTTAGAGAAAAAGATACAAATCGTACGGTACTTCTCCTCTCCACAGGAAGGAAAACACCATTTATTTTGTGTGGCAATTGGAAATATATAATTTATTTTGTTACAGTTTGGGTAAATATAAAGTGGAAAACGACTCGAGGAGAGCAGTAAGCAAAGTGCCCATCAGTTAAATAGATAGATTGTAAATCTACTCAAACCGCTATAGGGCTTTGTGCTGTCAAACCCGACAGTAGATCCCTGGCCCCGAGCTTTGCTGTCTTTCAGAGGAGGATGCAAACTGTTTAGCTTTCTCCAGCCGGCACCCTCCATCTGCCCACTGACCCATGCAGCTGCCCTACCCTTTGCTTCAGTGGAAGATTCGTGATTGCCTTGATGGAAAGAAGCAAAGTGCCGAAATGACAGCTCCTTCAATGGGACTCAGCAAAGAATGATAGGGTAGACTGCTGGCCTCCGATGTAACTGGAGGGCTTAGAATTAGGGAAGGGAAGCTGTGTGAAGCTCTGGACATCACACCTGCCAAGAGCAGAATATTTTAGAAAGAAAGAAAGAAAGAAAGAAAGAAAGAAAGAAAGAAAGAAAGAAACCTGGAGCGAAACAAACACCAACTGTAAAAAGCACTGAAGTCTGCTTCAGGAAGGGCAAAACAGATAGCATATCTATGGCAGGGGTAGGCAACCTCATTGCCCCAGAGGGTGGTGGGTCCGTGGCTGCATGCCAATGGATGTGACTAAAGTGGACAGTGAATGGTAATGAGCAGTGCCAGGGCTAGGGGAATCCTCTTGCCCTCTGTGACAAACATGCACACACAGAGAAACTCATCACACAGGGGGAAATCACATTGCTTACCGTTGCTTCTTCACCCACATGATTGTCCCTCATTACTTCCTCTTTTGAAAGAGGAAGTAAACAATGTGCACATGGCCCATTTTGATCATGCTGCTTCTCTTGCACATAGCAGGAGATAGCAGCAACTTACATCTCAAAATATGACTCAGACTTACTGGGGTGTTTTGTGTAAAGAAGGCTAGAAAGGGCAGGAGGTGCGCAGAAGGCAGATGATGTTGTGAGTGGGACCAGTGTAAATCTGTGAGTGCCCAGTAACAAGCGTGCAATAAAACACTTGTCTGATGGAGCTCAGAGTCTCTCCTCATTCACATGGAAGTTATCCCTCAAAATGTGTTGATCCAAGAAGAGCCACATGACCTCGGGTCCAGAATGAAAGCATGCCCCTTTCTATTACATTGCTCATCCACACAAGTAATGCCAGCCTAGGGCTAATGGGATTGTGCAGACTGAATGTTTGTGGAAGGAAGTGGGACCATGCCTGCTTGCCATGCCTACAAACACTCACACACCAACAGACCATGCCTCCCAGTGGCCATGTGTTTGGTGTTCATGAGAAACTTCTACAAGAATATAGGGCTGTTCCTCACATTTGAGACCCATGAGCCTCCATTAGTTTCTGATCATGCAGGACCCTTTCTCATTCAGACTGTATGCATGGCTGCTGGAAGGGCATGGCCAACGGCCACATTAGCATACGGATTGGGCCTAGCAGGTGCAGTTTTTGTGAACCGCCCAGAGAGCTTTGGGTATTCGGCGGTATAAAAATGTAATAAATAAAAAAAATGTAAATAATAATAAATAAATAAGTTCATCCCCAAAATACATTTATCCCAAATACGTTGTTTTAGAAATTTGGAGAAGTTTTAGAGCAGTTTGTAAATCTGCTTTGGTTGGTGGCCCCCCCTAAAAAAAAACAGACCCAGGGTCATCACATATTGCTAAATGCCTAGGAGAAGAGAAAAGTTTTGACCTGGTGCCAAGAAGATAACAATGTTGGTGCTAGGCGGGCCTCATCAGGGAGATGTTGGAGGGCCACCACAGAGAAGGCCCTTTCTCTTGTTGCTGTTGTCTGAGCTTCCCTTCCTTGAGTTTTTTCAGAACTCTTTCTTTTAAAATAGTAACTATAACATTATTATTATTATTATTATTCCTATCTGCTGTTAACCGCTCTGAAATCTTGGATGTGGAGCAGTATACAAATATTGTAAATAAATAAATAAATAAATATACATTAAACAAACAACTAGACTAGTAGTTCGAATTTAGGGCTGCAGTGCTTTGTCATGTACGTTCCCTTGATTGCAGTTCAGATGCTTTAGAGTAGACGTGATTTTCCTTTGGGGGTCCAGTAATCTGTACCACAGTTGTTTAATTTTCCCTCCAGAACTTAGCTGCTAAAGACCTCCGTACAGACAAGACATGTTCCAATAATTTAGTGCTTCAGAAATCTGAAGCTTATGCTTAAGGTCAAAATGTGCACAATTAACGAGCTTCACATCAGATGAAAGCTGTTTCTTTAGCTAGTCTTCTATTGTATTAGAACGTCCGCATCACTATATAATAGAAACATTCTCCTCTATGCCTCAGTTGGCAGCTTTGTTAATCTGTCACATATAACGTTTTGGGAGGAAAGGCACCAGATTCCCTAACTGAGACCAGAAAACACTGAGCACTTTATAGAAAGTAAATCAATTAAAAGAAAAAGGATTCTTCCCAACTTGGCAGCATAAAAATTCCTGCACTGTCAAAGGAGACAATTTGTCCCCATTCTTGCTGAACAGAGCTGGCACTATTCACTTCAGAGCTTCAGGCTATCTCATGGTACCTTACTGGGCTAAAGAGATCAAGGGCGCCTCATTATTTTTTTGTCAAGCTCAAAGTTTCAGGCTGCTGATTATTCTGCTCAATAACAGTAATCTTTTTAATCACAGCCAGCTCGTCAGTACAATATTTACTGCTGATGTTTCAGAACAATTTGGGAGCTTTTGCTTTTTTTGAAGGCAGTCATCATCACGGGGAAATCTAAGATGTCCCTCAATGGGCTTTCATTGTGCTGCAATGTATAATACTACAGTTAAGAAACTGGGAGTAATAAGGAATCATAACAGATATGAAAAGTGGCTTCTATGTTTATTATTATTATTAAAAAATCAGTGGTCCTTAGCATGGCACATCTTACATTGCACAGAGGAAGATGCACAATTAGCCCTGAACTCAAAAAAAGAAAAGAAAAAAAGATGCAAGAGTAGTGGATGTAACGCTCCCACCCAGAGGGGATCTACACTAATCAAGTTAGAACGTGTCTTACCGTTTTTAAGTGTGCGTTTGGTAGTATTTTGCCGCATGACGTTCAGTTTGTGACGTTTCATTGTTGTCTGTTCTCCGGTTTTTATTTTGAACTTCTCTGAAATAAGTCATTCTATTTGTTATGATGTGGCCGATTTCATCATATTAAATGGGTTTCCCATTTAGCCAAACACATTCCTGGGGGCATGTTTATGTAATTTCCACATCCAAAGTTGGAGCTGTTTTGTTCTTTCAAGTCTCTTTTTGAAGCCACTTTTAGTTTCACTTTTGGGAGGCTGCAAGCTGGATCGTTTGTAAGTGGGGGATTCTCGAAGAGAAAAGGAAGTGGGAGGGGAAATTGGCAGCCAGGGGAAAAAGAACAGATTTCTTTTCTTAGTGTGGCTAAAGGAATGCATTCCCATGGAAAGAGAAAAGTAAGTAAATGTTTTAAAAACTTCTACATTTTAAATTGTTCAAAAACAAAACGTTCAATGACTGTAACAACGTTTCATATACTAGTGTAGATCCCTTCCCAGACTAGTAATTCCTTTATAGATTTTCAGTGTTCAAAGATGAAGCAAAGTACATGAACCAGAATAAATGCATTGGCCAATGGTCACAGCAATTTTTATACTCCAAGAAAGCATTCTTATCCAAATGTACCATGTCCATTGAACACAGTGTGTCTTACAGTGGGGTAAAGGTGAAAAGGATTGAAATATAAGTATGCAGTCCTACGCCCACTTACCTGAGAGTCAGCCCGATTCAACTCAATTGAACTTACTTCTGAGTAGACATGTATAGGATTACACTATTACTGACTATAGGCTGAGGCAAGTAACTACTTTTCGCTCTATCTGACTAACTTGTTTCTCAAACTTCAGTGGGTGCCTCTGAGCTTCACCAGATCAAGAGAGAATGCAATTGCTTTAAAGGCCACATTCCACTCAGTAATAGATTTACAAGTCTTTACTGAATGTTTAGAGCTTCAAAAATAAATTTATGGGTAGTAGTCTTAGAAACTTCTCTCAAGTCAAATTACGCAAAGTGGTACTGCAAAAATATATATTTATTGCTCAAACAGTATTAGAGAATAACAAAACTATGCAATGATAAAACACGCAAACCACATTACTACATACAATGCATGATTAGAAGCACAGCAGAAATCATGGCTAGTATATTCTTTAGTAAAATTAAGGTTCTGTTTTTCTCAACCAAAAAGCAGTCATCATTAAGATCTTATAGTTACCTATCTGGCAAACATGGTTTGCAATGCAGAGCTTAGGTAATCATGCTTCTCGTTTTCCCTGGATCACTCTGAGCAATCAGATCTAACTCTTGCTTTTGTTGCTCTTTTGTGAATGACCTCATCTTTCATTTTAGAGGTAGTCATACCACTATTCCTATTTTTCTCAATGTAGCTAGGTTTGCCACTGACACCAGTAACACCTAGATGAAGGCAACTCTGCTAAGCTAATCAGTTTTCTTTTTCCAGTCATAGACCGACCCCCTTATAGCAACCTTGCTTCATTTCCAAGAATGTTTCCCCTTATTTCTAAGAATACATTTCATAACTCACAGTTATATCATAACACACACAGAAGTAATAATCTGTTAATGATATCTTACAGACAGCATACACAGATAATTAGGAATAGCATTTCTATGAAATACCATGAATTCTGATCAACAGTACATCTTACATTTGTGCTATATCCATTGCGACGTGAGCATTACCATAAATTACATTGTGTTAGTGTAAGGGATCTTTAATGTAACACTAATAGTGTTAGCTAGTGTGACAGGAGTCTCTGGGAAACCTCTTGTATCAACTAATGCTCTTGGAGTTGCTCTAGAGGTCCCTTATGCTAGTGCAATTTAATTTACATTAGTGCTTGTGTCATATTGGATAATGCCCAATAATTCTACATGTAAACTATTTAAATAACATTAAAATTGGTAGTAAAAAATAAACAGTATTGCATAAAGCTCTTGCTTTATGGAAAATTAAGAAAAGAGAATGAAATGGTCACAAAAAATAGCCACCCCAATAACTCTAGATATTGAGCCAGTGACTCACAGGGATCACATACATCTTGCAGATCCAAGGGGCTTTTGAATGGTTGTGCTGAGATTCTGCAAGACTAAGTTTTTAATTAATTTGTCAGTTAGTTGTTTGAAGCAACACAATTAATCAGCTCCAAAATCTTTAACTGGTTGACAGCTCTAATGACAATACAGTTTAAAATCATTGATCGGAATTGTCGAGGGGGGGGACATCAAAAAGTTTCAGATAATTGGACATTCAGATAAATGGGAGCCTGTGGCATGGTGGGGGAGCAGCAGGAATCACAGATAGCTATAAGAGTAAAAACAAAAACAAAACAAAGGCGAGCTAATAGGGGTCTTCTGTAAACACACAACAATCAAGACACCATCTTAATAAAGCATTGTGGCTACCATCAGTTCACCTTTTGCCATGAAAGTCTGCGTTGAAAAATGACTGAATCTGATGTGCGGACATGTGAGCTTTAAACCTTTGTACAATTACTTGCTGCATGACCTCCTATTTATCATTTATGTAGCCTATTCTCATTTGCAAATCCCTTTTATTTTAATTTATTTTATTTATAAAAAGTATTGACCACCTTTCCTTTAAAGGCTTGGGCTTACAAAATATGCAGCTGTGAATTCAGGAGGGTTCCCTACAAGCTTCTTCTCTCCTCCCTCTTCTGAGCTAGATCTCATCTTGGGCATCTGTACATGTCATTATACCAAGTGAGTTAGGTGATTGTCTCCCACACACAGGTCAACCAGGGTGGCCAACCAGGCATCACCCCCAAAAGAGAGGAAACAGATCACTCAAAAAGATGACAAAAGAGGACACAGATTCACATAAAATTGGCATATGCTAAATTCAGAAATAATGGCGATAAGACTTCTCAGTAAAGTGGGTAAGACTGACCAGCTGACCTGCATGTCTGCTCAGAGTGCTGCCCATGTCCTCAATATTGATGGCCAACTTCAAGGCCTCTGCTGCTCTCCCTTTGGATGGTTCTTTGTCTTGAAACAGGAGAGGTCAGCCTTTCAAATAGCCTTTGAAGAGAGGGCTGTCTTCTGATAGGCCTTCAAATACAGGATTGTCCTCTGTAAAGTATTATTATTATTATTATTATTATTATTATTATTATTATTATTATTTATTTATTTATTTATTTATATAGCACCATCAATGTACATGGTGCTGTACAGAGTAAAACAGTAAATAGCAAGACCCATAGCCACCCTGCCACCCTCCCTAACAATGCTTCTGAAATGATGGTCTGTCTTGCTGGAGCATTGCAGAAGGACATGACAGCCTGTTGGGCCACTGGCTGCAGTTTTGTCACCACAAGTGATGGTGGAACAAAGAACCACCCAGAAAAGCCACTGTCAATGCTTTTTACAATAAGCCCCCAATCCCATTCTCTCTCTTACTCTCCCTGCTGTCACCCCTGTTTGTTTTCCCCCAGAGAGCATCATCAGACAGGGGGAAAATCACATTTCCTTACCATTACTTCCCCCTTCTGTCCCACAATACTTCCTCTTTCTTTAAACAGAAAAGAAAGAGGAAGTAGACAATCACCACCTGGTCCATTGAGTGGGTCCTTTTTTTAAAAAAAAATCCTGCTGCTTCTCCTGCACACAGCAGGAAATGAACAAAGTTGGATTTTCTGGGTCTTTTTTTGTGATGGAAAATGAGCAGAAGGGGTGGGAGATGGCTGATGTCATCAAAAGGACCCATGAAAAACCATGCGTGAGTGTGTAATGAAACACTTGTCTGATGATACTCGGAGAGAGAAAAATGCTTAGCTGAAACCCCCAGTTCAGCTTTCATTGTATATACATTTCATAACGCAACTCGGTCCTAACTTCAGGTGGTGCCTCTAGGCACTACAACAATACGAACAATATCCTGGGGCCATCCAAGCCCCCTCTGTGCAATAAACTGGTATTTTGCTTGCATTTGGCTTTGAAGAGGGAATAAATATTACATTCACAAGAGTGCAGCTCTTTTTATAGAATTTTGTCAGCATGAGTGACATTTTACCTAACGAGCATCTGTAATTGCTAATAGGGATTACATGCATAAGTTCCTGCACATTTGCATGACATATACCCTTTCAAATTATTTTAATATAGCTTTTGTTGGAAGAGAGATCACATATGTTGAAGGGAACTGGAGGGCCAGTTTTGATTTTGCCATGTACACTACAGCAAATTATTGATGAATGTCTGGAGAAAACAAGCTTTAATGGCCTATTAGGGAATTTATTTGAATTAAAAGATAAAACTAGTCACTCACTGAAATTATCTAAACCACACTTCACAGGCAATTGCACAAATTATCCAAAAGAAAGCATGACATGAACCCACTTTCCGTTTCCAATATGACACATGCAGATAGAACCTGCCACTTCCCGGGCCATGTCTCAATTATTTGAGAAAAAGGCAACTTTAGCAAATGCATTCAATTAAAGCCTATTTTTTAATCAATCTCACCCTTGCCTGACCAATATTGCTTTGATCCAAGTCAAGTCTGTCTGCAAAATAATTAAGGGATAGAAAAGCCCAAGACTTGAGTAAAATACATTCTGAAAGCGTAAGATGGAAATTATTCCTCTAGGACTTGCTACATACATACACTCTACAGAAAAGCACAAGAAATGTAAGAAGTTCTATGATTGATTGGGCTTATTAAAGTATAATTAATCCAGCTTAATTTGTTATTTTCTGAAACAACAATTAGTAACCAATAAGATATCAATATTAAATGGTTAAATTTTAAAATTATGCATCTCCAAAGTGCCTTATGGGTGGTTTACTTCTTCTTTTTTTACATCAGGTATTAATTCATTTATCCAATTTTTTTAAAAATGCACTGCATTTTACAAGTAGATTAATTTGTCTAGAAATGGTGATGATGAGTTGGAGCCTCGTCTGGTGCTTTGTCAGACTGGCAGCCACATGTTTACATGTTGGGGAGAAAAAGAAAAGAAAAGAGGACCTTTTCCTGACAACCCTGGGCAGGCAAAGCAAAGTGACCAGGCTGGCAGTGGATGGGGGTGAAAGTGACAGAGCAGCCAGGGGCGAATATTATTTTCAGAGTTTCAGTTTGAACAAAATCCAACTCAGTTGACTTCTGGCAAACCCAAATGTTAGCCCTATTTAAAAACATGGTTCCTAGAAGTTTCAAATTAGGCCTCCATTGCCTTCCTTTACACGTTCTCCAGAATTTCAAAGACTTCATAAGCAGATTTCCCCACCTTCAGCTTAATTTAATGAAGAGGATCTTACGAATGCTACAAAATAAAACAACTGAGTAGTGATATATTTTGACTTGTTGGATTCTAATATATTAATCAAAGAGTAACAGATGAACCGCATTTATGCCTTATTTATGTGTGTATGGGGTGGTGGAGTTGTTGTTGTTAGATGCAGTTGACCCCACCATGCATTCAAAGAATGAATAAAAAGGTCATGGGACCACTTTGAGAAGCTCTGTTTCCAACACATCCAATGGCCAATTTGCACATGCCAATGTATGTTCTTACAGTTCTTAAAGCTTGTATGTTCCTAGGTGTATGTTCTTACACCTAAGAACAGAGGAGGCTGCATTATACTGATTCAAACTACTGGCATTGATATAATCCAGTATTCTCAATGCTGACTGGCAGCAGCTCTTCAGGGAGAAGTTTTTGTAGCCATACTAGGGATTGAACCTGGGACCGTCTGCATGCAATCATGTGCTCTACCAACTCAGCTATGCCCCCATCCCTAGCTGCTCCATGTGACTAGCATCCTGGACAGCTCAGGATCTCTCTCTTGTGGACAAGCTCTGTGTATATGTTGGCACATCTGTAGAATCCCTTCTGACACATGTTGACCACGGATGGAGTGTGTGTGGCTAATGGACACATCAGTGGGTGGAGGACAGCTAGCTCACATGGCCTCTGACTGCCCTGGCACATTATTTGATAGACCAAAGGGCTGAATTCTTGAATTGTGTCAGACCATTGGTCTATCTAGCCTAGTACTACCTATTCCTGACTGGCAGCAGATCTCCAGAATATCAGCCAAAGAAATGTATTTTCCAGCTTTTCTATCTGCAATCCTGTTAAGAGAATGCTGGGCGTGGACTGAACCTGGTACTCAACACATGCAAAAAGCATGTGTTCTACCACGGAATTTTGAACCTCCTCCTCAATATTCAGTTTGAATTAAGTAATTTCTTCTAATATCTATTTTAAGAAGTTCATCATTCATTGGCAACCATTTTACAACGTGTTTCTGTAGGCATATTGCTCTGAATGTCTGATGCATGTTTTTAGTCTTAATCCATCAGTAAATAAATTCAATTCATAAATATATTTATGTTGGGGTATCTGTAAAGCAAAATGATTGAAGCTGTATTTCAATTGGATTCCAATCCTTCTGCCTTTATGCCCAGGTTTACCCTTACAAGACAATTTCCGTATACAATATTTGAATATTTTTAATATGGATATCTGAAAGTGGGTTTGTTCTATTTCACTGGTTATTAGTTTTCTCACATTCCTATCTCCAGCTATTATTCCTCCATGAGCTAATTCCAGCTACCATATATAGTTCAGTTCATTGGACATTTCTCTTCTGGTTACCTCTCCACAAGCTTTTCAATTTGAAAGAAAAGTCCAGTATGCATTTCAGAGAATTGAAAGGATGAATATTTTTGGACAAGACAGGGAAGTTAAGTAAAATTCAATTACTTAACTGGCATTGTCGTGAGTGGCTTGTCATTCTAAATAGATATAAGGAAGGGTAAGTTGCATTGAGATCCTGTAATTCCAAGAGAAAGCGTTTCGTATCAAGGTATAAAGTATTTTGCCACGTAAAGTCCACAATGCTGGACTTTGCTGGAATGCTCTGAGGGGGTTAAGTCAGTCACAAGACCTGGAGACTGGTGCCAGTAATATTGTATCTGGACAGGTTTAAATTGAATTTTAGCCACCAAATGTACATGTTCAGATCTCCAGAGGAAGCTATTTTTTCATGTGGGTGAGGTAGACAGAGGCAGCTGTTAAAATTGAATCCACAGCATCAAACAACTTGTGAGCTGATTGAATTTAAAATTGGAATTTCTTATTCCTTGATTTTGCCTCAAACTAGGGTGAGGGGGTGCAGGTGGCTGATAAACAAAACTATATCGCTCAGCCATAAGGTTAAAAAACAACAACCAAAACAACGAGAATGTAATCTTTTTTGGGGGGAGAGGAGGAATCAACAATGAATTATAAAACTACTTTCTCAGCTGGTGAAAATCAGCACAGGTCTGTTGACCTTAAAAGGAGAAATACTGGTTTACATTGAATGAGGATAAAGCTTTAGCAGATTCAGCTGTTAGCTAAGCCAGACCTAAGAACATCATATTGACTTCCAAAGTAATTAAATTCTGGCTTCTGAGAAGCAGAATTACAGCTGGTCAAAAGAACGTGTACATATGGTGTTGGATACATGCTTAGAGTAGACCCATTAGAATAAATGGGGAAAGATAGTAATTACTCACTTCAACCCCATTGATTTCAGTGGGTGTATTGTAAGCACAGTGAAGTCTGGATCCAGCCATGAAATATTAAGGATAAATTGATTAAGTGTATTGTATGAATCAAGAACATTTTAAAAGCATAATGTTTGAGAGGCCGTGGTTGCTGCTGCTTCTCCTGAGAAAGAAGGTGGGGAGTGAGCTTCAGACTGAACATGAAATGGAGAATTTCATCCTGAATGTTCACACCAATTTTCATGCTGAGGCTCTCTCTGGAGCTCCAGCTCGGGACATTATAGCCTCCATGACAACCATAGGGCTGTCTCAGTTTGTCATCAGCCCAACACTTGAAGCAGGGCATACCCTTGATTTGTTTTTTTGCCCCATCTGAAAATGTGTGTGTGTGTGTGTGTGTGTGTGTGTGTGTGTGTCCATCCCAAATTGTCATGGTCAGATCACTTTCTGGTGAGAAAGTGATCTCGCTCCACCCCATGGAGCGAGATCCAGCTCCGCCACTGTCGCTGGATGGATGGTGGCACCAGTGCTGGTGCCAGGTAAGCCAACCCCCCCACCCCTTACCTGCCTCCATCGCGGTCCGTCACGGACTTCAATTGAGGCCCCGGTTGAAGCTGGAAGAGAAGGCCACGGCCCCTTCCGGCTTCAAGCCGGGGCCTCAATTGAAGCTTGCGACAGACAGCGATGGAAGCAGGTAAGCCCCCTCCCCCTGCCCCCTTTCCCAGCTCCGCCCCTGCCACACGGACTGCGGTGTCAGAGCCAGGTAAGCAAAACTCCCCCCATCCCCATACCTGTCTCCTTCATGAGCTTCAATTGAGGCCCCAGTTGAAGCTGGAAGAGGCGGCCGCGGCCTCCTCAATTGAAGCCTGCAATGGACTGCAATGGAGGAAGGTAAGCCCCCCTCCCCCTTGCCCCCTTATCTGGCACTGCTGCCCCCGCTGCACGTACTGCGGCAGCGGCAGTGGAGCCAGGTAAGCCCTTCTGTTCATGGAAGGCAGACCTTCCAACTCACAGATATCTTCAATAACCAAATAAAAAGAGACATGGTATGGAAATGGTACATGGAACTAGGGATGTACATATTTTGTTAAATCTGTTCTGTCTATGGTTTGTGGATTGTTAGGCCTGTTTCATTCTAGTAACTCATTGAAGGAATTGGATTTCTGTGTACAAGAATTTTGTGGATTTCTCTGACATCATACATGAGATGTCAAAAATGTGATCCAAATTTCATTCTTGTATCTCAGTTTGCAACTGAGTTTTCATACTATGAATTACATACATGCCTGCCTAGATTAAAAATGTTGCAATGAGGCATTTCAATCATCCACCGAATATGCCAGTGGAGACACAGCTGACAGGTCAAGTTTTAACATCTCTGAGGTCCAATCTTCCAGATGCCACCAACTCAGAACCTTTCAAACTATGACACCCTACACTCTCCATAATTCCACATTTCTGAGGATTGTTCCCCCCCCCCTTTTCATATCATGCCTAAACAGCTCCTGGTATCATAGAGCAATAGGACAGAGCAGGTTTTGTAGTAAGGCTTGATCCCTATTAAAGCTTGCTTTCTGCACTGCTGAATGAGGAGACTGTTCCTTTTCATGTTCCTTGTTCCAGCTGTGTCTCTTTCCTTACTCCTCCTGTGTTGCTGCCTCATCTCAGTGGAGGGTGATGGCTCCAATATCAGTGGTGTGTAGAATCCCCTCCAGGTTTCAGCCAGAACCAGTCAGAATTCTAAAGGAGCTGTCCAAGGTTGTATAGCTCCTTTAGAATTCTGACTGGTTCTGGCTAAAGCCTAGAGCAGATTCACCACCCCACTGACCAGTAGCCTCCACTGCCTTACCTCACTGCTGCTAGCCTAGCCCTCACCCTTGGAACTTGGACCCCTGACTTGGCAGAACTCAGGTTGGAGAAGTTATTTTTTCCCCCTGCATCTCTGCTCCCCATTTGTTCCTTATTAATGCTATTAGTATGTCAGTAGCTCATATAAATCTGAACAAGAATAAAGGCATTGTTTGGTTTGTGCTGTTCTTTCAGGTGAGAGACAGGCCATGCCTCAAAGAGCTTACAGTGTATTGACAAGACAGACAAGCAAACAAAAGTAGACAGACAGTTGCTCAGAGTTTCATTAGCAATGGCTTATACAAAATCAGGACATCAGGAGGGATAGAGAGAGGAAAAAAACCCAGAAAGAAAGATCTTATGTTTGAACTACCTTTGCCTCCATTGCTATTTCACAATGTTTGGACTGGGGTGAAGATTGGCAGTTCATTCATGTGCTGACAGGGATTTAGAACTTCTGCTACCAGTCAAAGTTACTGAAAGGTGGAAAAATAAACAAGAGGCCTGGTAATCATGTGCTAAAAAGAGAGGAAGAAATCCTCCTTCCCCCTCAGCTTTACTACCCACGGGAAAGGAAAGGAAAATGAGATAAGCTTGCCTGCCCACTCCGCTCCAGCAATGTTGCTGTTTTGTAAAATGTCACAGATTGTCTTGATTCACATAAGCAAAGATTTTAAAAAGAAAGAAAAAGGCTTTTTGTTTAAATTATGCCTGTTGCTTTCCGGCCTAAAATAACTATTTCAGAAAACAAATAGAGGAACAAAGATGATGGAAATCACACAGAACTGATACTTCTTCCAGCCAACTCATCTCTCTCCATCGTCAGGGCTTGCCTGGAGGTGGCTTTTCGTGATGCAGCACTCATAAAGAAATGAGTCATCCCAAATGGCATACTTCTTAGATGTCTGCTGCCTTTGCATCTTGATGGCTTTTGCTTTTGCATTGCCATTGTGGCTTTGCCTCCTGGCCATCAGGGTTGGGTCATCTCCATCCATCCAACCCGTTTCCCCCTACCGATGGTGCGCTTTAGATTTTGGCAATTCTGCCACACCCGGCAAGGCCTGGGCGTGGGGAAGCATTTGTGGGTGTGGGGGATGAGTGAGATGTGCCCACCTCCAATTAGTTGGGCACATCCGGGCCTTGAGTGTGGAGGGGGTGCAGTGGCTATAAATGATGGCTCACCCACTCCCACCTCTTTCACTGTGTGGCTCCCTCCCTCCCTCCTTGTAAACAGTGTGGGCTTGCTGGTTGCCTTTTCGGGGACCAAGTAGGAATTTTTTACTCATGAGTACATGAGTTCTTTTCGCCTACTTCATACTGTGAGATAGTTTGGGAGTATAAATAGGTTAATTTGCTAATTTGATCACATTTATTTGCCGCTAGGTACGGGCATCCATAGGGATTCCTAATTGGTGTGCATTCACGGGCACTGTTCAAGGTGACAGGTAAGTCCGAGGCTCCCAGCTTTGAGCCCAGCGGCCTAGCTAGGGAGATAAGACTTACCTTTGGGGCCAACCCTACTCACCCACTCTGAACTGGGCAGTCTGAGTTGGGGGTGACAAAGAAAGGCTCCCCTACCCCATGAGGGGCGGCCCGTGGGAAGATGATTGGTGTAGCGCCTGTCCATGAGCCATGAATGACTTGCCCAATCTGAGCGGCCTGTAAACAGGCCAGAATGGATGCCCGATAGGTTTCAACCCCCTTTTGTAGATTGCTAAATAAATGCGTGGCCCTGTTTAAACCCAGCTTTGTTGTCTGCTTTGTTATTTATCCACCTACACTCCACAATGGATTTAGTGGTTTTATGCCCCAACTCCCTATGGAGCAAACAGGCAGCAACATCTACTTGATCCTCTTCTATACCACTGCAACCGGCTTGTTCTGATGTTCCTCATTCTGGCCCAGACAACAGCGGTGGTGAGAAGGTGGAGCAGTAGATGCCACTGCATATTTGCTCACTGGTTCCCTGATTGTCAAGCATGCAAGTGGTAGCAGTACAGAGGAAGAGGATGAGAAGCAACAGCAGCTGTTGACAATGGCCATGATAAGCTTGACTCACTGAGAGAAGGGACCTAATGAAGGCATCTTTCCCAAGAGCCTTCAAAACCTGAAGCCAGTACTGCTTCTGTGGCCTTAGCTAGACCTTAGGATTATCCCATGCAAATGGAGGGGTCGTCCCTGCCTGCTCCCGGGTTCCCCTGTGTGTTATTTGGATGCACAGGGATGATCCCAGGATGATCCTTGGATATAGGCCTGGTCTAGCTATGGCCTCAGAGTGCTTCACTGATGTTCCACAATCCTCTGACTAATCTCAGAGAGCCAGTGTGGTGTAGCGGTTAGAGCGCTGGACTGGGAGTTCGGAGACCTGGGTGGTGGTTGTTGTGGTTGTTGTTGTTGTTGTTGTTGTTGTTGTTATTATTATTATTATTATTATTATTATTATTATTTATATAGCACCATCAATGTACATGGTGCTGTACAGAGTAAAACAATAAAATAGTTCTTGTCCACTATTATTTACTTATTTATTTCATTTATTGTTGTTGTTTATTCATTCAGTCGCTTCCGACTCTTTGTGACTTCATGGACCAGCCCAAGCCAGAGCTTTCTGTCGACCGTTGCCACCCCTAGCTCCCCCAAAGTCAAGTCTGTCACCTCCAGAATATCATCCATCTATCTTGCCCTTGGTCGGCCCCTCTTCCTTTTGCCTCCCACTTTCCCTAGCATCAGCCTCTTCTCCAGGGTATCCTGTCTTATCGTTATGTGGCCAAAGTACTTCAGTTTTGCCTTTAATACCATTCCCTCAAGTGAGCAGTCTGGCTTTATTTCCTGGAGTATGGTCTGGTTTGATCTTCTTGCAGTCCAAGGCACTCTCAGAATTTTCCTCCAACACCACAGTTCAGTTTTGCCTTTAATACCATTCCCTCAAGTGAGCAGTCTGGCTTTATTTCCTGGAGTATGGACTGGTTTGATCTTCTTGCAGTCCAAGGCACTCTCAGAATTTTCCTCCAACACCACAGTTCAAAAGCATCTATTGTTTATATCCCACCTTTTTTCCTCCAAGGAGCCCAAGGTGGCATACATAATCCTCCTCCTCTCTATTTTATCCTCACAACAACAACCCTGTGTGGTAGGTTGGGCTGAGAGTCTGTGACTGGCCCAAAGTCCCCCAGTGGGTTTTCATGGGGACTTTGGGGGATCCAAGTGGGGACTAGAATTTGGATCCCCCAATTCCCAGTCCAATACCTTAACCACTACACCACACTGGCTCTCACACTTGGCTATGGAAGTTTACTGAGTGACTTTGGGCCAGTCAAAAGCCTCATCTAGACCAAGCAGGATATTCAACTACAAAAGCAGTAAGAAACCAGTATAGAAAAGGCAGGAGCCACACTTCTGGTTTATAGTGGTATTGAAGTGCACTGACAACTGTTGGGGCCCATTGACACATACCATATAACACTTTCATAGTGTTATATCCTGCTTGGTGTGTAGATGTGTCATGGGCCACAACAGTTGTCAGTGCACTTCAATACCACTATAAACCAGTAGTGTGAATCCTGCAGTGCACTTCAATACTCCTGTAAAGCGGTAGTGTGGCTCCTGAATTTTATATACCACTTTCATACCACTTTCATAGTGGGATATCCTGCTTGGTGTAGATGAGCCCAAAGACTTTCATCCCAACCCACCTCACAGGGTTGTTGTTGTGAGGATAAAATGGAGAGGAGGAGGAATATGTAAGGATATAAATGCAATAAGTAAATAAATAATCTCATGGTATCCGAAATGGAAGCAGAGCAGCTAAAATCTACCCATGTCCTCCTTCTCTGCTTCCTGCTCAACCCTGGCCCCCACCAATGGGACTGAAGCATGAATTGCTTTCTTTTGGGCCTCCCATCCCTTCTGCTGTAAATGTTGCTGCTCTTAAGCTGGGCAGGATCACAGCTGCATCACCTGAGCCATTGGAATGAGTCTTAGAGCCTCGCTTGTAAGTTCTTCAAAGAGGCTGCCCTGCTCAGTGGACCCTCCACCATTGTTGTTGGGCCTTCCTCTGCCACCATGGGCTGCTTGGGAAAGAGAGCTTATTCCAGATCACTCTGAGGCATCAGCTAGGACCACAGATCCAGAGAGGCTTTTTCTTTTTAGTTTAGTGATTCCCCCACCATAGTTTTACCATTTCTTCCTGGTGTCTGGAAAAGAAAGCATGCAGTTAAGAGTTGTCTTGAATATGATGAGAGATATTTTATTAATTCACAAAGGAAGAAACCGTTTTGCTGGAGTTTGTAGGCAGAAAGAGAACTGTAAGGTGATATACATGGC
The DNA here is from genome assembly GCF_023053635.1 of Elgaria multicarinata webbii. Taxonomy (NCBI): domain Eukaryota; kingdom Metazoa; phylum Chordata; class Lepidosauria; order Squamata; family Anguidae; genus Elgaria; species Elgaria multicarinata. Next base: position 86,492,697 of record NC_086175.1, read on the forward strand.
TAGTTATCCAGAAAATATGCAATCTGTTTTAATCCTGTTCTCCGAAATGGCTCAAGTTTCTGGGGAATGCATGGGCCTTCATATGAAGAGGAACAAAGTATTTCCCTGGGGCAGGGATGGGCAACCTGTTTACCACCAGAACACAAACTTATCTCAAGGGTTATATGTTGCGGGCAGCCTGGAGGTGTTGGGCAGAGCTGGCACTGGGTACAGGGAAGTCAGAGGAATCCATTTGTGGGGGCGGGGGTGAAGCTCAAGAAGCTTCCTTGTTCTGTCCCTCAGATGTTGGCCCACTTTCTGCAGTGAGTTGCGGATATTTGGTATTTTTTAAGTTGCACAAATTATGGCTGAATTTTGCACAAATTGCTCAAATTGCAGCTGCAATTTCTGCAAATCTCTATTTGTGCAAATTATGGCTCACCCCCATCCCCCAGCCCCATATAAAAAAGTTCCCAGGGTTTGAGAAAAACAAAGGCAAGCTGAATCAGGCCCACTGAGGAACTACATTGAACGGAAAGAGAAATGGACTTCCTAGCAACAGACATCTCTAAGTGGGTCTGTTTCCCTCTGCACCCACTCCCTTTCTCTCTCTCTCTCTCTCTCTCTCTCTCTCTCTCTCACACACACACACACACACACACTGCTCCCACTCAGACACACGCTTCTAAGGAACATAAGGAGCTGCCTTAAACTGAGTGAGATCATTAGGCCATCTAGCCCAATATTGCTAACACTGACTGGCAGCAACTCTCCAGGGTTTCAGGCAGGGGGTTCCTAGCCCTATGTGGAGATACCGGGGATTGAACCTGGGACCTTGTGCATGCAAAGCAGGTGCTCTGGCACAGGGGGCATATCTACACTGGATGATATTCTGGGGATCCTCCTGGGATCCTCCCTGTGCATCCACACAATGCAAAGGGCATCCCAGGAGCAGGGAGGGAAGATCCCTGCATTTCCCTGGGATATCACCATACAATTTCTTCACAGCTTTTTCCGTGGTCCCAGGATGATCTCAAGGACCACGGGTGATGTGCCCCCCCATCCTGGCTTCTTCCCTCTTCCCTGTGAGTAGTGGGGATTATCAGAGGGAAGGAGCCAGGATGGGAAGAGTCCAGGGCCATTGGGGGTTGGGTGGGGAGTGGGGTCAGGGCTTTTAATTCCCCCCTTACTTTTGCACTGGAGCTCATATCTTTTTTAACAAAATGGCAGGTGCTTCGTTCTTCCTCCCTGGACGTCATGTGCCACTTTTGGACAAAGGGGACGGAATCTCGTGATCAACATATCATGAAATCCTCCCCTCTTCCCTTCTCTGGTGTAGACATGCCCTGAGACACAGGCCCCTCATCCCCCTTATTTCCCCATCACTTATTTCCCCATCACTGTCTCACACACTTTCCCTCATTCACGCACACTCACTTCTTATCAGTAATGTATTGTGTCAGATATAAGTGAAACACACACACACACACACACACACACACAGAGAGAGAGAGAGAGAGAGACAGAGACTATAAAATAATAGCTGACCTTGCATAAATGTTCGACTTTCGGGCAAAATCAAAATAGTTTGATAACTCATATTTTCAATGCTTGTTTTGTAATATTATTATTGTTGTTGTTATTATTATGATTATTATTATGATGATTATTTAAAGTATGAAGCTTATTTTTAGCTCAAGTAGAATTGTGATATACTTCTCTAAAGAATAAGAAACATGCATCATGGCTGGCTTAACAGTGAATTTGACTTTGACTTTATTTCTGACGTGTGTTTTTTTTTAAAAAAAAAACTTCAAAAAATGTCCACAAAGACTATAATGTTTTGGACTATTTTTAAAGAACAAACAAACCAAAAATCTCCCTGCTCATACTTTATCTAGAGGCAAAAGAGCTCTCTGTGACAGCTGAATAAAATCCTCTTTGAGTTGGCAAAATGGAACCCCCAAGTACAGCTCTTTCCAGGCATAATATCATTGAACTGCTACAACCCCTTTGTTCTTTCTAAGCCTACTTTGGGAAAGAAAAAAAAAGGAGGAGGAAAGAGAGGATGTGCATATGATATAATGAGTTTGGGGGCTGTTTTTCCCCCTTGCTGATTTATGAGAGCACAGAAAATTTTGTGTCAGAAAGAAACCCGAATCCCTTCTATTATCATCTATCCATTCTTTTGAGGTGGCAGATATGCCCTACAATACTTTCCTCCCCTCCAGATGCCTTTCAAACATTTCCCCTCAAGTACCATATCTATAAATGCTTTCATAACAGCTTAAACATTTATCTCTAGAAGCATTTAAAGTCCTAAGTTCCCAGGGTGCAAGGTGACCCACTCTACAATAGAAAGAAAAACCGATATTGTTGCGATAAAAACGTTTGGGGTGTGCATCAGATTCGGACAAATCTCAAAACCAGCATCAAATCGGGGTGATTCAAACCAGTCAAAATTCATACATTCCTACATTTTCTGTGTTTTCACAGGGGGGGGGAATGTGTTTGATAAATTAAAAAAACACACATGAAAAATGCATGCTTTGAAAGAAGTGCACCCAAACACACTATAGTCAATGGAAGAAGACTTCACACTTTCGAATACTCACCCAAGTACACACCCAAGAATGCATGCAAGTACTTCAGAGTTTTTGCATGGAAAAAAAACTGATATAGACACGACTTGGACTGAGATTTGAGACATAACTCAGAGAACAACAAAATCAAGTTTTGCTGATTTCTACATCCCTATTAATGAATTTGGAAATGTGAGTTGGGTGAATGCTTAAGACTAATCATGGATAACTCCCCAAATGGTGTGTGTGTGTGTTGTGGGGGAAGGGGGGTTGAATGAAACTGAAGAATAGGATGGAAAAGCAGTAAGCAAGGGGGACCTTTGTGGCATCCCCAAGTCCTACCTACAGTTAGGAAGTGTTATGTCTGTATTGATGCAGTGTATCCTCTAGCTTCTTAATATGTAATTTTCACATTATCAGATAGTACAGGTTTAATTTAGGGCTTAGAACAGTTTGCAATCTTATCCTTTATTACAAGGAAATGGGGAGGAAAAACCCATGTATGTCCTTCGGCTACTACATTACAATTTTCACATTATCAGACAAAATATATATTTAATTTCAGGCTTAGACCAGTTTACCGTCTTATCATTTATTATAAGAAAATAGACATTTAATTAACAGATCCATAAAGGACACATGTACTGTAGCTTTACATCACCTCTCCAAGGACAAAGTTTAATTAAAGTATTGGGTTCTACAAGTTGACGGTGATCTACTGATTTTTGAAAACAGGTGAAACATAATGATCATTTGTAAAGCATATAAAAATCAGCATGTTTCTGAACTGATAAGATACTTGCATTATCATGCCAGAGTAGTTTGGTATAATTTTATATTTGAAGAGGCAATTTTATGACTCATTGTGTTGGTGCCATTAATTTTATGTGCCACAACATACATGCAACAAGACAGCAGTTGGAAGTTTTTCCTTCAATTACACTTTTATAGTTTGACTCACTGCTCAAAATGTATTGTTCTAAAATAAAAGTGCAAAATTTGCTCTTTTGCAGCAGTAAGTGCTGATGAATAATTGGGAATGAGTTTCCAATAAAAAGACCCTGTGGTGGTTTTATTAGGAACTTTAATGGAAGAAAATTATCCCGAGTGGGAATTCTAGGCTGGATTTGCAAACTCTTCATTTTGCATCCTTCAGTCAAGCTCAAAGAAACATTGCTGCTACATCTTAGGGCACAAATAATATGCATGCTTGGACAGTGTAGCTCGGAAAGAGTAATTTAATTAATTTGCAGCAGATTTGAAATAGGAAGCAATTTGTGTGCCAGGTGCTAATGGGTTGTTTACATTTCTAACAATCAAACACAGTGAATAACAATTAATATGTTACAGTACATTACATCTTCTACCTACACATTTTGGTATGTTTTACAAGCATTATTTCAGT